>NW_016107576.1:3633605-3663151 GCF_001604975.1 Cebus imitator | reverse complement strand
CTCAAAAAAAAAAAAAAAAAAAAAAATCTAACTTTGCTGGTTTCCTAACCGCCAAATTCAGATGAATGTGTACCCTAATATACAGTAACAGGAATTATAAGCCTGTCTGATTCTAAATTTTGTTGGATCTTCCTCCCAGGACAGTGGACAGCCCAGCCAGCTGTAAAGGCCTCTCAAAGATCTGGAGTAGAGGTGTCTCACCACATTCCATTCCAATGACCAGAACCTTCAGCTTTATTCCCTTGCTCATGTCCACAGCCCACCCGCTGAGTCCAGACCAGAGCACCATGCTGCATAGTTCCTAATATAGCAAAACTATTCAGCATTTTTGGTGAAATTGGCTGTAATGCTTCACCTATTCCCTTTTTCACTGTTAGCAGGCGAACCACCCTGGAATCTTTCATAAAACAGATCCGAATGACAAACACCGTGGTGCCCTTGGAGGGCTGAGGTTGTGTTACTGGGTCTGATCCTACAAACCTGAAAATTCTGAATCTCTCAAGCAACAAGATTTCCCAGAGTCAGCTCTGGCCCTTAACAGGCACCACTTAAAGCCGTGAGCCTGGCTAGGATCGCTACATTTTAGCCAAGAACACCTTAAAATGTACAGCTCTACCAAAAGAACTAATACAAACCCAGAAGCCAGGCTAAAGAAAAAAAAAAAAAAAAGTCGATGTCCTTTGTTGAAAGCCAATTGCGGAGCGAGTGGGGTGATGAGGCTAGCCCACAGCGGATTTAGGTGACGTGGGGAGATGCCAAAGTGAATACACGGTGACTTCTAAACGTAGACGTCTGAAAGGGGGCGTGAGGGCCAGGCAACTGGGCCCGAACCCCGCCCGGGAGCCGGGGTTTGCAAGAAGCTAAACCCGCTGGAGAACCTCCCTCGCGCAGGTCCAGCCCGGCCGGCCCGGAATGCCCGTGGGCGGGGCCTGAGCTTCGCCCCGCCCCTGCTGCCCGCCATTCGGGTCACCTGACCCACTCGCGGCTCACGTGATCCGTCCCCAGCGCCGCCATTTTGGAGCTCCGGATGAGGAGGGGGAAAGCGGGGGAAAAGAGGGAAAAGAGCCGGGAGAGAGGTGGGCAAGGACAAGGGCGAGGGCACGGCCGGGTCCTGGCTGGCCAAAGGAGGCTCGCGGAAGCAGCAGCCACCGCCTGACCGCAGGTACCGCGTCCCGGGGCCGCCCCTCTGCCGGCTGTTAGCGCCGCCGCCAGCCATGTGCATCCTCCCCTCAGGCCTCTGCCGGCGCTTGCTTCCTCCTCTGCTGGCCGACCCCCGCCCGGTGCTAGCCACATGCCCCAAGTTCCGTGTCCCAGTTCTGTCGTCTGTGCAGCAAGGCCTGTGGAGACCCCGGGCTTGCCCTGCAGCTGGGGGTGGGGGGAACCTGCTGCTCCACGCGTACTGTCACCAGCCCCGTGCGCCCGCAGGCCCGCCCGCAGGCGTTGCTTCCTTCTGCAGACGTGAGATCGCTTAGGCCAGCGGGGATGGAGCCAGCCACGATGTTCTCACAGCATCTTTTGATTTATGTCCCAAGCCCCCTCATTCCCCATCATCTTAGTCCTTTAGCCAGTGCGTGGTGTAGAAAAAGCTAGTAGAGAAACGCAGTGCTGGTCTTCGCATTTGTTATCATCCTCTTCAATAGAATAAATATCTCCAGAGATCACGGAGACCACTGGGGAAAGTTCCCACCTCTTAAGACCTGGGGACACCGGAATGAATGGTTTGTTAGAAGGCCGGGGAGATTAATAAGGTGGAGGCTACTTTCCCAACCCCAAGGCGGTCTTTTTAAGTTTCTGCAGTGGGCTGTAATTTGCTGTCAGTCTGCGTCGCTCTTCTCAGGCGATTACTGGATTTATCACCTCTTTGGAGTTTGCACTTTCTCCAGTACTGCGCTCTCACTCAGTGTATGGGTTGCGTTATTGATTAAAAGAAAGCCTGGCCCTTCATTCCTTTACCTCACTAACTCGTTGAAAATTAACTTCAGGGGAGGCCTAAAGATGTTTTTTCTGCCCTGACAGTGAACTATTTTATTTAACCGTGATCGATAAGGTAGTTGCATTCTAGGTGAAAAGAATAAGCATTTTTTATCTTTTAGATTTAGTCTAGCCAGTATAAGAAACAGTGGCAAAGAAATGTAGGACCAGAGTAGGAGACTGCATTGGAAGATACATAGGTCACACCACTGTGTCGTGTATTTTTATGCTGCTCTTTTGCCTACTATGCTTGCAAAATTTGCAGAATCACTCGTTAGATTGTATTTTTAGTTTAGATTAAAATAGCTGTGTGCAATTTATTGTTCCATTCTCATTAGAAAATGATGTCAGTAAAACCAATAGTGTTGAGTCCAATACGTAAATTCTGAGGTAAAACAAAATATACAATTATTGGGAGAAGTTTCCAGAGCTAATTTTTCCTAACTTCTGCAAAATCCTCAAGTCTGTTTGTTAGATAAATTATTTAAATTTGCATTATGTAATGAGATTGCATGAACATTCCTCTGAATTTCTTTTTACATGGAATATTGAGAAATTTTTTGCTGCCAAAAAAATTCATTACTTTGTTTCACCAAGAAAGAGAAATGTTTGATACTATATACTTTCGTTCTTGGTCACAGCTGGATTTTGAAGATTGATCCAAGGGACTGTATTAATTTCAGGAATTGATTTGAAAGACACTGGCTCTGCCACTTAACAGCCATGTAACCTTGGGTAAGTCACTTAAACCACACTGAGTGTTTCCTTATTTATAAGATTGTATAACACCCACGTAGCCCGTCCCAAAGAGTTACGAGGATCAGATACCACTAACATGTTTGATACAGCCTAGCTGTAAGGAGCTGTTATTCTTTTCAGTATTGATATTTTATACATTTTTGTTCTCATTGAGAATTAAAAGGAGAATTGGTACATTAGAGAAAGCATGGTTTTAGAATCAGATTGGCCTGGATTCCTGTTCTTAAACCAGTTACCACTTTATGAGTCTCAGGTTCCTCATCTGCAAAAAAAAAACAAAAACACCATAATTTGAGTATTACACAAAATCTACATAGGCATTGCTCCCTAGACTTGCACCTCATGGGCGAGGATTTCCTCAGTCATTTTTGTAGTCTCCAGCACCCTGGTTGGCACATTATAGGTGCTCAATAAATGATAGTAAATCTGAATATTGGTTAATGTTAGTTAGACCTTATGTCTTCATTGCAGCTGCCAAATTAGAATGTTCTCTCAGGCTATGTGCCAACTAAGAAACTCCAGACTATGAAACTCATATACTTGTGATATTTATACTCATTTTTTTCTTAGTGGTAATTAATAATTACCTTGAGCTCAGAAGATTTTAAATCAAACTATAGCCAATATAGTGAGGTAAATCTATAAATAATGTGTAAGCAGCTTCCAGATAACTTTATAAACAGTTGATAATTCAGGGACCTGAAAGTTCATCTAGCTTCACCATCTTGTTTTACATCTGACAATCTAAAACTCAGAGACAGTGACTTGCCTAAGGTCACACAGCTAATTGAGGGTACTTTAGGGGAGGGACCCTTGAGCTTACATCACCTGCCTTCCTTTGGCTGGAGCAAAATAAATGCGTCATATTTTAGAATCACGATAATCTGGAAGAATGGGGAATTTAGTGGCCATTACTTCTATAGCACATTTTTTTTTTTTTTTTTTTTCAGTTTTGGTATAGCACAAAATTTTGGAAAAAAACAAATTCTTATTCTGAAAGAGAAGGTTCTTTTGTATCGTATTGTACTGTCTTTGTACATACACAGAAAATTATAGCCTTTTCCCCAGGCCCACATGAATTGTTCAACTTGATTTTACTCATGATAACCATACTGCTGTAACTGTAAGGAACTAATTAGATACCCAGATAAACCAAAGAGCAAATTATAAG
This sequence comes from Cebus imitator, assembly GCF_001604975.1. Lineage (NCBI taxonomy): Eukaryota > Metazoa > Chordata > Mammalia > Primates > Cebidae > Cebus > Cebus imitator. The sequence continues at coordinate 3,659,250 of NW_016107576.1, read as the reverse complement.
GAAATAAAGACAACCGAAATAATTTGGCTCTTAACTTTTCGTGAGAAAGATATTAATTGGAAGCGTTTGCCTGTGGAACACTGTCGTCAAGGAAAGATTTGAGAGACTTGGTGGAAAGGGTTATGGAACTTTTCTGGTTTGGGATACAACTTTTGTTTACTTATTTGTAACAGTTTAATATATTCAATCTAACATTGTTACGTCTAAGCATTCCAAACAAGGAATCTCCTGTTTTGCTAATGCCTGAAGTCTTCTTTCCTCCTAGTGAACTTTCCTATTCAGCCATATTGATCTTTTCACTCACCCCTAGATAGCATGCTTATTCTCACTTCTAAAAATATAGTAATGTCATGGCTGCTTTTCTTGTCACTGCTACCCTTGTGGCAACTTGTATCAGCAGTATTCCAAGGAAGCAAATGGCACGTTGAAATGAGGATAATTCAAGGAAGGCATATTTACAAAGATATTAATAATAAAGGTATTGGACTTAAATAAGCAAACCACAGCAGAATGCAGTTATCTGGAGCTGGCTGCATCAGGAGAGGGAGAGGTATCAGAATCAGAAGAAGGCTCTTGAAGAGCAACCTGCCTGGAGAGAAATAACCTCCTGTTGAGAAACACAGCCAATCCAAGGTGACCTAGAGATTGTGAACCAGGACAATGAATATTCTGATCTCACTCTGCTACCTCCCTCTGATCTGTCTTCATTAGCTGACCTCAACCAGAAACCACAGGGCAGGGGAGCCTAGTGATGTAATCCCTCCTGAGACAAAACAGAATGGAGAGGAGGATACAGTGAGCCTAGAGAGGAAACAGATGATGTCTGACCTGCTGCCCATCCTTTGGGAACCAGTGGACATCTTACCTCTCCGTGAAGCTTTTGCTTACCTTGCTAGCCCAAAGGAGCTCTTCAGTCTCAGGATTTGGTCATTGACTGTTGCCTTTTCTTTTACCTTGCGTACCATTGCATTGTTAAAAGCTTTTACTTATTAACTTCCTAATGTTTGCCCTATCCACTCAACTCAGTTTTAAACTACAAGTATTAAGAATTTAAAATTTTTCTGTTTGTCTTGATACTTTGCCTTGCGCTTCGTACGTAACAATTTTTACACATACACACACACACACACACACATATTTGTATTTCTGCATTAGTGGTCTAAGTAAAATTTCTGTGCATGTACATAAGTAGAAAGAACAATGAATTCCTAGGTACTTGTCATTCAACTTCAATCACATAATTAGTCATTGTTACTTTATTCTCATTCTGTCCACCCCACCACTGCACTATCACCATGGTAGTTGTTTTAAAGCTGTGTTCATGTTGATCTCTTGGAGGCCAGGGAGAGTTTGCAGCTTGTCCTCATTTATGTTGTCATTATTGAGCCACTGACGTTGTAGGTATACTCCTTATTTCATCTCTTGTTCAGATTTACTTCACTTGACATGCACTTCACATGACATATATGGATATATGTATTTTTGCATTAGTGGTCTAAGTAAAATTTTTGTGAAAATTTGAAGAGCTGGCCTTACAGTAACTTCCCCTCTGTGTGTACTTTATTATCAGCTATTTATCTAGCTTTTTTTTTTTTTTAACAGAGACTCGTTTTTATTAGATTAACCTGTGCATTGATTTTGCATGTGGACCCAAACTGGTTTTTCAGGTGTTTCTTGATGTATTTTATGTTGCCATATCTGTTTTATAGCTGCCATTATTGTATTTGTCCCCAAATGTATGCAGCCTTTAAAATGAGATACTTACATAAATGTTCAGGGAAAATTGGAGCATCTGCTGCAAATTTCCATTAGCTCTTAATGCCTGAGCAGACACTGCTTTAAAAATCTGAATGTTTTGTCAGATTCTTTTGTATTAGTCTTTTTCTTGAGTTAAGATGAACTCCTCCTTCTCTTCATTTCACTCTCTTTTTAAGGTACACACTGAAATATCCACAGGGAGCAATTTGCACTGGTCTCTGTCACTTCTCTTATATCATTAAGTAGAAGAAAGATAACATGAGTCACCTTTGTAACCCTCTGTGTGTGCAGAGTCTCTTGAACAAACAGTCGCTTGTTAACCTCCAGATGATTAGTCAGCCTACATGAGTGTTACATTTCATGGGGAAAGAGACCTTAGATCTACAGTAGAGAGCCATATCGTGTCCAGAAAATTGAATGTTTGAGGATTCCTATTATTAAACTTACTATTTAACCAATTTGCATTTAACCATTGAACTGAAAGAAATAAAGCCTTAAGTTAATCACCTTAAAGGGAAATCAGTAGTCACATGAAGAGCCACAGCTCCCCTTGGCCTAAAAATGCAGAATTCTAAGACAATAAAGCGACTTAGGAAGTCACAAAAGGGTTTTTCTAAGGAAACAGATAGTTCCCCCACTGGTCTTTTCTTTAACGATTTACAGCTGTGTATAGAAAGCTAAAAAACTTTCGTTCCTTCTACCTGAGAAAGATAAAACAGAACTAGTCTTTTGAGAGATTGTTTAAGGGAGAGGGCTGAAGGACCACGGGCCTTTGGGAGCCAGGGTAGGTGTCATGTTGGAATGGCCATGGAATGCCTATTCTGCTGTGAGGGCAGTTAGAGACAGTGGCAAAGAGAAAAGCTGATCCCATAGGGCAGAGTAGTAGGAAGAAGGGAAGACGTAGTACTGAAGAAGCCAAGAGTAAAGTGTTTGCGTTTTTGCCTCATGTGGACCTAGATCTAGAAAGCTGGCTTGCCAGAAGGAGTAGAAAATGAGGAAGAAAAGCCAAAGCTGCTGCCCAGAGTTGTGGGCGACCTGGCGCTGAGGCTGGTCAGAGCACTGTGTGGGGGAGAGGGGAAGGCGGGGCCTGGCAGGACATTAGGTATCATCTTGGCAGGGGCTGAACTGATTCAACCGTGCAGGGAAGAACAGCCATGATTCACCACCTAAAATAAGAATTCAGAGCCTGGGACTGAAGTTTAAGAATAGTGTGGTCTTTGGTCTATAGCTAGTGCCACTAAAAATTTTGTTGGCATTTATTGAATGTTGTGAGTAAGATTCCAGAATGCACCTAAAATGTGGAAAAACAAAACTTGTTGCTGGAAAAAAGCCTAAACTTAAAAATGTGATCCAAGTCAACAAATTAATCTCACTTTAAGCCAAAGGAAATGTTTGAAATGAAAGTACTGCCAGGAAATATAAAGAGTATTCTAGACTTAGGCAGAAAGATTTGTGGGTATTTTATGTTTAGTGACTTCCTTAGCCATAATGCATTATTACAGCAGATAACCCCTTCTAAGGACTCCGTCATAATCTGGACCTAAAACAACTGGGATATCAATTTTTTCCTTCTCTGATGTCCCTTACCCTTTCGGGAAAAAAAAAAAAAAATATATATATATATATATGTGGATATGAGTAATAGTTGACCACTAATATGACCTCTATAAAAAAACCACAGCACAATTTGTGGTTTATCTTCAGGAAGTAAAAGTAGGAACTAGATCATTGCTTTTATTTAGTTTCGTATATATAGTACTTTCCCAATTTACTAGGCCCTGTCCATACTACATGACTGTAGTTTCACAGTTCCAGAGGTTTGGGGAGAAAAAAACAAATTTGTCATTTTAGCAATAAAACTGCAGCTGTATTTGGTATAAGAAATATACCAAAAAATCAGTCACTGGCTTTACAGAGTGGTATTTCACAGTAACTGGAGAGGGTTTCACATGTCTTGAGAATGGCCGTGCTCCTTTAATCAAGGAATAGGGGCCTCTCTTTCTTTCTTTTTCTTTCTTTCTCCTTCCTTCCTTCCTTCCTTTTCTTTCTTTCTTTCTTTCTTTTCTTTCTTTCTTTCTTTCTTTCTTTCTCCTTCCTTCCTTCCTTTTCTTTCTTTCTTTCTTTCTTTCTTTCTTTCTCCCTCCTTTTCCTTCCTTCCTTTCTTTCTTCCTTCCTTCCTTCCTTCCTTCCTTCCTTCCTTTCTTTCTTTCTTTCTTTCTTTTTCTTTCTTTCTTGACATTGTGAAAAAGGGAGGGAATACTTCTGGTCTTGCTGGATGCTGAGGGCAAAGAAAGTGCAGAAAAATGAAGAAAAAGATCATCATTTCCAAAGAAAAAAGTGATGGAGGGGAGTATCTTCATCATTAGTCTTGATAGAAGATTGCATTCTAAAGAGAAATTCTAGCCAATTTAAATCTATACTAGGGATAGCCAGGTGTGCAGATGTGGAGCTTCCAGCTTAGAAAATACTTAGACACTAAGATTTGCTTATATTTCCTAACTTACATGCCTATAACTATCCTGTAACCTGGTATTTTTCTGTTTTACATTATCCTTTTTAGATATGGAAGAAAGTAGCAGTGTTGCCATGTTGGTGCCAGATATTGGGGAACAGGAAGCTATATTGACTGCTGAAAGTATCATCAGTCCTTCACTGGAAATTGATGAACAAAGAAAAACTAAACCAGATCCATTAATCCATGTTATCCAGAAGTTAAGCAAGATAGTGGAACATGAAAAGTCACAAAAATGTCTTTTAATTGGAAAGAAACGCACACGTTCAAGTGCTGCAACACACTCTCTTGAAACCCAGGAGCTTTGTGAGATTCCAGCTAAAGTAACCCAGTCACCTGCTGCTGATACTAGAAGAACTGAGATGTCACAAACAAATTTTACCCCTGACACTCTTGCCCAGAATGAAGGGAAGGCCATGTCTTATCAGTGTAGCCTTTGTAAGTTTCTGTCATCATCCTTTTCCGTGTTAAAAGATCATATTAAGCAGCATGGTCAGCAGAACGAAGTGATACTAATGTGCTCGGAGTGCCATATTACATCTAGAAGCCAGGAGGAACTTGAAGCTCACGTGGTGAATGACCATGAAAATGATGCCAATAGCCACACCCAATCCAAAGCCCAACAGTGCGTAAGCCCCTCCAACTCTTTATGTCAGAAAACCACAGAAAGAAGTAACGAAGCCATTCCAGACGTCCCCGTAAGTGTGGACAATCTGCAGACTCAGACTGTCCAAACTGCATCTGTGGCAGAAATGGGTAGGAGGAAATGGTATGCATACGAACAGTACGGCATGTATCGATGCTTGTTTTGTAGTTATACTTGTGGCCAGCAGAGAATGTTGAAAACACACGCTTGGAAACATGCTGGGGAGGTTGATTGCTCCTATCCAATCTTTGAAAATGAAAATGAGCCCCTAGGCCTGCTGGATTCTTCAGCAGCCTCTGCGCCTGGTGGGGTCGATGCAGTGGTCATTGCTATTGGAGACAGCGAACTGAGTATCCACAATGGGCCATCAGTGCAAGTGCAGATTTGCAGCTCAGAACAGTTGTCATCTTCATCTCCTTTAGAACAGAGTGCAGAAAGGGGAGTACACCTAAGTCAGTCAGTTACCCTGGACCCCAGTGAGGAAGAAATGCTGGAAGTGATTTCTGATGCAGAGGAGAATTTGATTGCTGATAGCCTCCTTTCATCGGCACAAAAAATCATCAGCAGCAGCCCTCATAAAAAAGGTCATGTTAACGTGATAGTGGAGCGATTGCCGAGTGCTGAAGAAACCCTTTCACAGAAGCGCTTTCTCATGAACACTGAAATGGAAGAGGGAAAGGACCTAAGCCCAACAGAAACCCAGATTAGGCATGAAGGAATGGACGATGTTTATCGTGCTGATAAATGTACTGTTGATATTGGGGGGTTGATCATAGGCTGGAGCAGTTCAGAGAAGAAAGATGAGTTAATGAATAAAGGCCTGGCTACTGATGAGAATGCCCCACCGGGCCGGAGAAGGACAAATTCTGAGTCTCTTCGACTGCATTCATTAGCTGCAGAAGCCCTCGTCACAATGCCTATAAGAGCTGCAGAGTTGACAAGAGCCAACCTGGGGCACTATGGGGATATAAACCTTTTAGATCCAGATCCTAGTCAAAGGCAAGTAGATAGTACGTTGGCAGCATATTCAAAAATGATGTCACCACTTAAAAACTCTTCAGATGGATTAACTAGTCTTAACCAAAGCAACTCCACCTTGGTGGCACTCCCAGAGGGTAGGCAGGAATTGTCAGACGGGCAGGTTAAGACAGGCATCAGCATGTCCCTACTCACCGTCATTGAAAAATTGAGAGAAAGGACAGACCAAAACGCATCAGATGACGACATTTTAAAAGAGCTGCAGGACAACGCCCAGTGCCAACCCAACAGCGATACGAGTTTGTCCGGAAACAACGTGGTGGAATATATCCCGAATGCTGAACGACCCTACCGTTGCCGCCTGTGTCACTACACAAGTGGCAACAAGGGCTACATCAAGCAGCACTTACGAGTCCATCGACAGAGACAGCCTTATCAGTGTCCTATCTGCGAGCACATAGCTGACAACAGCAAAGATTTGGAGAGCCACATGATCCACCACTGTAAGACAAGAATATACCAGTGCAAGCAGTGTGAAGAATCCTTCCATTATAAGGTAAGCATTGGTTCAGGAAGTCTTTCAGAGGACCTTAGCATCTTAGAGTGAGAAGGGCACTTTGTAGATCTAGTCCAACCACCTCATTTTATTGATAAGGAAACTGGGTCCCAGAAAAGTTGGATAATTTGTCTGACGGGGTCCCAACTTAATCAGTATTAAAGTTGGGACTGAAATCTCGGTCTTCCAAATTTCTGGTGTGGAACCCTTTTCTCTGCCTGCTGTCTCCTTAACAGCCTGTGTGTTTTAGTGTGTATATTTAAAGTGTTGATTTTCTGTTGCATGAGAATTACCAGGGAGTGTACAGTAGAGTCACATCATATAAACATTTGACTTACATGAATTTACCTGTACATCATCACGGCCAAAAAAAAAAAATCATATTTTTCATCTTACATGGCCCCAAAATGCCAGGCATTCGCTTCGGCTTCTACACAGCCAATAGTGATTTATATCATTGCAGATGGAAAAATGGGCTACACTGGACCTATGGTTGTGTTGTGGAAATAGAGCCATGCGTGTCGTGTTTTATGGGCAGGGTAAAGGACTTTCAAGAGTTATTTTGACTGTCTGATTTTCATCTTAATTGCTGACCTTACCAAAACCAATGTCCTATATGACATGCTATTCTTTTATAAAGGAAACTTGGATTCATTGAGTCATTGGTTAAGAACTTTTCTTCTTCAATGGGCCAGGTGAATCCTTGAAAATGTTTTACAAATGTTACCCTAAGAGCTAACTAGGATGTAGAGTTTTTCCCTTAGATTAATGAGAGTTGGGGTCTAGCTGTGGTGAAAAGGTAATCAGGAATAAGAAAGCTCTGGAGTCGGAGGTTCACTGCTTCTCAGATTACACTCATGAAATTCCAAATAGCACATCCACATAGGCTGCAAAGGCGAGAAGTCTCCAGGAGTTTCTTTTGCTACTGAGCTCTTGATTCATGGGAATGGAATTAGAAGAGACAATCCAGTCTCTAATTGGAGGAGCACTTCCAATTAGGTCTTTTACACATTTTGATATTTAAGTGAAAAATTAGGAGTCCGGTGTTTACTGATTAGATTTTTTTTTTTGAAGTTGCATTATTCTGAACACTCTGCTCGTTCCTCTCCTGGGCATGCCAGTGGTTCAGTAAACATGGACACACCATGCATAATCACCAGAAAGCAGTGACTTCTTTCGGAGAATATGAAGAGAGGAACTGCCCTTTGCATGAGATTATGATTTGCTAATTTACTTCTTTCTATAAATTGTCAAATGTGTCAAATGATCTTTTAGCAGACTTAATTTTAAAATACGGTCATGTGTATTTAAAATACAGTAATGTTGTAGGTACTAGGCTATGAAAGCAATGAACCCATTTTTCTGCAGCCTCCTAAGATTTGGACATGTATATTTATTGAAAATTACATATTTCTTTTCATTTTTCAGAGTCAATTGAGGAATCATGAGAGAGAACAGCACAGTCTTCCAGATACCTTGTCGATAGCAACTTCTAATGAGCCAAGAATTTCCAGTGATACAGCCGATGGAAAATGTGTCCAGGAAGGTATCTATGTATTTTGTTATGCAGGCTGCAGTGACTCGCACATGAAGTAAAAGTGCCCTTAGTTGTCACAATTGGTTATTTTCAGGGCAAAAGCCTATATTCTCCTGTTTTTGTACCATGGATGCGAGTGAATCTGATCTCTGATTCTAAGGAAATGCCAAGTACTGAATGAAGCAGATGATTACTAGGTCCTAGGTGAGAAGCCGTAGATTAGTAAGGATTCATCTTCAGCTGTGTAGGTAGATACTGCAGTTGAAACTTAAGGGCCCCTTTGAAGGTGATGTACCAGCAAGGCAGAAAAGCTGCAGCATGGAAGCAGGCCTCCCCTCCCTCTCTCAGCACCAGTTGACCTACTGAGAACAGAGCTTTTGCAGATGGTGGGCCCCTACCCCAAACTTTAACTGGGCTTCCCGCTGTGATCTTATTCTTACCCAAGTATGACTGCCAGATTTCATCTGCATTATTTAAAAAAAAAAACACACACAGATACACAAGATCTTTTTATGTACCAGTTAGGTAGCAGTCGACCGAGTTTCTGGTAATAGGAATATTAAAATTAAAAGATTTAATTAGAGTTCCATGAAAAGGCGGATGCCACATCCGGAGAATTAAGGATAAAGTGTACTAAGCTGTGCCGCTTTGCTTCAGCTCACTTAAATTGATATACTTTAAATGTCTCCAGTGTGGCACATAATGTTTATGGGAGATAAAACATATTGGGGTGACTTTCCTTTTTAGATTTGCTGAGAATTAAAGTTAGAAACGACTACAGAGTGAAATGTTTTACCATAATGTTTCATTAAATTATACCCCAGAAAGCATAACTGATTCTAGAATGTTTCTGAAAGAACTGATTTTGACACCACTGTAGCACCAAAATTCTCATGTCAAACAGATGTCATCCCTGTAAAACTCTCCAAAACAAAAGGAGTTTATGACATAGCATCTGTTTCTGCAGTAGATGGCTGAGCTAAAACAGTTTTGTTTCCTTTTTACAAAATATCCCTAAATGCCTCCTTTTATTTTAATTCATTATGTTTCCGTATCCCCTTTAAAGGAGGCATTAAAACGTTTGATATGATTGGACCATAAATCCCTAATGAAGGGATGAAGTAAATACTACTCAGTAGCACCACCTGCAGTTAATATCAGTGTTGGAGATGTCTTTTTTAGCACTGTCCTAAAAAGCAAGCATTTCAAACTATCCAAATGAGTTAACAGATTAAAATTCATAATTTTAATAAAAAGATTAAAGTGTCAGCTCAAAATTAAAATAACCACTTCAGATTTTACAGTGTGAGTGTATGTTCACTAATTTTATGTTGCAGCATCTTTTCTTTGTGGCTCATGCCTTTTTCTTAGGGTGAAATGTATAGATTTTTAAATTGCCTGCCCTGCCTCTTTTCTCCCACCTGGCTCTGTTTGCTTTTTTTCCCAGTACTATAGCAGTTCAGATGGCTGCATACTTACACCTGGTTGGGTACTTTATTAATTCAGTATTAGATATTTTGAAATTTGGTTGTCAGGCCAAAGAATAAATTTTTAGCTCACAGAGAAAGTAATAATAATTCATGCTTTGTTAAAACTTCTTTAACCATTTAGTAAACTTATTAAACAAGAAGAGAGATATGTGCCTCTGTGATCCCCAGTCTCTGCCATTATGATAGCACAGATACCTTACGGCGTGTTTTAGCTTGACATTTCCTTTACCAAAAGGCATGGCCTGCCTGTCTTGAGCTAGATACCGTGTTAGGTGCTGAGAGTACAGTGAAAGGCATCAATGCCCTTTAGGAACCCACCTCAGTGAAGAAGACAGAATGAGGCTGATGGGTATGTCAGCCAGTACCACAGGAGCTCAAATAAAGCCGCAAGCAAAGCCCTTTCATAGGGTGTTACTCCATGAAACCTAATTAAATTGTTTTTTTATTGGAAACCTATAATTTGCCAAGCCCTGGGATTCAGTCTAAACAAAACAGGCAGATTCTTATCCTCAGGGAATAGACAGCTTTGTGACAGGGCAGAGATTTTACCCAGACGTGCAGGTAAAGTACAGACTTTGCTAAAGGAAAAATATAGGACTTCCTAATATGCTGTGAGGTTCTAGCATTTCCAGTTTGTAGATGAGAAAACTGAGACTTCAAGAGGCAAAATAATTTACCCATGATCATACTGGTAGAAAGTGGCAGAGCGAGGACTAAGCCCAGATTTTTGAACTTTAAATCCAACATTCTTTCCATTGGAAACAGTTGCTTGAAGTAGCACAGGCTCTCATTCTGTGCTATATTAAGTTTTTCCATCTGTCAGTTTTATTAGTTGTCATTGATCTGTAATATTTCTCACACAAAACCATTATCCAATATTTCACACTTCATTTTTTAGGGTTTTTTTAAAAACTGTATTTGGAACAGTGCCATTTATAATCAAGTCCAAGATTTTAACCTACCAATTAAGAGCAATACTTAGATTATAATTATGATTAGTGTATATATTAATGCTATAGATTTATACCATGAAATTAGGACATTTTGTTCTGCCTGGCAGTAGTTATTAGCAAAAGAAAATTTCAATTTTAGGAAGTGTAAATTTAACTTAAGGATTTTCTTTGTTGAAATTTCAGTGTGGGTTTTCTTTTGTGTAACACCACAAATTTTACTTTTATGCAGCGTATACAGGTGTTCTGCCTAAGCTTTCTTACTGCCAAGAGACACAGAGTTCTTCCTGCTCTGCCTTTTTCTTGAGCTTCCATGCTTTCTCTGTTTCTTAATATAAAGCAGTCAGAGTGTGAATAGCCTGTGGACTGCATGCTGACAGACAAGTACATGGAGCATTGACTGTCTTCAGGAAATCATTTTATATGAACAAGTCACTCAACTTGTGTTGACATAAGCTTACCCCAACTTGAATTACTCAGACCTGTTGTTGCAGAGTGAGTTTAGTAACATGGCTTCTTTTCATTGGATCCATGTTTCCTGCATTTCAGAGAGCTGCATATTCATGTCGGTCATAACCTTTGTCCCTGTCACCTGTCAGTTAACTAGATAGAATTATGCATTGCATAGCACTTAATTTGCAGCTGCTTTTCCTTTCATGTTGCACTGGTAGCTGATATTTAGTGGTAAACAAAGAAAATGCACTGGGTGAAAAGGCCTTAGGCTTTTTTGGGGATAGAATGGGGTGGGGAGAGATTTCATGCTCTGTTGCCCAGGCTGGTCTTCAGCTCCTGGCTTCAAGTGATCCTCCCACCTCGGCCTCCCAGAGTGCTAGGATTACAGGCATGAGCCACCACACCCAGCCAGGCTTTTTATATTGAGTTTGTTGTATATGCTTCATAGCTATACTTCATAATATTAGATTATAGTATTATGGCTTGTTTGCAAATCAGTGTTTCTTTAAGACAGTATATCCAATATTGATTAGAGTAACACCTGTTTAGTAATACAGATCAACAGGGTGTCTCTGATTAATTTAGCTCCTGCACATTCAGCCTGAAGCAAGTTTGTTAGGATTTAGAATACTGTATATGGTTATGCAGAAATCATCTCAACCTATCTGTGTTTCTAGATCATAAGATGTTCAGTTTATATCTGCTGATAGTGTATATGCAGGAAAACCTGTAAAACCACTTCAGACTTGTTAAAACAGCGAGAAAGCCATGATTGAAATATTAATTCAACTGTCTGGTATAAATTTTCTTTTACAATGGAATGTAAATGCTGTCATTTGAATCTTGTCAAAGTCTGCCACTAAAACTCTGAAATACCTTGTCTAGGAAATAAATCTTCAGTCCAGAAACAGTATAGATGTGATGTGTGTGATTATACAAGTACAACGTACGTTGGTGTCAGAAACCACAGGCGAATCCATAACTCTGATAAGCCATACAGGTAAGTGCTATGATTCTAGAATTTTGATGCTTGTATTAAAATGTGTTATAGTAAAGAAATAAAATGAAATAATTTAAAATGTATACCGCTTATTAAACGCAGGTTAAGAATGAAGAAATTTTCACTAACTGGTTTTATTTTTTTTGTTTTTTTTATATATTTATTTATTTTTTGAGTTGGGGTCTTGCTGTATTGCCCAGGCTGGAGTGCAGTGGTGTGATCATAGCTCATTGCAACCTTGAACTCCTGGCCTCAAGGGATCCTCCACATTGGCCTCCCAAAGTGCTGGTATTGCAGGCATGAGCCACTGCACCTCACTAGTTTTATAAGTCTTGTTTCGTTTGTTAAGGAGTGTGAACTTTAAGCTTTAGTCTTAGGACAGTAGGCATTTTGTCTAGTTGATATATAGGAAGTTGTCTATATCTGTCAGTTTTATGTTTTTATTTCATATGGGTATAAATTTCATAGCAATTTTCAGTGCCTTATAGTGCATTTCAGTAATTTGGCAGTAAAGTACTCAGTATTCCAGCAAAAGATCCTTAAAACTTAAAAGCAGTAAACTTTCCTATGAAAGAGTCCATTTTTCAAAATTAAGCTAGTATGTATAGAATAAGTCATTTAATTTCGTCACTTGATTTTTCCCAAAAGCAAATTCAAATATGTATTTCAGAAAATACAGGCATTCGCAGTCAATTCAGATGAGCTGATAAATAAAAATCATTCTTTCTTAAATAAACTTTGCCTCTTGAGAGTAAATTGCTTGTTGTTTATGTAGAGTCAAGGTGCAGATGTTTTACAGAGTTGGTCCAGCTGTCACTGAACAGTTTATTCTGTTTGCAGCTACAATGGAACATCAGGTTCCGACATCAGACCTAACCTTGTTACTATGACTTGATAGTGCTAGGCCATGGGCATGAACTCTTTCACCCCCTTGTCAAAACTTTTCAGGTTTTAACTCTCTCCCCAGATTTATAGATATGATACAAGTAAGTATCAAAGATTATTCTGTTAATCTTGCTGAAAACCTGACAGACTGTCATAAAAGGTCATTGTTTAATCCCACAGTGTGGTGATCTGTGTTTGGTTTTGAATAGTTAATATGTGCTTAATTTTCTAACCAGCAGGCTTACCTAGAATCACTCTTCAGACAGTACATCTGTTTGTAGAGTTTTTTTTTTTTTTTGAGACAGAGTTTCACTCTTGTTCCCTAGGCTGGAGTGCAATGGCACAATCTCGTCTCGCTGCAAACTCTACCTTCCGGTTTCAAGTGATTCTTCTGACTCAGCCTCCTGAGTAGCTGGAATTACAGGCATCCGCCACCACGCCTGGCTAATTTTAGTATTTTTAGTAGAGACAGGGTTTCATCATGTTGGCCAGGCTGGTCTCGAACTCCTGACCTCATGATCTGCCCACCTTGGCCTCCCAAAGTGCTGGGATTACAGGCGTGAACCACTGCGCCCGGCCTGTAGAGTCTTAAAACTCTGTGGAAGGTGTTTGACCTCTCAGTACTCAGTGTCTCTTGTTTAATTTTTTTTTTTTCTTCATTTATTTTTCTTTTTTTGTTTTTTTTTTTTGAGACAGAGTCTCACTCTTTCGCCCAGGCTGGAGTGCAATGATATGATCTCACTTCATGGCAACCTCCACCTCCCAGACTCAAGTGATTCTCATGCCTCAGCCTCCCAAGTAGCTGGGACCACAGGCATGCGCCATGACTAGCTAATTAGAGACAGGGTTTCGCCAGGTGTTGAACTCCTGGCCTCAAGTGTCCGCCCGCCTCAGCATCCCAAAGTGCTGAGATTACAGATACGAACCATCATGTCCAACCAGTCTATTTTTATTTCAAATATTTTCAAAACTAGAATCCCTAAGAAATTTGTTCACAGAGCATAATGAAGGCCGTTATTAACCATAACTCAGTGCCATAAATTACTAAATAAGGAATAGTAAGTGGAACTGAGTATATATCCATTCGTGATTTACACTGGGAAATGTTTAGGAGAATGTGATGGAAACAGGGAACACTACCTGATAGGAGGAGGAAGCTTTGCCTTTATATTTTTGGTGTCCTTGAATTTAGGCATGCTGTGCCAGATTCATGTGATAGAGGTAACAAGAAAATAGCATTTCTCTGGGTCCAGAATTAGATTGTTCTTTCATTCAAGGATAAATATTTATTGAGCAAATATTATACTTCAGGGGCCGTGCTAGGTTCTTGGACTACAGTCATAACAAAACAGACGTCATCTTTGCTCTCATGGAACTTGTAAACAAGCAGTAAGCAAGTAAACCCTCAAATACTTAGAATAAATGTCTGAAAAAGGTTGGTGATTCTGGTTTTGTAGAGGAAGGTTTTATATCTGCTTTATTAGATCTGTCTTGCAGCTTAAAGATTCATTCTGATAGCTGTCAGCGTCTCAGGGATGTTTTCTTACGTTCTTAAAATATTCAGACTCAGGATTTGTTGCAGTTGTCCTGGGGTCTTCCTACCAGTGGGCAACATCATATGAGAATCCTCTTTGTGTAACATCAAAGAAGTCTCAGTCTGTTATTTTCCAAATTTATTCACACTCCACTTTGTCACTGGGTTTGGTGTGTTTATGCCTTAGAAAAAAATTTCGTCATACCTCCCTCTTTGCACTTATTATCAGTTTTTCCTCATACCTCTTATTTTCTAATCTCGTGGCTCTCCTTTTAACCTTTAAATACTCACCATCCTTTGTCTTCATGGGATTTGTGGTCATAGAGCACTATGGATTAACATGTTCTATGCCAGGATGTTTCAAGGACTTGCTCCTCATTGTCCTATACCGTGTGCCTTAAGCTGAGCCGGTAAGCATAGGCTTCATAATGTCTGACTTAATCCAAGGATCACAGGAGTTTTTCTGGCTCATTTCATGTCTGCTTCATTCAGTTTCGTTACCTAGTGCACTTACGGTCAGAGTCTGGACTTGGTTTCTCAGAGTTCCTGCCATACCCTATGCATTTCTCATTCCCTACGTTTCGTTATGAAACGTGCTTACAATCAGTGAATTGAATTCTTACAGAGCTAGAAGGCCCTTTGCACAACTTCTAAACTTTGTACAAGGGCACAAAAGGTTTATTTTACTGTGGCTGTTACATCATAGGTTTTCTGTAGTGGTGAAACCTGTTCCTTTCTCATGCCTTTATTTTCATGCTGTCATTCCAGTCCTTCAGTAACCCCATTTTTGTGGTCTGAACAGTACAGCTTCATGGATCCCTGATTCTGGGGGCAGATAGTCCTGGGATTGAATCTGAGCTCTCTCACTTGTGGGATTTGTGACCTTGGGCCAACTGTTTCACCTCTCTGTGCTTGGTTTTGTCATCAACAGAATGAGGATATTAAGCTTATGAAGATGAAATGAAATACCATATAAGGTACCAGCACATAATAAACAGCCAGTAAGTGGTAGCTGTCTGGTAGTTACGGGGTCCAGCTTTTACCTTCTCAATAATTCATTATCTAACCAAAGAAAAGTACTAAAAGGCTATGACCTCTAAACACTAGGGAAACAAAGAATTAATTCTGTCCTAGGGTAGGCAGACAAAGCTCATTTTACAGGAAAGATGCAGGGCCCAGGCAGAATGCTGTCACTGCTGAGGTCCCTGTGCTATGTCTGGCTGCTTTGGAGTCAGTCTAGTGCCTTGGGAGCATCCCAGGCCTGGACCACACATCTCCTGTGCCCCACTGGTGACCTTGGGAATCTTGTGCCACAGTAAGCCTCTTTCCTCATATGAAACTGAGGTGAATACTTCCCCACTCATAAGGCTTTGTGAAGATTAAGTGAGATTATATTTATGAAGCACCCAGCATGTTACTAGGTGCATGGAAGGGGCTTGTTCCCTTTTTCTGCTCATGAAGTTGTCAGGTCATCTCAGAAACCCTGTTCTTACCCCGAAGGAAAAGAGCCATTTTCCGTTCCTATGGAAGGACCAGGAAAGATTAAAATGACATCATTCCATCCCAGTCCCTACCACTGCAGCTATTAATAACTTTGTTTTTATTCTGTGTAAACCATACACCAATTATAGTTATACCTGACATTTCTTTTTTCTTTTTTAAATTTTGTTTTTCCATAAGTTATTGAGGTCCAGGTGGTGTTTGGTTACTTGAGTAAGTTCTTGAGTGGTGATTTGTGAGAACCTGGTGCACCCATGACCCGAGCAGTATATATTGCACCTTATTTGTTGTATTTTATCCCTTGTCCACCTCCCACTCTTCCCCCAAGTCCCCAAAGTCCATTGTATCATTCTTACGCCTTTGCGTCCTCATAGCTTAGCTCCCATGTATCAGTGAGAACATAAAATGTTTGGTTTTCCATTCCTGAGTTCCTTCTCTTAGAATAATAGTCTCTAGTCTCATCCAGGTTGCTGTGAATGCTGTTAATTCATTCCTTCTTATGACTGAGTAGTATAACATTGTACATATATATATATATACCAGAGTTTCTGTATCCTCTCATTGATTGATGAGCATTTGAGTTGGTTCCACGATTTTGCTATTGTGAATTGTGCTGCTGTAAGCATGCATGTGCAAGTATCTTTTTCAAATAATGACTTCTTGTCCTCTGGGTATATCCCCAGGAGTGGGATTGCTAGATCAAATGGTAGTTCTACTTTTAGTTCTTTAAGGAATCTCCACACTGTTTTCCATAGTGGCTGTGGTAGTTTACATTCCCCAGCAGTGTAGAAGTGTTGCCTGATCGCCGCATCCACACCACATCTACTGTTGTTTGATTCTTTGATTGTGGCCATTATTATAGGAGTAAGGTATCACACTGTGATTTTGATTTGCATTTCTCTGATTATTAGTGATGTGGCATTTGATTTGCATTTCCCTCATCATTTAGTGATTTTTTTCATATGTTTGTTGGCCATTTGTATATCTCTTTTTGAGAATTGTCAGTTCGTGTCCTTAGCCCACTTTTTGATGGGATTGTTTTTTTTTCCTGCTGATTTGTTTTTGTTGTAGATTCTGGATATTAGTCCTTTTTCAGATGTACAAATCGTGAAGATTTTCTCCCACTATGTGGGTTGTCTGTTTACTCTGACTGGTCCTTTTGCCATGCAAAAGCTCTTTAGTTTAATGAGGTACCAGCTATTTATCTTTGGTTTTATTGCAATTGCTTTTGGGTTTTTGGTCATGAAATCCTTGCCTAACCCATGTCTAGAAGGTTTTTCCAAACTTATCTCCTAGAATTTTTTTTTTTTTAATGGAGTCTTGCTCTGTCGCCCAGGGTGGAGTGCAGTGGTGCGATCTCAGCTCATTGCAACCTCCACCTCCCAGGTTCAAGCAATTCCCCTGCCTCAGCCCCCTGAGTAGCTGAGATTACAGGTGCACACAACCACTCCTGGCTAATTTTTGTATTTTTGGTAGAGATGGAGTTTCACCATTTTGGCCATGCTGGTCTCGAACTCCTGACCTTGTGTTCCGCCCGCCTCGGCCTCCCAAAGCGCTGAGACTACAGACATGAGCCACCGTGCCAGACCATCTTCTAGAATTTTTATAGTTTCAGGTTTTAGGTTTAAGCCTTTAGTCCATCTGGTGTTGATTTTTGTATAAAGTGAGAGATTATACCTGACATTTATAACATTGACCCCAAAGTTTTACTGAAAAGTTCCACTCAAAAGTTTTCATATTATTAGATGGTCCTTGGTTTAGTTGAATGTTGCAGTATTGGACCTGCCCTGACTGACATCTCCCACTACCACTTTTGTAGAGAGCAAGATGGGAGACCAGAGCATTGTCCTGAGGGAATCAGTTTCTTTCTAACCATGTGGCATGGAACCCATTTTCCCTTAGAAACACAGCTATACTGTGCTTAGGTTCTGAAACTACACTGTGGCGGGGGACAGCATGATGTCAAGGAGAAGTACATGGGCTTTGGGGTAAAGTACTCCACACGCTGCCTGGCGCATAGTAGGTGCTTAGTAAATATTGACTGATAGTTGTCCACATCCCTCAGTTTTTTCCATCTATAAAATGGGTCTGATTCTATAAGTTTTTTATGTAAGTTTTATTCTTGAAAATAAATATGTAGTGGTATTATTATGCTTTTTCTTTCTTAAATAGAATAGCTGCCCAAACAATGTTAAGTGGAATTTTTTTAATGCCCAGTCCAAAAACACCCATTTTTCCCTAATTGTTGCAAAATATACTTTTAGAGGTAGCTTTTTCATATCGAGAACCAAACAAGGTCCAGCCACTGTATTAAGAGAGTCTCTTAAGTCTCTCTCTCTCCCTCCCTCCCTCTAAATTTTTTTAATAGATTTTGTAATTGATATTAGCATAGCTCCTGAAAATTGCGTAAATCACAAAGGTACAGCTGATGAATAATCACGAATTAAACCTCTGCTTGTACCACAAACCATTATCAGCCCTCAGCAACACCCCTTCTTGGGCCTTCCTGTCATTAACCACCCCTCCCCTCTTTCTGATAACCACTGTATTGACTTCTAACATTATCAAGATAGTTTTTCCTGGTTTTGAACTTAATAAAAATGAAATCAACAGTACATATTCTACTTTATGTTTAGACTTTTTCACTCAACGTGTGTGTGTGTGTGTGCATGTATATATAATTCAACATAGCACAAATGCATGTCATTGCTGTATAGCATTCTATTACCACAATGTTTTCATTCTGCTGTGGATAGACAGTTGGGTTATTGCAAGGTTTTCCTCCCTGATATGAATCGATACCATTTTGAACATTCTTTTACATGTTTTTGGGCGCATATATGAAATGAGTGCATTTCCACTGGGTTTATACCTAGGAGTGGAATTTCTTGATAATTGGACCTTTATATATGTTCAGCTTTGGTAGACAGTGTCAACAGTTTTCCCAAATGGTTGTACCCATTCATATCCTCACCAGCACTTTGTGTTGTCAGTCTTTAATCTTTATCAATTTGGTAGATGCATAGCAGTGTATTATTGTGGTTTCATTTGTGGTTTCCTTGCTAATTTATGAGGTTGAGCATCATTGCATTTGTTTATGGGCTATTGCCCACTTTTTTGGATTGTCTATTAGTTAGCATTATTATAAGGGAATACCTGAGGCTGGGTAATTTATAAAGAAGAGGTTTATTGGACTCATGGTTCTGCAAGCTGTCCTCTGCTT
Organism: Cebus imitator; assembly: GCF_001604975.1. Classification (NCBI taxonomy): domain Eukaryota; kingdom Metazoa; phylum Chordata; class Mammalia; order Primates; family Cebidae; genus Cebus; species Cebus imitator. The sequence continues at coordinate 3,640,228 of NW_016107576.1, read as the reverse complement.
CTGGTGAGGGCCTCAGGAGGCTTCCAGTCATGACAGAGGTGAAGTGGGAGCAGATGTGTCACATTGTGAGACACAGAGCAAGAGAGAGGGAAGGAGGTACCAGGATCTTGTTAACAGTCATATCTTGCAGTAACAGAGAAAGAACTCATTATTCATGAATGGCTACACCAAGCCATTCATAAGGGATCTGTCCTGTCCCTATGACCCAGTCACCTCTCCCCGGGCTTTACCTCCAACATTGCGGATCAAATTTGGACATGAGATTTGGAAGGACAACTATCCAAACTGTATCATCTGCTGTTTTCTTACCGAATTATGTATTCTTAGTACAAGGCTTTTGTGAGCATATTGCCAATGTCATCTAAACTATGGCTTGCTTTTCTATTTTCTTAATGATGTATTTTGATGAACAGACATTTCTAGTTTAATATAGTCAAATGTATTAATCTTTTTCTTTGTGTTTAGGACTTTTGTGTCTTTATATTCTGAAATTGGTTTTGATTTTTTGAAAGTCTGTTGAGTAAGGTAGACGATGGATGATACAGAAATAAGAATGTGTGCTGGGATGGTACATCAACTGTGTGTGCTCAGGTATTACTGAGCCTGGTTTACTAATATGGCACTCAAACTAAAAAAAAAAAAAATCTAACAGAAAGCATTCCAGAAAGGCTTTCATCAGTGGGAATGCCAGTTTGCAATGGAAATGATAAGGTTGCCTCTCAGTGTGGTCAGTCATTGTATGGGATTTATATAAATGTAAGTATATTAGAAATGATGGTAATAGCTGATATTTTTGAGAAGATTGTTTGCGGGCCAGGTGGTGTGCTGAGCACTCAATATGTGTCAGCTCAGTCCTCACAGCAGCCCTGTACTTAGGAATATTACTACCCCAGTTTTGTAGATGTGGAAACAGAGGCTGGGCCAGCTCAAATAAGTTTCCCCATGTCTCACAAGTGGCAGAGCTGGGGCTTGAACCCTTGCTCCTAAAACTAACTGTGCCATCCTGCCTGCTTGTGCTACACCAGGAAGATCTCTTTATGAAGTGTACTGCTGCTGCATGCCAGCCCACCTCACATCAGGGTGTGAAACAGCAGCAATTTCATTATGCTCAGGGATTCTGTGGGTCAGTCAGGAATTTGGAAAGGACATAGTAGAGATGGCTTGTCTCTGTCGATACAGTCTGGGGTCTCATCAGGGAAGGCTTGAAGGCTGGGGGTGACCCAGACAGCTGGGAGCTGCAGTCCCGGAAGGCTGCCTCATCATAGGCTGGTGGCTGTGCTAGCTGTTGGTTGGGCCTCAGCTGGAACATATACATGGTTTCTCCTCGTGGATTTTGCAGGTCTGCTAGTTCCCGAAATGAGCTTCTTAGGTAAGAAGTAGGCAAAAGATGTGTTGCCTTTTATGTCCTCATCTTGGAAGTCACAGCCCATCACTTCCACAAGAGTTACAGGCTTTAGTCTTTTTTCATCTGTAGGCATCTTGAGTCTTTAACCAGTGTGTTGGCTGGGGGAAAAACTTAAGTCTTTAAAAAGCCTGAATTTGTTTAAGGAAAATAGTGAAGGAGATAGTTTCATCAGGAGAAAAAAAATGTATATTTTGTTTTGAAGAGATGAACTGAAAGAGTTTGTTTTTCCCAGTGGCATAAAGATGAACCCAGGTTCATCACAAAATTTGAAGTGGCTGTTTGCGGGGGTGGGGGCAGGCCTTGGTTATTTCTTTAAAAGCACAGAAAATGAATATCGTAAGATAAGCTCTGTTGTAAAATTTCTGTTCAAGTCATTGTGTATGTGTTCAAACCAGACTCAGGTCATACCAAATCTTGTAGACATCCAGCTGCTTTCTTTCATCTATGCCCTCAAGGCAGTTGACCTAGAAACTAACCAAGTAAAGTCCCAGGCCAGGGAATGGGTGTTTATAAACCAGCATCCTTATCTCCTTGGGGTTCTGAGATAAGATAACTGACTTACTAGCAGTAGGAGAAAGTCTGTAGAAAAATTCGGTCTCAGACTTTTTAGCTGAGTTGTAAGAAGCCTTAGGTTTCTACATTGGCTTTCTTTGGGTTGCCAAAGTAGCTTCCTTGCACTGGGAAGAAATCATTTTTTATACAAATATGGGTAGGGTTTTATTGGTTAGCACAGAAATTATGCTGCTTTGGGCATTCCAAAGCCTGGGTCCAGCATCGGCCGTATTTGTAAGCCACTCTAGGAGTCCAGCGGTCACGCTGTTAGGGTGTTCACTTCTTTCCCCATGTCATGTGTATGACTTTGCCTTGATAGACTTAAATAACTGAGTCCCAAATGGCCCTGTCATCAGGAGCAGCCAGCAGTTCCACCAAGGAAGCAAAGCAGAGTCGTGACAGGTGGTGTGATAAATGCACTCATGCCGTGGCAGTTCTTTTGTCAGTGTCGTTTCGTTTTGGTGTAGACTTTTTTTGCCCAATGGATGGGGCAGGATGGGAAGGAGCAGTTTATCCTAAGTGGAAATATGGTCGTTGCTGGTCTGTTGTTGAGGCGGTTAGAAATGATTTTTTAGACATAGCCTCTGTTTCAAAACATATTTTTTTTATGTTTTTGTTTTGTTTTTTAATAAATTCTGTTGTTTATATTGGAGGTTAATAATATGATGTAATCGGATATAGGGAGTAAAATGGTTACTATAGTGAAGCAAATTAGCATATCATATATACTTTTTTGTGGCAAAAGCAGCTAAAATCTACTTAACAAAAATTCCTAATACAGCACAATTTGATTATAGTCCTCGTGCTGTGCATTAGATCTCTAGACAAGTTCATCCTAAATACCTACTGCTTTGTATTCTGGAATCTTTTCTCTCCTTCCCCACCCCAAGCCCCTGGTAACCACTCTTTCTCTCTCTATCTCTCTCTGTCTCTCTCTCTCTCTCTCTCTCTTTCTCTCTCTCTCTGTGTGTGTATTTGACTTTTAAGTAAGATTGAGCAATATTTGTCTTTCTGTGTCTGGCTTATTTCACTTAGTATGAGACCTCCAGGCCCATCCGTGTTGTGGCAAAAGGCAGGATCTCCTTTTTTAAGGTGGAATGAGTGTGTGTGTGTGTGTGTGTGTGTGTGTGTGTGTGTGTGTGCAAGCGCATGTACGCCACATTTTCTTTACCCATTTATCCATCAATGGACACTTAGGTTGTTTCCATACCTTGGATTTTGTGAGGAATGCTGCACTGAGCATGGGAATACAGATACCTTCGTGAGCTGGCGATTTCATCTCCTATGCAGAAGAGGACTTCTGCGTCATGTAGTAGTTCTATTTTTAATTTCTTTAGGAACTTCCATACTATTTTTCATGGCCTTACCAATCAACACGATAGTGTGATTTCCTTTTCGCTACATCCTTGCCAACATTTGTTCTCTCTTTTGTCTTTGATAATAGTCATCCTAACAGGTTATCATTTCATAATGGTTTTAATTTGTATTCCCTGATGATTAGTGACGTTGCATACATTTCCATATCGCTGTTACAGTTTTTATGTCTTTGAAGAAATAATCTGTTCAGGTCCTTTGCCAATTTTTTAAATGGGGTGATTTGTCCTTCTGCTATTGAGTTGTAAGTATTCTTTATAAATTTTGGATATTAACCGTTTATCAGATACGTGGTTTGCAAATATTTTTTCGCAGTCCTTCGATTGCCCTTTCATTTTGTTGATTGTTTCGTTTGCTGTGTAGTTTTTTACTTTGATGTTGTCCGTTTATTTATTTGTGCTTTTGTAGCCTGAGCTTTTGGTGTCATATCCAAAAAATCATTGCCACAGCAGCGAGATTTTTCCCTGTATCTTCTTCTAGGAATTTGGTGGTTTCTGGTATTCCATTCAGGTGTTTTATCCATTTTGAGTTGATTTTTGTGGATGGTGTAAGATACGCGTCCAATTTAATTGTTTTGCATGTGGATATCCAGTATTTCCAGCACCATTATTGAAGAGACTGTTCTCTCTCCATTATGTCCTCTTGGTGCCCTTGTCAAATGTTGATTGACTATGTATGTTTAGATTTATTCCTGGGCCCTTTATCCTGTTCTGTGGATCTGCGTTTCTGTTTTTATGCCCTTACCATACTGTCAATACATACTTTCTATCATTTCTCCTTTTTCTTTGTGCTACATATACAGATCAGAGACTTAAAAATGGCTGTGCCCCATAGCCCAGGACCTTTTTACCTCTGGAAAGGAAGGGAAGGCAGTCGAGGTCAGGCACACAGGGGATCTTAAAGGTATATTGGTCATGTTCTGTGTCCCAACTAGGAGTGTTCATTCTTTATTATTCTTAAGGAGTCTTAGGGGAAAATGAACTCTATCCTGAAGAATAATCTGCAATGCATTTACATTAATGTACAATTTGTTATAGTATTGTTTATGATGTCAAAAAGATCAAAAACATTCTGGCTCTATGCTACTTAGTAGAGTGGTTAAATTATGATATTTTCATAGGATGGAACATTATACCCCATTGAAAATGCATAATTTTTAACTTGAGAAAATACTCATGGAACATTGTCAAAAGCAGGATTAAAAATCTATAGTATGATTCTACTTTTGCTTCAGATCTACATATGTACATTAAAAAAGACCAGGAAGCTATGCAAGTAATTTTTTAGAATTTGTCTTTATACTTGCCTATATTCCATTTTTGTGCAAGGAATATAGATTACATAATCAGAAAAAGGTTTAAATAGAGAGATAGCATTTGCTGACCAGTTAAATGGACAGGAATTGGCTCAGTAATTCAGACTAACAATCCACAAGCAAGGGGCTCTGATAGCATAGCAAACCAGATAACCCACAACACTCCAAATGAAGAAAAGGCGTTTATTCAGCTGTCATTTCTGCAGGCCAAAAAGTTTGAGAGCCTGGCCCTGGCTTCTGGTGAGAGTTTTTGTGCTGCGTCACATGGCAGAGAAGGTCAAAAAAGAGGGGGACACATGCGAAGAAGAAGGGGTGATCCTGGCTTCGTAACACCTCACTCTCAGGAGAACTTATTCATTCTGAGAACCAGTCCAGTCTTGGGAGAGCAGGAACTAACTCACTCACCACCGAGACAACAGCACCAACATCCCATTCATGAAAGATCCACCCCCAAACACAGAAACCTACCACGAGGCCTCATCTTCCAGTACAGCCACATTGGGGATCAAATTTCAACATTAGTTTTGATGATGACAGACCACATCCAAACTGTGGTACTGTTTCTTAGTCCATTCAGGCTGCTATAACAAAATGCCTTAGACTGGGTAATTTATGAAAAACAGAAATGTGTTGCTCATGGTTCTGGAGGCTAGGAAGTCCAGGATCAAGGTGTCTGTCAGCAGCTTTGGTGTCTGATGAGGACCTGCTCCCTGCTTCATAAATAACATCTTTTTGCAGCATCCTGTCATGCTGGAAGGGGCAATAACACTCCCCTGAGCCTCTTATAAGGGCATTAATCCCATTCACAAGGCCTCTGCCCTCATGACCTAGTCACCGTCCAAAGCCTCACCTGTAATACAATCCCTTTGGGGTTAAGTTTCAACATAGGAATTTGGGGTGGAGGGGCACGTACATTCAGATCATGCTACACTATAATTTAAAACTTAGAAACTTTGAGAAATAAAATGTTTTGTCTCTTTGTAAGAGACTTATCAAGTGGTTTAAACAGTGCTTGCCTTCTCGTTAATGTCCTTTACAGTCTAGAATGAGCATTTTCCTATGCCTTGCCAAGTGGTCAGTTATCTTTTCTGAGTAATTATGGGGTCATCATCATGAAATGTCTCCAAGAGTTCCTTTAATGCAAACTTTTTTGCCAGCCTAACTTCCTTCAGGAACTGCATACCTCCTCATTACATTCACTTTCACTAAAATCCTCTGGCTGCATATCCCAAGTTTTCTTCAGTGGCAGCAGTACAGTATCAACATTCCTGTGGCCAACTGTTTATTTGTTCTAGAACTGATTTACATTTGTGTCTAATTTTGCTTCCAGCATGACCACTTTTTGGGTTTTTGCTGCACGTTGATTTTGTTGGCCAGTTCCTCTCTTGTGACTATCGATTTTTGTAACATGTCCTACAAGTTTAACATTGGGAGATAAGGAGGCAGCATAACTACATGTTTGCTGTCTGGGAGTGAACTGCATAGCACAATGACCAGTCACCAGCTTTGAAAGGCTTGCTTAGTCACTGGGCATGGTGCATCCGTGTTTACATCGTAGACAAGAGCTGCCAGTGAAGTTTGTTCTCTTCAGTTACTCACAGTTCGTATTCCCATAGTAGTTAATAACTGAAATTTGAACCATGCTGTCGGGGGACTGATAATGTTTAACTAAGCCATAGTAACTGAAATTCATACAGCTCAGAACCATGCAATACAAGGACCACGCACATGCATGCACGTGCGCGCGCGCACACACACACACACACACACACACACACACACACACATATTTATTGTAGGCTTGTTTTTGTATATTTTTTCCCTTGCTATTATAAATTGTGTTTTTTCCTTCTTGCTAGCATTTATCTAGCATTTTAATATTGTTTCCATATAGGAAAGTTGTTGATCTGTATGGAATGTTAGGTTTGTGGCTTTGAGTGATTATTTGTAACAGTTTTTAATTTTTTTTTTTTTTTT
>NW_016107576.1:3478406-3633125 GCF_001604975.1 Cebus imitator | reverse complement strand
GTGGTGTGATCTCAGCTTACTGCAACCTCTGCCTTCTGGGTTCAAGAGATTCTCATGCCTCAGCCTCCTAGGTAGCTGGGATAATAGGTGCCTGCTACCATGCGTAGCTAATTATTGTATTTTTAGTAGAGACAGCGTTTCACCACGTTGGCCAGGCTGGTCTCGAACTCACGACCTCAAGTGATCCACCCACCTCAGCCTCCCAAAGTGCTGGGATTACAGGCATGAGCCACCACACCTGGCCTATACCTCTTCTTTCTTTCTCTTGTCTGATTGTCCTAGCTGGTACCTCCGAAACACTGCATAATAGTGGGGATAGTAAATGCCCTTGTTCTGTTCTTGAGCTTAACGGAAATGCTTCTGGTGTTTCCTAATTAAGCTTGATACTAGTTTTGGAGTTGAGAAAGTTGTATTTTTATGATATTGAAGAATTATCCATCTACCCTATTTTGTAGAGAAGTTTTATTAAGAATGTATATTGCGTTAGGTGTTGTTGGTTTGATTTAAGTGCCTCCTGAGTATGGCAATAGGAAATACCCAGCTATACCATGGTATATACTTGAAAAAAAAGTTAAATCTGACCTTGAATCTAATGAAACCTGTAGATCAGTGGTTCCCAACTAAGGGTGCTTTTGCCCCCTCAGAGGACATTTGGCCTTTTGGCAACGTCTGGAGACTTTACTGTGTTTGTCACAACTGAGTTGGAGAGAGTGCTACTGGCATTTAGTGAGTAGAGGCCAGGGATGTTGCTGGACAATCTGCAGCGCCTCAGACAAGCCCCCGCAGTGAAGAATTGCCCCAAATGTCAAGAGTACAGAGGCCAAGCAACTCTTTTCTAGATCTCACTCCCAGTTCACAAGAAACATGAAGGACATAGGGACATTATGATAAACTACATCACCAGAAAGTCCTCTGTGTAGTCCATGCTATGAGAGATTCTGCAAGGCAGATGGCCTGGTATCTTCAACAGATACATGCATGATGGGCGACTGGAAAGAAAGAAGAGCTATTATAGATTAAAAGAGACTTAAGAGACTTAGCGACCAAATATGAAATGTACATCTCATTTGGATCCTAATTTGAATAAGACATGTCTGCAAAAATCAAGCAAGTTTAAGTTAGGAGAATACATGAAACAAGATTGGCAAGATGCCAGCAATCAGTTATTGAAACTAGATGGTACAGATTCATCACATTTTTATTTATAATTTTGTCTTTGTTTAACAACTTCCATAATCAGAAATTTTAAAATGAATATTGATTTTTTTTTAGATTTAGTCGCAGCAACACCAATAAAAATATGCCTTTTCTCTTTCGATCCTTTGAAATGGTGACTCAATAATGAATCTCCTAATACTGAACTGTCTGTATTCCTAGAATAAGCCCCTCTTAAAAGAATGAGCACATGCTGGTGCACAAATAAGGTTTATAGAGTGTGTGCCCAAAAGCTTTAAGTGCCTAAAATTTTTATACAAAGAGGATTGTCAATAGTCAGAATTCTATTTTCTGCATAAACAATAGAGAATTCAGTGGAATTCCACTAATTCCATCCAATATGAAATGCTAGGCAGCCTTTAAATATTTTATTATAGTCATTTAATAGAAAGGTTAAATTATATTAACAGAAGACTTCCATGATTCCAATTTTATAAAAGTAATATCTGTATTTTTAAATACTGGAAAATAAACATCAAAATAATAATGCTTATATCTAGCGATAAGGCTATGATTGATTTTTTTTGTTTTGTTTTTTTCCCTGTGTATTTCTAATTTTCTATAGTAAATTTTTGAAATCAGGAAAAAAAGTTATTTACAAAATTAAAGCAGTTCACCTATCACCCAAATCTTGGTTTCTGCTACCTTTCTCTAAGTAAAAGAACTAGAGAAATTATCACTGTAGTCTAGGACTGGGATGGGGAATAAAGTGATCCTGGAGTGACTCATAGGGCCGGCAAGTAAAGAAGGCTCAAGAAATGAAACTTGGGGTGTGGCAGCAGGACATGGGAGCCCACCACAGAGGCTCAGGAGGGAAGGCTGCGGGAGTTTGAGCAACAAAATAAATAGTGCAATACAGAATTATATCCCAAAGTATAAATACCCATGTTTCCACACTGATGTACATAAATGGTTGAGTAAACAGGTGGGTAGGAATAGACACATCCTGTGCAGAAGAAATCCCTGTAATTGACGTAGATGCCCCTCCCTCAGGAGGCAGGTGGTCATTCCAGCTCTTAAGTGTGAGCTGCATGCAGTGACTCCCTTCCCAGTTGTTCGCTATGGAAACAGGGTTGAGAAAGAGGAGCTTGACCATGGAGAAACCTGACTGCAGCCAGGTGAGGAAGGTCAGGGGCGAGTCCTCCTGAGACTGGGATGTGGGGAGGACAGTGCTTTTCCTCTGTGGCCTTTCTCCCAAGAACCCATCAGCTCAGTCTAATTGCAGACAGCCCCAACTCGAGGAACATTTTACAGAATATCTGACCCATATTCCTCAGCTCTGTTAAGGGCATTAAAAACAAGGCAAGTTGTCTGGACTTGGTGGCTCAATGCCTGTAATCCCAGCACTTTGGGAGGCCGAGGTGGGCAGATCACCTGAGGTCAGGAGTTTGAGACCAGCATGGCCAACATGGTGAAACCCCCGTATCTACTGAAAACACACAAATTAGCCAGGCGTGGTGGCGCACATCTATAATCCCAGCTACTCAGGAGGCTGAGGCAGGAGAATCGCTTGAACCTGGAAGGTGGAGGTTGCAGTGAGTGAGACCTTACCAGCGCACTCCAGCAGAGTGCCAGAGTGAAACTGTTTCCAAAAAAACAAGGCAAGTGGGAGAAACAGTTGCAGTCTAGAAGATCCTAAGGAGAAGTGAGGATTAAAAGCCATGTGGTATCCTAGATGGGTTTGTGGAACAGAAACAGGATGTAAAGTACAAACCAGGGAAATCCGAATAAAGTGTGGACTTCAGTTCATAATGATGTAAGGAACATTGGCTCCTGAGTTGTGGCAGATGTACCCCAGGAATGTAAAGGGAAATAACTTTTTTGTATATCTGTAACGATTCTAAAACAAGAAGTTTTTTGTTTTGTTTTGTTTTTTAAGGAAAACAGTAAACAATAGTTCATCACTCTTATTTTTAAAAGGTTAGAATAATATTAGAGATGTTCTATTGGATAAATTTGTAATTTCTGGTGTTTACTTTCGGACCCAGTTTTTTCAGAATTATGAAATTCTTGTTGCATAAGCCTGACTTGTCACTGGGGGATCATTCTGGATAAAGAATTTTCTGGTGAGGACTCAGGACCACAGTCTGATTATAAGTGAGGAGGCGAGCATCTAAGGAGCCAGCATTTCGTGTCTGTTTCCCCTTTGCATAAGATAAAAATTAATGTATGAAAGCCCGACATACATAAAGGCACCTTGGTAGAGGCACTAGGTGGAAGGGAGTGGGCATCTCTTGCGTGGCATCAAGCTGGGTGCCCAGCCACCATAGTGGAGGGCAGTTGCCCTTTTCAAGCAACTGATCCAGAAACATTTGAGTAGGGGACTGTAACCACACCACACTACACACCACCATCATGTGACCAGTACAGTCACAGAGGCAGACACTGAGTTTAATGGCTTGGGGGTGGAGAAGTTGCCAGCTGCCCACCCTGTGATAAAGATGTTAGTGAAAATTCTATAGATTTATTGAGGTTTGTCAAAAAAAATTGCTGCATCTAAGATACAAATGGGCAAAATAAAATGAATTAAGGTTAGTTTTTTTGTAGTTAAGAATGAAATGTAGTGATTCAGTTGTATCCTGCCAGCTGTAGTAAAGTCTGAAGGGGAATGCAGGCTATAAAAGCTTAAGGAGAATAGGGAAGCAAATTTTTAAATATTTAAATAATGAAACATCAAACATTTTACCACATTTTGAAGAAATAAAACATTGTAGATATAGCGAAAGCCTCACTTTCTAACTTCTTCACCCCTTCTTCCTGAGAGGCAACCCCTTGTCTTGATAGTGATGTGTATCATTTCAGGCATTCGTGAATAACTTTTCTATGTGCATAACATATATGTGTGCATATATACACATATATGCATGTGTTCAGCAATACATACTGTTGGTTTTGGTGTTTTAACAATTTATTTAAATTATGTACCTAACAGATCTTTTTATTTTTCTTTTCACTGATCATTATTGACACCGGTTCCTGGTGCTAAGTGTAGGTCTCGTGGGGGTTTTTTGGTGTGGTTTTTTGTTGTTGTTGTTGTTTTGTTGTTGTTTCCACTTTATAGCATTCTGCTATATGAACATAAACCAATTTGTTTCCATATCCTTGTGGAAAAATAGTGGCTGTGGTTTGTATCCTTTTTTTGCTGTTCATGGCTAGGATGATTCTTGTATGTGTGTCCTTGTGAACACCGGATTTGTGGGGCTACAGGTATGTGCCACTTCAGCCTTAATAGGTACTGCCAAATTGCTCTTCAGAGTGCCATACATACAATTTGTACTTTTCCATTTTTCCACATCTGTGAAAAATCTTACCAGATTTATCAGATTCCACATCTTTTCAGACTTACTTATCTTTGCCAGTCTGACGGGTGCGATACATTTCCCTGATTGTTAGTGAGATTGAACATCTTTTCATATAGTTGAATTTATTAGAAATTCTGTCAAGAATTGCCTTTTAGGCTGGGTATGTAATCATAGGCTGGGTATGTAATCTTAGCACTTTGGGAGTATGAGCTCAGGAAGTCAAGGCTGCAGTGAGCTATGATCGCACCACTGCACTCCAGCCTGGGCAACAGAGCAAGACCCTGTCTTCAAAAACAAACAAACAAACAAACAAAAACTGCCTATGTATTGCCTGTAAGTGGGCTGGTGTTTCTTGAGATCAGAGATACTTGGCCTTGGACCTGATTCCTCAGGGTGTGTAATAAAAAAATACTGCTGCATGCTATCAAAAAGTTAAATTGGAGGTGGGTCAGAATAACAGTTTAGTCTGCCCGTATTTAATTGCTTTGCTTACTCCTATGCCGTTTGATTTTCTTTGTGGCTCGTTATTGCTGACTGTGTCTCTTATTGGTGTAGGAAGAAGTTCAGATAAGTTATCTGATTTGTTAGGTTTGTAATTAAGTATTTAACAAAAATGTCTTTGGAAAAGTGCAAATGCATTTCCTAAAAAGATGACAGTTTTACAATACAGCCTAGCAATTATGCTCCTAGGTATTTGCCCAAACAATGACAGCTTTTATCCTTACAAAAACCTGTGCTTGCTGGGAAGCTGAGGCAGGAGGATTGCTTGAGTCCAGGAGTTTGAGACTGCAGTAAGCTATGGTCATGCCACTGTACTCCAGCCTGGGCAAAAGAATGTAAGACCCAGTCTCCAAAACAAAGCAAAACAACTTTGCACATCAATGTTCATATCAGCAATTATTCGTAATTGCAAAAAACTGGAAGCAACCAAGATATTGTTCAGCAGGTGAGTGAACGAACAATGGTACATCCACACAATGGAATATTGCTCAGTGATAAGAATGATCAAGCCCTGAAAGACATGGAAAAACTGTACATGCATATTGCTATTACTCCAGTTATGTGACGTTCTGGGAAAGGCAAAACTATGTAGTCAATAGAAAGATCAGTGGTTGCCAGGGATTCAGGGGCAGGAAGGAAGGATAAAAAGGTGGAGTACAGGGCGTTTTTAGGGCAGTGAAACTATTTATGTGACACTGGAATGGTGGATTCATGGCAGTATACCTTTGTCAAAACACAGAATTGGCTGGGCATGGTGGTGTGAGCTTGTAATCCCAGCACTTTGGGAGCTGGGTGGATCACTTGAGACCAGGAGTTCTAGACCAGCCTGGTCAACATGGTGAAACCCCATCTTTACCAAAAATACAAAAATTAGCCAGGCGTGGTAGTGCATGTGTTTAATCCCAGCTACTTAGAGGGCCAAGGCACAAGAATTGCCTGAACCCAGGAGGCAGAGGTTGCAGTGAAACAAGAACACAGCAAAGCAAGACTGCACTCCAGCCTGGGCAACAGAGCAAGACCCTGTCTCAAACAACAACAACAACAACAACAACAAAACAGAATTGTACAACACAAATAGTGAACCCTAATGTAAACTATGGACTTTGGTTAAAAAAAAGTATCAGTATAGCTTCATCATTTATAACCAGTAGAGCACACCAGTGTTAATAATGGGAGGAACTGGGTACAAGGGAAGAGGAGGCATATGAGGACTCAGTACTATCTGACCAGTTTTTTCTGTAAACCTAAAGGCATGTAAAAACTAAACACTGTTAATTTTTCTAAAAATCCTTCTTTGTTAAATTCAGATTTTACCAAGTGTACCCAACTATGTGAAACAATTATGTTTTTTAATAGAGACATTTTAAGACTATTATTTGTTTTATTTATGAAATCTAAATTGTTGAAGCTTTTTCTTTTTTTTTTTTTTTTTTTGAGAGTCTCACTCTGTCCCCGAGGCTAGAGTGCAGTGACACGATCTCAGCTCCCAGGTTCTGCAACCTCCACTTCCTGTGGTCAAGCGATTCTCCTGCCTCGGCCTCCCAAGTAGCTGGGATTACAGGCATGCGCCACAGCAACCAGCTAATTTTTTGTATTTTTAGTATATACGGGGCTTTGCCACTTTGGCCAGGCTGGTCTCAAATTCCTGACCTCAAGCGATCCGCCCACCTGGACCTCCCAAAGTGTTGGGATTACAGGCGTGAGCCACCATGCCTGGCCAGGACCTGTATATTCTTGATGCCCAGGGATGTAGTTTGTACCCAGGGTAGCATGGAGCAGGGTTACAAGCATGGGCTCAGGTGTCAGATTACCTGGGTTCAAATCTCTCCCGGCAACACGTGTTAGCTGAGCCAACTCAGATAAAGTGCTTAATCTCTCTGTGCCTCCGTTTTCTCATGTGTTCATTTGACACATCATAGTAGTAAATCAGACCCATGATATAAAGTCGTTATGATAATTAAAATGCACCTCTACAATGCCTGGCCCATGGGAGTAAGATTCAGCTATTATTTTAGAGGTTACTATTAGAAAACAAGAGAGCAGGGCTTCTGGCACTGCGCTGTATAGCGGTAGTTTGCAGGGCAGGAAAGGTTATCATCCATTTCTCATTCTACCCCTTCATCTACCCTCATCTCCTTCATTTACCTTGTGCTTTGCTTTCCTTTTTAATCACTGTACAAAATATTTGAGTTCAGTAAATACTTGTTGGGTGAATGAACTCCCGGGCTACTAACCTTCAAGAACACTTTCTGCTGTGAAACAACTGCCATATCCACTGTCACTGATCAGACCCTCATTCAGCCATCCATTCATTTGCTCATTCAACAGATATGTATTGATTGGGAGGCCAAGGCAAGTGGACCACTTGAGGTCAGGAGTTTGAGACCACCCTGACCAACATGGTGAAACCGCATCTCTACTAAAAATATAAAAATTAGCTGAGCGTGGTGCTGCATGACTGTAGTCCCAGCTACTCTGGAGGCTGAAGACAGGAGAAGCGCTTGAACCTGGGAGGCAGAAGTTGCAGTAAGCCGAGTTGCATATTACTGCACTCTAGCCTGGGCGACACAGCAAGACTTCACCAAAAAAAAAAAAGAAAGAAAGAAAAAAAAAAGGATATGTATTGAGTGCCATGCGGATACATATACTGAGAATACAATGGTGAGCAAAAAAAAAAAGATTTATTTCTTTCCTCATAGAGTTTACATTCCAGTAGAGGAGGCAGATGTTAATTCGGTAGTCATGGAAATAAATATTAGATTTAAAGCATGGTAATAAGATGCATGTAATAAGATGCATGGTAATAAGATGCACACAAGAGAAATCGGGCTAAATTAGAGAAGTCAGTGAATGTTTCCCTGAGGAAGTGACTATTAAGAAAGTTTCAAGGGAGGAAGGGAAGGGAGAGTCTGCCAGACAGCACAAACAGTGTGTGCAAAGGCCCTGAGGTGGGAAGAAGTGTGGCACATTTAGAAGACTCAGAGAAGTTCATTACAACTGAAACTACAAGAGCAAGGGATAATGTGATTCAGATTATGCTGGAGAGGCAGACACAGGACAGGCCACATCAAACTGTTTTGTTTTTATCTTAAGAACAATGAGAAGCAGAAGGGTGACATGATCAGATGTTAATTTTGCAAAGGTCATTCCAACTGCAGTGTCTGAAAGACGGCTGGGGGTAGGGCAAGGGTGGATGCCGATGGCCTGGTTAGGGAATGATTGCAGTTTGCAGGGGAGGGAAGACTAACAAAGCTAGGTTGGGAGTAGTGATGGAGAGACATTGATGCAGCCTGGAGGTAATGAGAGGATAAACCAATAGGTTATAGTAGTGGAGTTGATGTGGGATTATTTTGACAGGCTCCCAACTTTTCTTCCACTGTTTACTCTTTCCAGTCTATGAGCCATTTTATGCATCACTACAAAACAATTGTTCTTTCAATACCGATTTTCCTCCAAGTAATATTCATTGCCCATTTTTCCTTTTTTGAAATAGTCTTACTCTATTACCCAGGCTGGAGTGCAGTGGCACCATCTCTGCTCACTGCAACCTCTGCCTCCAAGGCTCAAGTGATCCTCCCATCTCAGCTTCCCAAGTAGCTGGAACCATACGTGTGTGCCACCACATCTGGCTTTTTTTTTCTTTTCTTTTTTTTTTTTTTTTTAAGATATGGGGTTTCACCATGTTGCCCAGGCTGGTCTTGAACTCCTACGCTCTAGTGATCCACCCACCTCAGCCTCCCAAAGTACTGGGATTACTATTTTTCTGTATATGGTTTTCTCTTACTACTTAGATTCTCTCCCCCCTCTTCTCCACATATACAAAGTATATCCATCTTTCAATGCTTAAGTCTTTCCTCATTCATTGAACAATCATCAAATGTTTATTAAGCACCTATTATATTCCACAAATTGTTTTAGGTGATAGGGATATGGGAGTGAGTAAAAAAATTCCCTGACCTCATGGAACTTACGTTCTAGATCTCTCTGATCCCTCATCTCTTCTGAACACATGCCAAATGTATACTATATCTCACAAGTCGTGATGTTTTTGTATTTTTTTTATTTTTCCTACATCCTCAGGTAAAACTGAACCTCCTTGAAAGCAAAGTCCAATGTTTGTGTTGTCTTCCAAATCTCCTACGTCATCATCTGTAACATGCAAACAACTTAAATGAAGTGAAAATATCATTGATGGTAATACAGAAGACTACGATTTGTAGAATTACTAAGTGCTTTCACATTCATTATCTCATTAGGACGCTCTCCAAAGTATAAAGCACGATTGGAAATGCATTGTTGCCATTGTGAATGTTAATATTGTTGTTGTTATTACTATTTTTAGTATTGCGAACCAATAACAGTAATAACAGCAACAACAATGCTAAAGCACTAAATCTATTCCCAGTCCTGTTTCTGGTGAGTTGTAAATAATAATTATTCTTATAATGGAGAATTACATGTAAGATAATATTACTTGGAAAATCCATTGTCCATTATTGAAGAACAATGCACATCCACTGATAGTATTCAAAAATAACAGAGATTGAAGGTATATCATTCTTTTTTTCCTACTCCATTCAGCTACATACAGCAAGGCTAAGTTCCAAAAGTAAATCTCCCAGTAGATGGTCCCATCTCACCTTACATTACAGCCCTTCCATCTGTGAAAACGTCATTTTCACTAGTTGGGAGATTGTCCAACCAACTCCAAGCACACTGCGATTCGATGCCACAGACTCAGAAAGCTTTGTGATATCCTATCTGCAGTTGGTAATCTACCCTCGGTTCCCCAACCTCCAAAGAACAAAAATTAAAACTGCCATCTTTTAGACAGATTACACTTTGTGGAAATCCACAGAATAACAGATTTGGAAAGAAAATGAAAACGTAATTTGTGGACAAAGACATATTGTTTTCCTTTAAAAATTACCTGAAAGTCAGTGTGTCAATAAAGTTTTTGCATTGTGTTCTATCACAGCCGGTATTGCCCAGTGAGGTCAAAAAACTTGAAGGTTTTTCATGAATTTTCAAGTAAGAGTTTTAACAAACAGCTCTAAGAATACCAGACACCCACAGTTACCACACTTCATATAAAATAACTAAGTAATATAGGCCTTAGGTGGCGTATTACTTTATATTTTTCTAGAAAAATGTTAAAAAGTGATTATCAAGGACTTAAAGATCAGCACAAAGAACCACATTAAAAATTATAAGGACCCCAAAAAGCCTGTGAAATTAACTTTACAGGCATATGTTTTAATAAAATTTATTGTTATATGTAGTTACAAAATCATTGTTTAATATGTATAGCTTAACCATTTGAACTTATCTCGAATTTGTCATTTACATTATTCTCCAGTTAGGCAATCATCCCAGCCACATTTGGGAGGTGCTTGCTCTTGTCCTGTTCTCTGGGAATTTCTGTTACTCCCCCAGCTACAGGTGATAAATCCAGAGGTGGACACTTGACCCCAGCTGGGCCAACCAAATTCTCTACTCCGTATTTAGAGTGGGAATCAAGGGAGCATTTATTAGACTCTGTAGGTGCCAGGACATATAACACACAGTCTCTTCCTGTTATCTGAGAACCCACAAGGAGAGAGAGGAGAGGGAAGAAAAGAAAGAAAAAATAAAAAGGAGGAGGAGGAAAAGGCAGATGAATAAATAAGAGCAGAAATGAGAAATTAGATCCCTGCTTTTTAGGGAGTTCTCAGGTCCATTCTCGTCCTACATTCTGGCTAAATCCCTTACCTTGGGCTCCATGAGATGTCCTGGAATTTTTATAACAAATTTTCTCCTTTTTGCATAATCAAGTTTGTTTCTGTTGCTTGCAACCCAAGAGCCTTATCCAAAATACTTTTTTAGAAATGTAGCTTGGTCTCGAAGGCCATGTGTTCATTTACTCTACAGTCATTTGCCAAACCAGGCACTAAAAACACAGACGTGACTTAGTCACAATCTTTAACCCCAAAAGCCTCATGTTTAGTGGGACAGACAGAAATACATTTGAGAAACACACACAACATAGGTTAATACACCGAGTAGGTAGCAGACGCAATGACGAAGGAATGTGTAGTGAACAGAAGGGTTACAAAGCAAGAATGATGAGCTTCACCTGGGGAAATCAAGAAGGCTGCTCAAAGGAGATCTCAGAAAATGACTAGTGCAGACAGGGGGGAAGCTTATCCCATGGAAGGGCAAGCACACACAGACATGAGTGGAATGGAACAACCTGGTGTGCTTAGGGAGCTATAAAGACTCCATGTGCTGGAGCATCTGGTTCAGCAAGGGCATAAGGAGATGAGGCGGGAGTAGAGGGGACAGAAGGGCTGTGTGGCATTCAACGTGATGTTAGGCCCAGGACACTCATCACCATGGAGAAAAAGCTTCGAACATTTGTTGACCTGTCCTTAGCCCTCTCATTTCCATGAGGATATGGAGGTGGTATATACCTCCCTTTTCAGGCAAGAAAAATGATTCACTTGACAGACTAGTGGGACTTATTCCTGTGATCATCTGGGAACTCTGGACCAAGAGCTCCAAAGTACAGCAAACTATGTTGATTCTTGCTCAGTCACAGAAAGAGTCAAACAAGATATAACCTGAGAAAGTAGCCCCAAAGCTCTAAAGTCTGGGGAAGTAACAGGATAGAAATTACAAATTGGGTTTTTTTGGATATAGGTCCAAAATTATAAAAATCATATCAGGCTATATATCTCAATAGAAGTGCCTTTTTGGACATTTCGATAAATGCTTTTCAGATACAACTGTGGTTGGAGATTAATGGGGAAGAAAAATGGAACAATTTTGGGAGGAGTATTAAATATGATAAAGAGAACCCCAAAGCATCACAGACTGAAACAGGAAGAAAGAAAGGAGAAATTCAGAGACAGGAGAAATGTAGACAAAATAGTGAAAACGAAGTTCAGGGGAAGAAAGTAGTGAATTTCGAAGGAAGCACTATATTAGGATGAAATAAGATAGAATCAGGTACCCAAAGCAAGATGTAGAAATCAAACCAATTTTCCTAGTTTAATTCTCCACTCAAAGTTTTAGGGAAAAAAATACTTTCAGGAGGGAAACCCAGAGCAGGTGGGACTAAGAGTTTCCATTCTTAACTATTCTGAAACAGTGATTGACAATTGCTTGCCCTGAATTAAATTATTTCATCCTAGTGAACCAGATGGTCTAAGCTAGTCTTTTATTTGGAGGATTTAGTGAAGTTCAAACAAACTTTGCCACCACACAAAAGTTTAATAAAGTCAGAAGGAACAACTAGTACTTTCTCTTAGGCTGTCTTAGGAGCTCTAATCCAACGGCTCTGGCAGGCTGGCCTTGGTGCCTGGCCTGCTGTCTTTTTATGTTGGTCCTTGATTGCAAAATAGCTCCAGCTGTTGAAGGACTTATTAACTGTGTTCCATTAGAACTGTGCAAGAGAAGCAAAGAGTTCCTCTGGGCCCGCTCAGTAACTGGATCAACTAAATCCAATCCTAGGTGTTCTGTACCCAGGAACAGTCAATTTGATTCCTGAAACCCATCGGCCAATGCAGTTTCCTCCTCCCAAAGTTGTTCTTGAACTTTACTGTGCATGTTAATAACCTGGAGATCATGCCTGGATGGGGCCTGAGACTCCACATTTCCAACAAGCGCTACTGGGATCTTGGTGCTGTGGACCAGGCTTTGCATAGTGAAGTCTTAGAGGGTTCTCAAGGATGAGCATCTGAGCACTCATTTAAGAGACTTCAAATATGCATCTGGTTAGCACAGGTGAGTCCAAAGCAGAAATAGCCATAAGATGCATGAACTTCTGTAAAGCTTTCATATCAGCTGCTCCAACAGTATCCCCAAAACAGTGACTTTCACAACATGCCAGCTGGAGGTTGAGATAATCACAGGACTTCAGACATGGACTATATTGCCAGGGCAGATAATCATACCAAAAAGGGGAAGAGAGCCAGAAGGCATTCAAATCTCTGGGCAAATATGACTTGCAATTTATTATCATGTGAAAAGCCTAAGTGGCAGAAGCATTGTGATTTTTTTTTCAGGATATTTGATAGCATCGGAGCTGAGCTATCTCCTGCCAGTTCCCCCTCCCGATGCCGTCCCATTCTCTGCAGACCTGGAGGGCCTTCCTCATCTTCGTCTATCAAGGGGGTCATGTGTGGTTACCCAAGTTAGACAGAAAGATTGCAAAAGAAGCATGACAGGGAATGCACTCTTTGCACCACAAAAATAACGTTTGGAACAACGGACAGTTATCCCAGAGGCAGTGCTGCATCTGAGGTCCCTCCACTCCTGCTTAGGGAAGGAAAAGTCACAGTAATGATGACATAGAAACAGATTTCAGGCTGGGATCGTGAGGCCTGGGTCTTCTTGCTGCCTTCACATTGATTGCCCCGATCCCTTCAGCATCCTGGAGAGCTTCCCTTTACCAAGAAAGGTGTCCTGGTTCATATCATTAAGAGGCCTTGGCTGTCTTTAGGCAATCGCTCAGATTTTTTTTTTTTTATTTTTACCTTATTACCAATCTGCCTTTCTTAGCAAAGGTCATGAAATGGGCAGGGGATGTCTCATCTTCCTTATAATCCACTGTTAGAAACATTTCAATTAAGCTTCAGATCAGGCCCCAGAACTGAGGCTGTTTTAACGAGGGGAAGTAATGACCTTCTGTTGCAGGTGGTTTCTGGCACACCATCAGTTTTAATTCTTCTTGATCTTTCTGCACCCTTTGATAGCCAGGATCAAGGGTTCTCTTTATATGCTTCAAGCACATTGGAGGACTTTTAGGGACTGTACTGACAAGGTTTTCATCCCTGCAGTCTCAGCCGAGCTGGTTGTCACCTGCAAGTTCTCCATGCTTGTTCAATTTACCAAAGATTAAAAGACAGCTGAAAAGACAGGGCCCATGTGCTAAACTGTGAGTATCTGCATGTGTTCCCAAAGCAAGTGAACATCAGGAGGATTCCGCCGAGATAGTGCAATAACCCCTTTGATGCATGCTCCCCGGGAGGAAGGAAGCCTCGCGGGAGGACGCAAGAGCAGCAGTGTGGGCTTGGTGGGTTTAATGGGGCACACACAGGGGTGTGCATGCGTGTGTGTCTGGAAGCAAGACTTCTGAAAGTTGCACTGGTTTCATATTGGAAGGTCCTGGCTCTTGTGGAATTTCATTTTCTTAACTGAGACATGGATATTTTAAGGAAAGTAATCCTTTTGAAGAAGATTTATCTCGTTTCTCATCCTGGATAAAGGGCAGGAAAGACAGATAAAATACCTTCTTTTCCTTTCAGTATGGAAGAATTTCATTCATTTTACTTTTCTTTAACAATTCTTGAATCCTACTGTGTGCCAGGCTCATTACTGGGCTGTCACTGGGGGGATAGCCATGAATAAGACAAATGATCTCTGTCCCCAAGAGTTTATAGTCTATTCTGAAGGACTTCTATTTTTAAAAAATTATGCAAATGATTGTTTAAGGTAAAACTTGAATGCACTGTGCAGCTTCCTGTGTGCATGTGTGCCAGGAAAACCAGCCGGGTTGGCACAGTCTTGTTTTGATGCTTGCTCCTGGGGGAAAGGTGGAGTTGTCACCTGGCACCATAGGGGTAAGACAGGGATGGAAACAAACTAAAGGCATCCTCAAGAAAAAGGTGTCAGCAGATGTTTGTGGGTATGGATGTCAGCAACGAGCTGCCTTATGAGCTGCCAACATTTCCTCCGAGAAAACATAGTTAAGTGCCCATGTGCTTCTGTCCCTCCCAAGGTAGACCAGCTTACCAGCTGTAAGCTCAGACTTCAGATCCACCCTTAGCTCGATCACTCACTGTGCAATTTTTGGCGAGTTACTTCGCCTCTGTCTGTCTCCATTTTCTCACCTGTAAAGTAGGACTAACAGGAATACTGACCTCATGGGGTTTATCTGTGGATTAAATGAATTAACAAGCATAAGGTGCTTACAACTGTGCATGTGAGTGTTTGCTATCCTCATGAAGGTCAAATACACTCTGTTCCTGTTGGGAGCCAGGATCGTTCTGGCCCTTCATGCTGCCTCTTCACGCCACTCCTTCCCAGCAGTGCTCAGCCTTGTCCAGCCCGTACCTAAGTAGAGTTTAGAACAGAGCCTTTTCCCAGCCAGAGGCATGTCCTGCCACAGATCTGCTTCTGGCTTCCCCACATGGGCCTGTCTTCTGCAGTGAGGACTGTCCTCCCGCCAGGACACTGCAAATGGATCATTTGAAAGAAACGGCTCCTGGTGCCTTTTCATTCCTTAAGCTGTTCTCACTTGCAACCAGACGGTTTATCAGGAAGGGTATCAGCAAATACTGTGTGCTTTACTGCCATTAGACGGCACTGGCATTGAATTGAAAAAGCCTTAAAAATGGCCATCAATCATTTGATATACGTAGGCAGTGATCTATATTGATATGGCTCCAGCTACCATCTGAAATGGTTTGTCTTTCATTTTACCCTTTATATGAGGGTTATTACAGTACACGCCACTTACAACAGACATGGTTATTATGGACAATTGGTTATAGTGGACAAAAACTGATTTCCCAAACCAAACATATTAAATCCAATACATTTTTCATAGCTTATAACCGACAGAAACCTTGGTTTCAGCTGACATTTTCCAGAGGCTTTAATGACATTACTATAGGACTCCAAAGAGGGAAAGGAGGGATAGCAGGTATCGAAATGAGCCCTGGGAACAGCAGAGGTTTCATTTCCAACAAAATAATTATCCAAAGGTGGGAAACTGTTTTGGAGGTAACCCCCAGAGTGCTCCTGCTCAGGTGGCAAGATGGCTGTTAGCAGTTTCTCTGCACATGGGCCCCACAATGCATGTGGCAGCGGTAAATCAATGAAATGGGAAGCCTAACCAACACAGGCCCCCTTTCCAGAAGATAAGTGGGCTACAATTGGTCGTGTCTTATCCATGAAGGTTGTTGAACCAATGAGCCTTTTTTTTTCTTAATATACTCAGGCCAACGGATCTCTTAAAGGAGTATTTAAGAAGTTGAACAAGGACAGGGGGACAGATTAAATGACCTTGAGAATCCATGCCTTATTCTCTGCTGCTTCCTAAATCTAACGTCACAGGAAATGCATGGAAATCACCATCAGATTGTTTAACACAACCCAGCACCCACCATGCAGTTAGCTCTGTTTTCTAGGACTCTGCCTGCCCCTCAGAGATTTGGGCTCAAGGAACTACAGAGTTTACTAGTCAGTCGTCAGAGTTCAAGATGAACCCCATTCTGCAAGGTATCTGCTCAGCATTTGCCTGACGCTCACTCCTATTCTCCCCTTTTTGCTCCCCACACCCACCAACACCTTTGCATGGACAAGGGAGAAAATAAGGCATAGTATTGGTCTTAGTCCATTTGGTGTAGCTATAACAGAATACCAGAGACTAGGTAATTAATAATGAAAGTTTATTTGGCTCACAATTCTGGAGGCTGGGAAGTCCAAAAAGCATGGGATGACATCTACTCAGTTTCTGATAAGGGCCTCGTGCTGCATCCTTCATGGTGGAGGAGCAGAAGAGGAAGCAGGCGCATGTGAAAGAGGGAAGTAGGAGATGCAGCCTCACTTTGTAATAACACACTTTCTTGGGAACTAATCCAATCCCCAGAAAACTAACCCAGTATAGTGAGAAAGACGTTAATCTATCTTAACCTAATCACCTCTTAAAGGTCCCACATCCCAACACCATTATATGGGCAATTAAATTTTAACCTGAGTTTTGGTAGAAACAAACCACATCCAAACTGTAAGTATTCATAGGTAGAACAAATGAAAATGACACAGCCCTTTGGTCACTCAGAATGTGGACATCTCAAACAATGTGAGCTTCGATGTCAGTCAAATGTGTGTTTGAATCTTTCCTCTATCCCTTAAACCATGTCACCTTGAGCAAGTTTCTCAACCTTGCTGGGCCTCATTTTCTCTTTTGAAAAATTGCATGATGATGTGAGACTCCTGTGTAGTAACATAGACAATGGTATCTAGAAAGTTCTGGCTAAGCATTGGCCACATAGGAATTTGGTGCGCCTCCCTTGGGCCCCCACTGCACTCCCAGAGTGTTTCTCTAGCTGAGCCCTCATTACTCTTTATTAGAATTTATTTACATGTCTGTCTACTCACCCACTCTCACCAGAAATTCATTAAGGACAAGATGCATCTAATTCATCTCAGTGTCCCTGTTGCCAGGGGCACAGTGGTTGTTCATTAAAGGTTTGTTGAATGAATGTGGGAATGTTCATTTCCTTTCCCACTTAGATTCCTTGCTTTGCAGGTGGTTAAGATCTTGGCTTTAGGGAATCTGTCTTGAGGATTTTATATCCAGGGCTTTCTACATAGTGTCTTTTCCAATAAAAAAATGAAATTACCACCTCTCTGTTTTGAATTCTTTCCTCATTTGTCCTATTCTCCCTCCCTAGGTCCACTCAGTAAAGGCTGGTCGTCTGTATCCTCTGGTGCTTCAGTCCTTGTCAGGTTGGAACTCCCCGTTTACCCACCTCCAGGGCAAGGTGCAATGTCTCTGCAAGGGCAGGCACCAGGAGGCGGAGTGCCAGACCTGAACCCAACGGTGACACCTTAGACCACTGATTTAAACTCGCCAACTTCAGTTTCCTTGTCTGTAAAATGCCCTGATCTCCCTACTTAATCTACAGATCTAGTGATAGAGTACATGGGAGACTGCATTGAAAATTACAGAATACTCCAAAAGGTTTGAAGACAAAATTATACTTACCCTTTAAGAATGCTATTTGAATCCTTTACTACTCAAGTGACTCTTAGAGCAAATGATTATCAAGATCATGCTTCTATGATTGAACACCAAGCAGCGGAGTGCAGTCCCTCGTGACCAGAACCTGGCACTCTTATGAACCACACTGGCTACCACCATTCATCCAAATCACCGCAGACGTCCCAAGCTGCATCCTGGAGAAGACATGCCCAAACACACTCAGCTATACATCCAGGTCTACCCCTTCTGCACCAACAAATTCCACAAAATGACTTGCCTAAATAATTCACTCCCACCCTCCGTGCCTGCAAGAGGTTTCCACTGTGGAGAAAGAAAATTACTTCACCATTGCTAGAAAGGTGCCCCACTACACCTCCTCCACAGAGACTTCTTCCTTCTCCCCTCCTTCTCCCTCCACCCTCTTCTCCAGAGCGCCCCACCCACCCTCCGCAGCTCTGTTAAGTCAACAGAGACAAGTAGTCATGAGTTGAAAATGATCTTTTCACCCCCAGAGCAACACCTGTAGCAATTTAAATATTTTCCAAGGTTGGTCACCATTAAACATGTTTTGATTTGTGTGAGTTTTGCAAACCCACTCCAAAGAAACTTAAGCACTGAGTTCCTAGACATTTTCACTGGCTTTTCCTGCTTCTGTGTCATTTCCCACGGGCAGCAGTAGGCTAAAATTAAAAGTGAAAGGGGACTCAGAAGCAAGAGTCCTGGGTTCGAATCCCAGCTCTGCCCCACACTGGATGGGTAAACTTGGGCAAGCTACATGCCTCCCTGTGCCTTGGTTTCTTCATCTGCAAAATGGGAATAATAGCAATAGTAGGAGTAGTATCCTCTTCATCAAGTTGTGACAATTAAAATATTTAATCCATTAAAGCACTCAGAACAGTGCCTGATACACAATAAATCCTTAATAAAGTTATGATTTGCTTTTAGGGAAAAATATTCATTCCTTCCTTGTTGAATCCTGGTGAAAACTAAATGAGCTAGATGCATATAAAGTACTTAGCATAGTTCTTGGCTAAAAGTAAGTGTTCAACAAATGTAAGCTCTTTCCCATCTGAAATGCCCTACCCTCAATACTGCCTATAAGATTTCTCCAAGTCCCAACTTAAACCCTATCCTCCCCTTCCATGAAGACTTCCCAGATCACTCCCGCTGAAAGAGAGCTTTCTCCCTCCTGACTGCTCAAAAGCCTTATATTATCGGTTGCTCACACGTGGCATTTATTATATTCTTTCATGTAACAGAATAATTTGTGCACATAGCAGCTTTCCATTTTAACTAGAAACTCACAGAGGACAGTCAGGATTAAAATTATATGACCCTCACTCATCATAAACCCTGGATAGAAATTTGTAAATTTCTTAATAAATGAAAGTTCTGATGAATTATAAATTCAATAATTTAATGAAAAAAAATATTTAAGGGTGGAACTTTTAAAAAATAATTTCTTTCAAGCATTTGTCCATTCTCAAGTAGCTCTCTTGGCAGGGGGAGCCGGGCTGCTAACAGCTGGTCTGTGCACCAGCCTTAGCTTTGTGTATCTTCTCAGCCAGGCCCACTGAAGCCTTTCTTGGCCATGCTATGCAGCAGAAAGAAAATAGCAAATCTCAACTCCATTCAGTTCACAGGTGGTAATTATGGTCCAAGTTTTGGGGGAGAATGGGTTTGAGTGAACCTATTGGCTGAAATCAAGTTTCGGGATTTTCTGTGGATTTCAATTAGCCCAGTTATCTCTCTTCTTCCCTTTTTGTCTCCCTCACACCATCCCCCTGCAGTCATTGTGAAGTGAGAAATTTTAGTTTACCAAATGTATCCGTTGAATCTGATTACCTTGGGCATTTTCCATTACAAACTGCTGGCCTTTCTGGGGCCCCCGTTTTTCAGATGAGATCTTCCCAGAAAGAGGCCCAGGTGATGGGGTTCTGATCTAGCTTTTTTCCAGGCACTTGTGGAAATCGGCCCTCTAGGTAATTCCTTGTATTTTCTGCTCAGAGACAATTTTACATTCAGTGTTTTTGTGCTTTAATGCACATCTTGTATGTAGAAGCCCTTCACATGAATACTGCGAAATGTTTGATGAAAGAACAAATGATTGCCCTCCTAAAATCACAAGTCTTCCCAAATTACAAAGGCTATGTTCTATGGATTATTGATTTCACCACTGCTCCCAGGCTAAGCTCAGCCCCCAGAGGGCCCTCATCTTGCAGGACCCCCATTTGCAGGGGATGGACTTGCTCACACAGCTCCAGGCCTCTCATGCAGAGGACCCAAGGCCCAAAGGGCCACCCAGCGAGTGCCAAAGCGACCTCTGACCGAGTCCATCTTCAACCACCTCCAAATGTTTCTCTGTTGTCCTGGCATATAGGTGTCTGCTGAAGTGGGCAAGATAAAGAGAAACTGAGGCAGAAAGAGGACTGAGCTGGCAGTTCTCCATGAAAAGTGAGCGGCAGAGGATAATAAGAGAATTCCTCTTTGCTCTAATATTGGACTGTATTTCCTCCCAAACAACTTTCAGCTGCTCCACCTTCTGCCCCAGCTCTGGTCCAGGAATTCCAGCCCCAGAGTTTAGCACATAAATTCCCTGGGGCCTCAGCATAGGCCCCCCAGTATGCTGGAAAAGCAGAGTGATAATTACTTAGTGGAATGGATCAGCCTTGAATTAAAAATTTTGCCAATTGACGAGCGTGTGAATGATCTACCTTTATACGGTTGTACTTACTAACTTATTAATCCATTGTTTAAGTGTTCCATAATTTAAAAACTTCCTTGCTTTGTAAGTGGTAAGACTTTCCAGTTAAAGACAATCGTTGTAGTCCCAACACCCACCATGTTCCTAATTAGCTCTGTAATTAAATTACCAATTAGAGAGAACTGAAAAAAACTCTTCATTGGATAAAGTAAAATTTCCTTAATTATGATGTTGTATCCTCCATGAACAGAAGTAGAAATATATATACACACACACACTCACATAAGAGAAATTAAATATATATGTACCCATCTATAAATGTCATCTTTCATAAACTTTTCTATACCCGCGCTTCACACTCAAGCTTCAAAGTTTTGTTAGTTGTGACTCTCCTTAGTTGTTTTTTTTTTTTTAGAGGGTGGGTGGAGGGAAGAGGGACAAAGCAAGACAACTTTATCAGCTTAAACTTGCCTCATGAAAATAATGCTATTGATCAAATTTATAGGGCTTGATTCAAAAGGGAATGGTTCAAGATACTTCCAAATGAGAGCAATATAATTTTTTTAAAAGCACATACGATGCACTGTTATCTAAAGGGCTAACTTTTGCTACCTATTAACCCTGCTTTCTCTCACACAACAGCAGTTAGGATAGTCTACAAGACAGAACAGTGAGGAATACCGGGGTATTGTGCCATATGGGTCTGAGGGTTGGACTCTCTAAAGGTTCATGGGGCTTTCATGTTTTTCTGATGCATAATACAAGAGAGGGAATAAAAGACAGCTATGATCAGGAAGGAAAGAACTTCCCTTTTGTTTCTGTAGTTACATTTCAGAAAATTTACCATTTTTCCCTGAGGGTGCAGAATCACTAGCGTGTTAATTAAGTTCACAACAGCACACAACAAGTCAGGAAATAACAACAAAAAAGCCAAAACTTCTTGCAGCAAAACTGAGTTGCTGAGGTTGCCCATGGCATATAAGGAAGTCATACCCTGCCCTCCTATACAAGCATTCCAAATACTGAATGTGCTGAGTAAATCACTTCTTAATTATTGGGAGGTCTTAATTCATTTTCCCAAATCTCCTCTGCCTTTCCCCTGCCCAGTCTCCTTCCAAGTTATTCTATAAATTTGTGCCTTTCAGTGCATTTGTTTTTAAGTCTTTAAGCTAGATTTTTGTGTTGTATACTTCAATCAGGGAGAAAGGAATTTAACACAAACATTCCAAAGGAAATTCTAGTAGGGCGATGAAATTTAGTGCGGAAATTTTTATCTCAAAGGAGACATGCATTTGGGAAAGTTCTTATTAAGCAGCGATTTTCCATGGACAAAAACTGAATTCTCATCACTGCTACTATAAGCATAATCAGAGCCACATTTGTAAATGGCCTTTGTATACCTGTTTATAGTTTTTAATGAAACCTAGAAATGGAATCCTGAAGTCTATTATTGGGCACTTGCTACTTTAACGCTGGTACATTACAGATGACAAAGTGCAAATGAATTGCCCTTCTTCTCTATTCAAAAAAAAAAAAAAACTTAGCAGGTATGTCTTGGCTTTTTCCTGGTCAGACTCAAAAAAATCATCTCAAAAGAGAATGTGGAACAGTAAGCCCAGAGTTTGTAGCTGAAGCTCTGACCCACAATTTCTAGCAGCCAGCACTTTCCTCCTTTCATCTCTTCCGTTTTATAAATGGGGAAATTTAGGCTATCAGCAGCAGAAAATGTTGGGCTGTCAGGCCAAACCCAAAAATCAGAGCAAAACTAAGGTATAAATGCCCAAACCTGATCATCTTGACTCTGAGAAACTTGTTAAAGCCATTCAGGCAAACGTTTGCTCAAATTTCTTTAGAAAGTCAGCCTCTCATCACATAGGAGGGATGGTACGTCTTCCCATAGCATGTGATGTTCTGTTTTTGGCTGAGGAAGCTGCACCCTGCATCACACAGCTCTGCAGCAGGACCTCTCTCTACTAAACACGCTCGCTTCCCACACGAGCTGCCATATGTCTTACCCTTCAGAAGAAGTTGGGTGTGAATCCATTTTTATTTTAGCAAGGACTCTGATTCTGTTCGTCATTAATCTTCCCCCTTTGTCTCATCCCTCATCTCTTGCCAAATGACTTTTCAAGTACTCACTGAACTTATTTTAAAGGACAAAGCATTTCTATACTCCCTCTCTTAAGAGATACCACGAGAAATGAAAATGGCTGAAGAATCTTTTTTTGTTTAATGAAGGATTTATAACATTTTTGTAAATACCTTTCAATACAGGAAACCCATTAAAGAAACTTAGTGAAAGTTACTCTTGTGATCTCCAAGTAGACACAGGGGCAGTGATTCTAATATTCATATCCTTACAGAATCCTAGAGAATTTGTTGAAAACGCACACTCCTGGGCCCCATTACTATCTGATACAGTAATTCCTGGGGCCCAGAAACTTACATTTTGAAAGCTCAGCAAGCAATTCTGATGCAGGTGGTCCCAGGACCACACCTTGAAAAACACTGACCCAGTGAATGTTTATCCACATGGCAGAGATAATTTGCAGCCCTGGTTTGGGTAGAGACTGCCTTCAGGATATTGGAATGTTAAGAGGTCAGGGACGAAGGGCTTGGGTTGAGACATGGGGGCCTGAGATGTCAAAGGTCACCTGCCCACTTCTTTTCTGAGACTAACGCATAACTTAGGTTGTCTTGTGTTCATGAGTTCCAAACTCACCCATCAGGAAATAAAGGATGGCCTGTTCAAATTCCTTCTGTGAATCTTTCTCAGGTTCCTCAGGAGCAAAAGGCCTGTGTTCCCTCCCAGGAGTTGGCTGTGCTCTTTGTATAGCTGTGTGTTTTCTTCTTCCACTCAACTGTCAGTACTCAGCCAATACAAAGCAGTTTCCTTGTTCTGAATCACGTTTTTAATGTGGACCATAACTAATCTGGACTTTGGAAATCAAAATGGGGAGCACAACATGTGACCTGAATGTGATTTTTTTTCCATAACCGGAGCTCTTAATATTTAGTTTTGTTTAATGACCTAAGACATGGATCTGCACGGATTACTCTTTCTGCCCCATTCAATTCACACACAGAGTAGAATTCACATAACCCAGCATTAATTTTTCTCATATAAATAATCAATTCTACATTTAAAAACATGTTAAGATGTTTTATTTCTTAATCAGCTAATTTGACTGGGAAACAAAGATGCCTTTTATTCACATTTTCTTTGAGTCGTGTTACTGTAGTAAAAGTTCCCCACAAGATTTGGCCTTCGCTCACAAGTTTTGCGGCTGCCAATTAGTTTCCAGAGTCACTATTTTACAAAAATGCTTCTCACTTTTAAAAAATGTAATTGAATGTCTGTTCATCACAGAGTTTCTTGTGTTCAAGCCCAGGGTGTTAAACATTTTTCAGGTTGACTTGGGTCAGCTTTGAAAAATTTCAGACAGTGAAACTTGAGAAGGGACCGTATGCTATAGTGTGTTCCTCACATCCTGTTAAGTATTAAGTGGATATTTAAAATGGAGTTGTTATACCTCTTGACTGACTCAAAGTGAGCCATATAGTTTACAAGACTATTAATTAAATGAGAAGATTGCATGGGATGCACATGTATTTTCATAATCATTCACATTGGCCCAGAGTTGCCCTTTAATTTTCAGACTAATTAAAGTAACACATTGAACTGAAAGGGTAGGTGGCTGCATTTCTGCATAGATGCTAACACTGATGAAAGTGAAATGGGGAGTTTTTCTTTTTTAAAGGAAAAGGAGTGGGAGAAGAAAGAATCCGCCTGAGTGGACCTGACTCCATTCTATTCATGGCTCCCTATTTGTTCCACTCCTGGATCAAGTTTTTAATTTAACAAGACTGCATTTTGGGGGGAGTTTTCAACCCCATCTGTTTGGGGCCAGAGTGTGCCCCACCTGGTGGTGCAATTGATTTCTGAATTAACTGGGCTTTATTTCAGTACAATAGAGCGATTGTTTAGTTGCTTTTAAGCACTAGGATTCTTGGAATCTGATGGGCAAAAAAATAAATCAGACTGCAACATGCAGCTCTCTGGGCTGCTAATTGCATCTGACCCATTATCCTCCACAGTCCTGGTTCAAACTTTGACACGGCTGACTTGGAGTTTGAAATGTAAATGGAAGGGCTGCTTTTGCAGGTCATCACACTGCAGAAAGTCCATTCCTGGAACGCTTTCCGAGGCCTGGAAAAGAGAAGAAACAGATATTAGCAATTATAGCAGGATTGTGCAGCTGCTGACATTTGGGACTGGCAGACACAGCCACGGGCCCCTTCTTCCTGCAGCACCACCCAGCATGAGGAGCAGAGATGGAGGGGGTCAGGCAGTCCCAGGGAGGGAGCAGAGCGGCGGCAGAGGTGTCAAAGGATCATGTGTTCATCGCATCCAGGGCAAGAGCGGCTGAGGGGAAGCTCCCCTCCTCCTCCCACACCCCACCCTTAAAAAGCATGCTCTACTGGCATATAGTTAGCAACTCTTTTTCCTGCCTCTATAGCTTTATCCTTGCCACCCATAAAGCCTCCTTGAAAAAAGTACAAGGTTTCTAAAGATCTTCTCTTTCTTACAAAGAAAAATTCCTCCGCTCCTGGTAGGTGCATCCAAAAGAAATATCTTGTGCTGCTCCCCAGCCTGGGTCTGACACAGGATACAAGTGTTCACCTTCAGCTCTGCTCCCCTGTAATCATGGCTCTCTCTCCGCAGGGGTCGGCCCTAAGTTTATTTAACAGTGATTTTAAAACCATATCCCAGACAGTGATTTTAAGGGATGGAGCTGGGCCCTGAGAGGACAGGAGAGGTCTGGAGAGCGCTGCTGGAGGAAAGAGTGATTCCAATTCAGGAGGGGTTCTGGGGGCTCTGAGGCAAATTGCAGCTGGATCCAGTTCCTCAGTCTGGAGAGCAAACAGGTCCTAGAAAGAGAGAGGAAGGGGGACTTCCAGGGAGCAGGGCTGCCAACAGCACACAGTCACCTGTGCAGGGCACAGGCCCCAGTGCGGCAGTCTGCAGTCACACCTGGAGCTGCACCTAAGGCGGTGGTCTAGACGTGGGCTTCATTCAGGGTGACAGGGCAATTCAAACCCCAGCTTTGCTATTTACCAGCTGTATGACCTTGACCAAGTTACATAATCTTTCTGCCTCAATTTACAAAATGCTCAAATGGGGCAATGAGAGAAATAGTAACTACAAAATACCACTGTTTGGGGAATTTGATGCTAAATTGGTACACAGTAAGTGGTACATCGTAAGTGTTTGATGAACTCCATCACTAGAACCAAGGTCTGGCCTCATCTCTTTGTTTGCTGAAGTTCAAGGTCTCCCAAAGAAGACCACAAGTCCATACCTTAATCAGCAATATTAACATGGCACATACATAGGGAGGCTTGGCTCCTGGCAGACTGAGCTCTTGAATTTCCAGAGATCACCAGCCAGTGGAGGAGACAGAGGCAGCTACACCCACAGGAGAGCAAAAGCACTGGCATCCTGTGCTCCCCAAAGCCCCATGGACCTTCGTCAGTCCAATCTTGCAGAGCATTCCATTGTGCCCCCCTTGGGATTCCTGTCCCTGTTTGTGGCAAGGAGGCAGTGCCTTGATGTGCTCCAGATCATGCTGGAGTGGGTCCCCTGGTTTGCAGCATTCCATTCCCAAGATCAGGAGTCCAACCTAATCTTGCCATTTGCTGGTGTGGTGGTGAATTGAATGTGTCAACTTGGTTGGCCTAAGAGATGACCAGATAGCTGGTAAAACAGTATTCCTGGGTGTATCTGTGTGAGTGTTTCCGGAAGAGCATAGCTGTTAAATTGGTAGGCTGAGTAAGGAAGAGCTCCCAGGTTGAGGGTAGTGGCTCTTGCCTGTAATCCCAGCACTTTGGGAGGCCGAGGGGGGAAGATCACTTGAGGCCAGAAGTTTAAGACCAGCGTCAGCAATATAGTAAGACCCCATTTCTACAAAAAACAAAATGAATTTGCTTGGGCATAGTGGCAGACTTCTGTAGTCTCAACTACTTGGGAAGCTTTGGTGGAGGATGGCTTGGGCCCAGGGGTTCGGGGCTGCAGTGAGCTGTGATTGCACCACTGTACTCCAGCCTGGGCAACAGAGCCAGACCCTGACTGGAAAAAAAACAACCTCCCTCATTCCCTCACTACCTTACTAACACTGGTGAACATATCAATCTGTTGGGGGCTCAGATTGAATGAAAATGGAGAATGGTGAATTCCCTTGTTCTGCTTGAGCTGTGACACCCATATTCTCCTGAGCTTGGACATTGGAACTCCTGGTGTTTAGGCCTTTAGATTTGAACCAGGACTGACATCATTGGCTCCCCCTGTTGTCAGGCTTTTGGGTTTGGAATGGAACTCCACCACCAGCTTTTTTGTGCCTCCACTTTGCAGATGGCAGATTGTGGGACTTCTCAGCCTCATAACAAATCCCATTCTCTACAGCTATATATACATATCCTATTGGTTCTGTTTCTCTGGAGAACCCTGACTAATACAGCTGGACTTGACCCTGGTTTCTTATCTCAGTGGATAATAAGAAGATGATACTTTTGTGTGAGTTTAAGTACAGCTCCTGAGTATGTTTTGTAAGTGTGTATGGCGCTGACTTTGGCAGTATTGCAATAGAGTAATCCCAGCCATGCTCCTTGGCTCAGAGGTGAAGAAGTGTACTGTATTTGGTGACAGGTCTATACTGCACCTGGATTCCTATATTTGCTAGTAAATAGCAGCACATGGAGTTATTAACACTTATGAGTTCATTAGCATTCATAAATAATGTCAACACAAGCTGATGAACTAAGCTAGGTTGTTTGGGAAGGGGACATGAAAGAGAAAACTTCTCCCTCCACTTGGATTTATAGCAATGTTACTTCCCTAGAATCGACCCTCACCAAGGAGTCAACAAAAATAAACACAAACACACAGGGCAAGACAGTAAATTCCCTGTATATGAGGGTGGCCTCCCGAGTTTCTGGTTCCCATTACTAATCTACCTCATATTGGATGGATTTGAGACTTGGTTTAAAGAAAACATACAGTAGCAATATAACCAGCCAGGGATCCATATGTGATTCTTTTTCATAAAATTTTCAAGTTGAAAGAAAACTTAGAGATCATTGCATCATCTCCCCATGTTTCAGGCAAGGAAACCCAGGTTCTAAAGTTAATAACAACTGGGTCTGGAAACTTCACATCTTTACCTCAGTTTCTGTGACTCAAAAATGGATGAAACTGATACATCAAATTCGGGGCCAGAAAGTCCACTTGGATCCAATGTTATCACTTCCTTGAAACAGTCCTTCTCTCCACCAAGAAAGCTTGCTTCTTTTACTCTCTGTACTGTCTTTTGGGAACCAAGCATCACTCACTCACTTCCCATTTCAGTCAATCTTTCACCCCAGTTCAACAAGAATCAATGGTAGTTGATGTGTAGTCTCTTCTGGGCAGAGCAACCAAGTAAAACACTGTGGGAACCGCTGGACTTCTAATGATGAAAACTATACTGGGCTTAAACAATTTAACTTATTAGGGACTAAAAGGAGCTTTAGAGATGGGAGAAGGAAGGGGAGGAGCAATTGATTGAAGGGGGAGACAGAGACATGGTTAGAAAACTAGAAACTCCCAGAGGACTGGAGTTCAGTTCTCAGTTCTTCCATCCATTTGGAAACATCACCATTTTTACGCAGATCTAAAACATTTAAATTAAATTTAACAGTTGTTTTAATAGGTTTTTTTCAAAACCAACACTTTTAAAAGCTTTTCCCACATTCAATCTATACAGGTGTTTTGCTCACAAAAAGCCCACTCACAAAAGGCTAGCCCACAATTTTGGCTGTAGCATTCACCTTTTGTTGTTGTCTTATACAGTCTTTGCTACATTAAGCTTTTATCGAATTTCTAAAGGGCACTCTGTATCATCAATTACGATGTCTGGTTTCAGACTTGATTTTGAGTAGCAGAGCCTTACTCTGAGTCTCTGTGTGCAGTATGTAGGTTGACACCTTGGGCTATGCTGGAACAACATCTGGCATTAAGTCTATGTGGACTAGATGGGAAGTGAGGGAAGGCCAAGTACTAACCCAGGATACAAATGGTTCTGTTTTTAGAAATTTTTGTGGATCCTTAATTTAGAACAGTTGCCCAAGTGGGACATCCTGCTGACATTATAATTTTTCAATAATGCCACATTTCTGCAAACAAGCATGGTTTCTATCCCGGTAGACTGGCTGCAGTTCTCAAATACATTGTTGATTATTCTAATCCACCAATATGTGTTCTGTATGGTTATTAGCAAAGAAAACAACCAAGAAACCAAAGATGGCCTCTACCTCACATTTAAGTTCATCTACAGGGAATACTGGATTCACCCTGAGATTCAGTGTTAACCTTTAACTTGGTCAGGAGCTTGGTGCCGAAATAGCTACCGAGTCTCCTTGTCTCCTAATACATAATGGTCTGACTGTTGTTCCTTCCATGCCCTTCAGGTCATCACTAGGTAACATACTGTCTGATCATCAGAGTTCATTGCCTGCTTTAAGCTCCCTTGGGATGCTGAAATCTCGGATTTTGTAGCTAGGATGTGTGGTGATCTTGTGTGGAGTCTGTCTTCAGAACTATCATCAATGAATTTGAATGATTTAGCAAAGTAGCTCATGCCAACATGAGGCCTTTCAGAATACTATCAAACTGCAGGAGCTTCTGGATGGTGATGTCAAAACACCAGTGTTCTTTGTGATATCTAGGCCCATAATCAATCACTGACTTCCCCTGCTGTGCCTTTCAGCACTGCCATTTTAAATAATTTGGGGGGAAATGGGCAATATTCAGTGATATATAAAAGCTGAAAAGGCATCAAGAACTCCAATGCCGAAGACCCTACGGATAGGTAGTGACCTTAAAGATGTCTTTTCAAAAGACAGATTTGCTTGGTATTTGCCAGAACCGAGATTTGCTGTTAGTATAAATGCGTCATCCCTGCGTGCTTCAGGTAAGGCTTTTGTAAGATGCCACAGACAATGACTAAAAGGCACTCAAGCAGAAGCAACTGTAAGCAGGAGGCTGAAGAAAATAGACTGAAGGACACTTGAGAACCACGCTCCCCACTGAACACCTGCCAATGGTTCCACATCACCCACACAGTGAAGTTTATGCTCATCAGCATGGGCTGTAAGAGCCTTCCTTATCTGACCCTTCAGTGTCTCTGACCTTGTCCTCTATGCTACAGAAACATTCATCCATGCCATTTTTCATCTTGTGCTTTTGGTCTGCCTTACAAGAGTCTTCTGCCATATCCTGAGCTCTTTTTTTTATTACACAAGGCTAAGCTCAAGCATCAACTCCTCCTGGAAACTTGCCTTTACCATCCTTCTCCAACTACATAAGGTATCATTCCTCTATCCTCATCTCTACCACTGCAGTCACCATGATGTTTGCAATAGTTAATTATCTTTTGCTCCACTTGACTGCAAGGTCCTTAAGGACCAGGGCTACTTCTTATTTCTCTTTGTCATTTTCATATTCCCTGTACCAAGCACAAAGCCTGTCACACAGTAGATGCTTAATAAATGTTCACTGGATGAATAATAGTCTTCAACCAATATGAAAAGGCTGTGGGAAAATGGTAAATACCATCTAATATATCTACTGTGGCATATCAGAAATGGAAGGACTAATTTTGAACCAAATGGTTGGGCAGCCTGGAAGGTAAGGAGCTTAAGTCGTTAAGAGTAGCAATATGTATCCCTCTCAGCTCCAGCTCTGCAGACACAGCTCCTACTACTGTGGCTGCTGGTCTCAATATTGCAATAGACATCATTGTCTCTCTCTTCTAATAAAGATTCTCTTTATCCTTAGCTAGCATCTCTTTTGTCTATGTGCCTTAATTGGTGGAGTGACCCAGACCCTTATTCTTGAGGGGTCTGAGCCCCTCAGCCTCTTCTGAGGCCATCGTTGCAGCACTTATCCATTTACCCGTCAAAATTAGGCAAGAGATCATCTAAAGAGAACATCCAACTGGCTCACTGGGTGGTAAAAATAGGTCTTTCTGCTTCCATTCTGTAAGAGCAGCCCTCCTTTTCTTGATCAGGATCAAATGGTGCTGCTAAGAGGGTGTTTCCTCAGCACGTGGACTCTGAAGTGCCCCACCAGCAGCCATAGCTTAGAGTTCCATGGTACCCTGCTGCATCCCCTGATGGAAGCTTTCTTCCTTTGGAAGCCAAGGCTTCTAAGCCTGCAGAACCCAGAACTGTAGGCAAGAAAAGTACAAATTCCCCAAGTGGGTTACCAGGAGTGATGGTAAGCACAGCCACAGTGACTTTCATTCCTTGGTTCCTGAACCCATGCGTTCTGCCTATGAGGAAACAGCTCCAAGTAATGGTTACTGATTTAAAGTGTACACTGCGTCCTGGAGAACAGTGCCTGATCCTCACAGATACCATCTTCAAGCCTTCAATAGGTCATCTATGTGCCTTCAATAGGCCAGTCACTCTAGCACACCAGATTCTTCTATGTGGTACTGTATGAGACGGGGCCATTGAATTCATTGTCTGGTGCACCTCCTTTGCCATAAAGTGGATCTCATGCTGTGACGCAAATGTGATGCTGGATCCCTGTTGATAGATAAAATACTTTAAGCTTTCAGATGGTGGTGCAGGCTGAGGCTCTGCAGCAAGGAAAGGCAATCCCATTCTAAAATATCGTTTTTTCAAATTAAAATAAATTGGTGCTCCTTCTAGCCATGTAGCTAACTTGCCACCAAGTGGCTTCTTGTTGACCTCAAAGGATAGCATCATGTTGGTAATTGTTCTCTGCTGCTGACAATCAGACACTGAGCAGCAGCAAGAGCTATATTAATTTGGTGAGTAGGAGCCATGCTGTAGACCCGCATATCACCTCCAACCCTAACACTCTGGCTGTTCCACTGATGCAGCCTTTGTGCCAGCACTGCTGTGACCCATGGCAGAGGCTGGCTTATGTCAGCTGGCGTAGTCATTCTATTTTTGTGTTGAATGCTTTCTGATGGGTGTTAGTTAACATGTGATACAAAGCTCTTCACACTTCATGCCCACTCCTGTAGGTGTGCCCGTTCCCTAAATGCCCTTGTCTTTATCCTTCCAGGCCTTGACCATTTGACTAAGCCATTTGCCACTGCCTATGAGCTCAGACATATTCTCTTTCCACACAAAGTGGATGAGCAGGTACACCACTTGAAGCTAAGTCCATTGGGATCATTTCTACCAATTAGTGACTTCAAGGTCACCCTGAGTAGGGCTAAAGTGCAGTGGCAGTTCATGATCAGCTTGCACCCACGTACCAAGCCAACCTTCTCATGAACCAAGCTCAACCTTTCATATGTTCCATCAACTGGCCATAAGGAACCCCCACGCAGCCACAGGTGTGCACTGAGGCAGAGGTAATGTGATGGTGGTGGATGACAATTTGGCGGTCCAAGCCACTAGATCATGCAACTTACTGCTGACCTCTGTCCCTGCTCGTGTCCAGTCCCAAATGTACTCTTTCATCTTAGAAGGATTACCTCTGGTCATCCACCAACCTTATAACTTATTGGGTCTGACAGAAAGAAGTTCATGATGGGCAGTTCTGGCTTCACAACCACTGGATGACTAACAGGCAGAGTCCCAAAGCATACCGGGAGCTGCTTTTCAAAATGTATGTAACCTCTGCTCCAAAGCCTCTCACTCAACACAGTCATTTGGTGGGTTTTCTGGCATTATATACTATTTCTATTCTGCCATGCCCATTTCTCTGAGCTTTTTTGTCCCTTCTCCCACCAACTATCATTGTAATTCATTTCTACTTCCTTTTATGTGAGCTCTTACTTACTCCAAGTTTCTGAGAGCCATCCTGGCAGTACATTCGCAGGATCCCAGGATCTTTGCCAGATGCTAAATCCTGTAGCCCAAGAGAGTGATCCCATATTGATAAATTTCCCCTTATATAATTTTACATTCCGCCTACCTTGATCCAGTACTCTTAGAACCCAGTCCTTTAAATAATGTTTGATATCCTGCCAGTGCCTGTTGGCTATGTCCTGCAGTTCCTCCAAGGTATAGTACCTTTCCTTTCCTAGCAGGCCCTGCACTTCCCCAGCCAGGCAATGTTGTGATTTAATCCCATTTATTAGTCTGGCTGCCAGGAAAGGGACTGTGGGGGCAGATCTTAAAGTGAGAAGGACACATTTGTCTTGCAAGGCAGAGGCCTCTGCATCTTCTTCAAGCAAGAGAGGAGTAATGCTAGCCTTTAACAGACAGGAGCGGGCCATTTCTGCAGGCCCAGAGAATTTAGGGGAATCTGGAGACTCAAGATATTTAAGTGCATCACATCAGATGTCACCATCTAATATCTCAAGGGCCTGTTCTTTCCCAGTCAGAACCTGGCCTGGCGTAGCTCACATATCTAGGTTGAGCATTCAACCTTCCCAGGAATTCTCTCAATCTTATGATTAAGTCCTAGCCCTGATATCAATTTTTTCTGCCTTCTTATTACAGGACATGGGGCTTACTTGATATCCAATAGTGAGGCCCTCTGGTTTACATATTAATTTCTTATGAATCGCCTTCTCATTCAAAGCATGAATTGCCCCCAGTAATACCCACCCATTGTCATTGTTCTTATCATTACTATTTCCCCGTATTTCTCAAATGCCTGGTACATTCACCTGCTAGTGAATACTTTCACCAGCGTACCATTCCATGTTGCCACTGCTACCCTGTGCCAGGATCTACTCTGCTCCACCCACTCCCACTCCCAGATACTGAGGACCCAGAGATGAGGTCCTCACCATCAGTAGCCGGCAGGTGATCTAGCTCCCGAATCCCATCTTAGCATTGCCTTTCTCAGACCACTTCTGGTACCAACTGTTTAGGCTGGGTTTCCCGAGAAGCAGAATTTGAATAAGGGGTTTGTGTAGGAAGGTTATCAGTACCTGCTCTTGGAAATCACCATTCACAGAAGTGAAAGCACAGGGAAGGAAACAGGACTGGGCCAAGGGAGAAGCTGGGCTGTGATACAGTCACAACGAAGGCATCAGCTAACCTCACGGAGAACTCAGAAGTTCATTTGTACTTAGTTGTCTGAACCTGTGGTGAGGTGGAGAGACCTTTATAGCCCTACAATATAAGGTTCTGGATACTGGCTAACCCAGGAGAGGGGTTGTTACCTTGAGTGAAGAGGCTTACTTACATAGAGGGCGTTGAGCAGAGAGGGTCACAGAAAAGGGCTGTCAGCCAATGGCACACTCAGCAGCTGGAGGAGTAAAGCTTCAATCCTGAAGGGGGATCTGGGTAGCAGCAAATAGTGACTTCCACAGAACCCAGCTCCAGCTCTTACTAACTTTATGACCTTGGGCAAGTCAGTCATGCTCTCTGGGCATTAGTTTCCTGATCTGTAAAATGGAAATGACTAAATGTCTACCTCATGGGGTTGTCATGGAGATTAAATGAAATAATAATGCAAAGCACCTGAATACAGAGCCTGGCACATAATAAGGAGCACTGTAGCTTCTAAACAGAAGCAGCTTGGAGCTTATATGAGAAGCTACTAAATGAGGAGATGCAACAAAAGGGGTTGCTAAACTGTGGGCTTTGGGAGCTTAGAAGAGGTAAAGATCAAGGAAGTAAATAAGAGCAATGTCAAAGAGGAGACAGTCAATTGATACACCGACTTTAGAAAGGTGTAACAGAAGAAGACAGCTTCCAGGTGAGATATTAACAAGAGCAAAGGCCCGACAAACATGGCATTTGCAGAGCAATGACGGAGTCAGCCTGGCTGCTGCAGTGTTTCTTGCCTAGAAGTGGACTAGGAGGTGGGTGGATTATAGAAAGCTGGACATCCAAGCAGAAACAGCAGCTCTGGACTTCCCAGCAGACCATGGTTTAGTTGGACTCAAAAGTGGCTTGCGGGGCATTCCAGAGAAATGGAATATCTTGGCAGGAGAGGGAAAGGAGGAAGATGGAGGGAGACAGTGAAGAGAGAGGAATGAGTAGCAGAGAGACATGTGGAGGAAAGAGAAGGCTGTGAACAAACTGGGGACTAAAAGCCAATCCAGAGAGTGCAAAAGAAAATCAGAAGTGAAGAGAAAATGTAGAGTAAATAGAGTTTTAAGAAATAATGGTCTTCCAATTTCTGAAGTTCCAATTCAAAGACTCGGACTGTTCGGCTATGTTACTTCCTTGAGAAACAATACAAGTACACTTATTAAGAAGTCAGCATTTTGCTATATTATAAATAGTTCTGAATTAATGTCCCTTCCCAAAATGCCTACTTTTCTAACAGGTGCAATATTACACCATCTGCCTAACAAAAGAATATAAATGCCACTAACTTCAGAAGA
Source organism: Cebus imitator (assembly GCF_001604975.1). Lineage (NCBI taxonomy): Eukaryota > Metazoa > Chordata > Mammalia > Primates > Cebidae > Cebus > Cebus imitator. The sequence goes on along the minus strand of NW_016107576.1, from coordinate 3,598,274 downwards.
ATATATAATTGACGGCCTAGGACCCTAGTTTATTATATTTAATAACTTGTACTTATACAGCATGTAGGGGCATAAAAGGTGTTATAAATGTTAACCCTCTAATTCACAAAATAACTCCTTAGAAAGAGAGAAAGCATGACACTCCCTTTTTAACAGATCCATTCATTCAACAAACATGTATTGGGTTCCTACATGCTAGGCATTGTAATGATGTAGAAATTTGGCTACATAGAGTTTGATTCAGGCTGTTGGGTACCTGCCTGCTCTCCCAGCCACAAAGAGAGCCTCCCAAGAGCAGGAACCACAACTTTTTCTCTCTGAAGTCCTTGAGCCCAGAACTGTACCTGGAAAGAAGCTTTATTACATAAATATGCATAGATTTTTTAAATTAAATACTCAGCCTTAGATATAAGTCTCTGCCATCATTATTAAAAAACATAAACCCCAAAACTCTTGACTTCTGAGGCATTGCTGGACACTGGACCTTACTGCTTGTGGAACACCCCCCGCATCTGCTCTTTGAGATGATAAAACATTCACTCATCCTCTGAACACTGTGAATTGTATGTAATTTCCATGGCCCTTTGCATTTACTGTGGATGAAGTAGAGGCTGAGAATGGGCCCCACACTAAGAGCTGCCCTTTCCTTAAAGACTTTTGGCTTCATTGCAGATTTTTATATTGGAAGGAAAAATAGAACTCTGGATCTAGAAATCACTCCAAGTCAATATCCTCTTGGTAGCCTGAGTTGGGTGTGGGAAAGTTCCATTTGGCAGCCCTGAGGTCCCAAATACTATCAAACGGCCAGCACAAAAGAGAAATAAATTTGACATTGAGCATCTCTCTGACTCAGGTCTTGGGGTCTCACTGTGTTGGTGAGATTACGCTTTATCGAGATGTTTCACAGGTATCTGGTAATTTAACCAACTTGTACAGGGTCCAAAACAAAGCCATCATGTGCCACCCAAAGTCCTGGTGAACTGGAGAAAGAGACAGTTATGAGTGTGTGCCCAAATTTTTCACCTACTCCTCCCCTCCTCCTACATCCCAAAGTGGATCCCATTAAAAAGCTCAATTGTTAATATCTGGAAGGTATCCTGTGTTCTCAGAACTAAGGCCAGGGTGTCCTCTGTCCCTAATCATGAAAGCAGACTCTCTCCAAGCCTGAATACGGAAGTGGCACCAAAAGTCTCAGGTGCTCCAGCCCAAGCCCGGAGCTATTATCCTTGGGACAGTCACAGGGGATGGTTCATTTTCACAAATGTCAAAAATTAGGCTCCAGACACTCACGAGGCCTAAATTAGCTGCTGGCCACTTAAATCACACAGGTTACACTTTCTCTTTACCTTTTTCTCCCTAACATTGCTCAGTGATTGACTGTATGAACCGCCGCTCTCCAAAGAGCTTCAAACGAGCTCCATGTAAACAGTGCATCTGAGAGGCCCGCAGAACTTGAAAGAAGAGGACTTGACTTCCCTCATTCTTTGAAAAATATATCCTGTATCCTTTGGCTGAATTACACAGAAAAAGAAATCTGAGTTTCTTTCTTCTGCTCTTCCGGGGAGGAGGGTGGCACAGTCTGTCTACGGCTGAGCCCACAGTTGTACATGAAAGTTAGTATTTCCAGGGCCCTGCGTGGGATACCTTTCCCAGAATTCATGTTCTCCATGGGAAACTGAAATAGCGCATGAGAGTTACCCTAAGTAGATTTAAATAATTAAATTCAAAAATTCTCAAACCACTTGCTGTTTCAAATTTATTTCTTTAATAACAGCTCAGACTCAGCAACAGACTGGATTAAGTTTTCATTTATTGGAAATTTAAGGTATATCCAGCTCTGGGTGTTGTTTTTAAGTATTTAAGGGGAAATTTGTGCTGGGTGAAAATGAAGAGACTGCAGCATTATAAATTCATTTCCTCTATTAGAAGCAGGGCCGCGCCTGCACGCTGCAGCTGTTCCAGGAGGCAGTCCCGACAGGCTGGAGGGCAGCCGGGAGCAGACGACCCTTTGTTTCCCCAATAGGGGAGATTTGGCCAGCCCCATACCCTCGGCAAGAACTATTTCCTTAGTGGCGCCAGGCAGTTGGGCAGGATCATCTGGGGTGGTTTTCATGTGGCAAAGTAAAGCATCCTTTGGGATTCCAGGGCGACTTCTAAGGGATCCATCTGCATCTGTGACCTCAAACCATGTCTTGCACCAGGCCCCAAAGATGGGAGGCTGCCATGGCCTGAGCCTAGTTCGCTGACCTCTGAAATAACCCATCCTGAGACATTCAGCAAAGCCTCGGAAAACAGGTGTTACCTCGCAGGTAACAGCCCCATGGTACTTACTATTCATGCTAACAATTTTACAAACAAGTGAGTTTCTTATACATTCATCGCCAGCCCCAGGCATTCATATTCTTTTTAAGTACAGAAACCTTAATTAGATTTTGACCACAGACCCGGATTTGACTTACCCTGACAGGGTTTCCATTAGTGTAATCTGTGGGGGAATTCGCTGTTTTAACATCTGTGTGCCTGAGGCCTATCTCACATTTACTGCAAAACTCTGAAAAGCCTCCCTTGTATGGCTGTATGTTTCCTCATGCTCCCAATTTCACAGAAGTCATTTCAGCACCAAACGGTAATTAGCAAAGGGATGGGCCTCAGCTGACATGAATGCAATTTATTGTTTTCCACGAGGCCCTGAACCAAGCAAACAAAGAACACAGTCTAGCTGTCTGGCATTTTATTAACTTGTATTGTGCGGTGCACCTTACTGAAGGGAGATCTTCAAGAGAAATTCAGCAGTTTGTGTGTGGCAACACGCAGACTTTGGAAGAATATTAATTTCTGTTCAATTAGGCAAGTTTTGTGGTACCTCAGCCTGTAATAGAGGACAGCCACTTTTATAATTATCTTCCATATTAACTTTATCATCACCAGACTTTTGCATAAATTCAACCTTTCATCTTTAAAATGCCAACACTTCTTCAATTTTGGCAACCGTACAGCACTGCTAATTATTTGCTCATTATGTGTGGTTAACTGATGAATCATTAATAAATGAATGAATGGCTAATATATTTTTATGGTAATTGGAGATATAACTGATTGCAGACTTCCTTAGCTTCTCAAAACGGCACTGAATGAGCAGTGGCTGCCTAATTGTTTACAGATGATATTTATGCCCCCAACCCAGCGTTTCCCACAGTTGTGGTTTATCCCTGGCATATTCTCATCAGTCCAGGGCGGCGGCTTGAACCAGTCTGGGCAGAGTGGAGTGGGTGGCAGCATAACCGAGCTTCCTTTATTGAGTTTCTGTCACCTCGTTTGTTTCAGCTCAGCTGACACGTAACCACGTATGAGCCGCATGACCATTTGCTAGCAATATGAAGAATGCCCGTGGACTCTATTGCCTAGGCAGTGGCAGGGCCACAGCTATGACACTGCTGTGGTTACCCCTGGTCACAAACATACAATGACTCGGATGCTGACACACAAAGACCTGGGCCATCCAACTGCCACTTGTCTTGCCTGGCACGCCCAAAGGAGCAGTGGCCAGCGGCCACCCAGCCTGCTGTCTCTGTGGTTGAGAAGTTAAAGGGGACCCTTTGCAAAGTTTGATTGAGAGCCTGGAGTTCAATTTGCACCACTGACTAAAGTCCATAAAATAAAATCAACCAGAGATCCTTTAACTCCATTCACTGACTCACCATTCCACGGCTGGTTAACATGCTTGGAGATTAACTGCTGAATTACAAAAATTATGTTTATCATGCTGCAAATCAGTCAGCACCTATAGGTTAAAAACAACGAGTATATATTTGTTGACAATTCTTGTGAAAATGAAAGATAGAATACTTGCCAAATAAGGCTTGTTTAGCTTCATACAAACAGACAGAAGATCGAGTTAAAAATGCAAAGGAGATTACCAATTCTTAATTATAATTATTTAACCAGGTGGGTAGTTTCTCCTAATGAACATTTCCATGAAAACAGAATAACTAATGACAGTCTTAAAGAAGCCTTTGTCTTTCCATGTACTAATGATCACATTTATAAATATGCAGCAAGGCCCCCATGTACATTGCTAATGATAAGTAATTAAGCACCAGGCGTGGGAAGCCAGTGAAAAGGGTCATGTTAATGCAAGAGAGGAAATTAAAAATGCAATAAAATAAGTTGCCTAGAAAAGATTAAATAAACTTCTGGCTTCTCCTTCTTCCAGAAGAAAAAGAACAGTTTCCCCATTCTCGCAGTGAAGCCATGTCAGGGCATTCAACAGCTGGTTATCAAGTCAGACAGTACCAGGTGATCCACTTCCTTTCCTGCTTTCTGCCTCCATCCCCATTTTATCCTGTAGGATTGCAGGCAGAGGGTGTGGCTCAAAGTAAATGGCATTTTGGGTCACCAAAGGAGAGGACCACCCCCTTGGAAAAAGGAAACAGTTGGCCATCAGAGATGGATACCTTCCACTGGGGAGTTAAATAGGACTTTGGTTGCTGTTGTTAAAGTACCACTTGTTTATAAAGCCATGTTGACTAATCTGGGAGAAAAAGCTTCTGGAAGAAAAAGAGAGAAGAAGATCAGTGTCTTTTCCAGTAGAGCAGAATAACCTTTGTCTTCTTGCGTTGTTGACTTCCCCAGCAGACTGCAAATTCCTGGAGGGCGAGACTACGACTCTGTGTTATTAGACCTTGTATCCCTCACGCCCAGCCGTGCACAGAGGCAGTGAATGCTTAATAAACACTGGTTGAATAAGTGAATAAATGAGTGTTCCAAATAGACCATCTCTAAGCCAAGGAGCAGTGTGTCAAAGAGCCCTGTCACGTCGCTCCCCATCCAAGCAGCCTTGCCACCCAAACGCAGGCCCACTCAAAAGACGCGAGACCTTTCTCTCATTCACTTGCTGAGAAAGGCACTGATTCCCTCTTCAACATATCGTCATTGAAAGGAATAGAAATTTGAGACTTTAAGAAAAAAAAAAAAGATTTGCAAAAAAATCATACAGTTGGTTGTAAGATTTCTGTTTAGGGATTGAATAGGAATCCCAGCATCTCCTTTGAGTGTTAAAGACACACAAAATGAGTAAGTGGCCTTCTTGGCAAAAGAAAAGGGACTTATATTTGGATCTCCAAAGCTCTTAAATAAGGGCAATTTTGATTTCTTTTAAGTATCTTAGTGAAGCTCTCAAACCACTGAAGATTTCTTTCTTTCAAACGTTTCAAACTGGTTGATCTAAAGTCTCTCCAGACCTCCACATTCCCCAACTCTTCTATGTGGTTAATCCCTCAGCGGGGGGAATCTAATTTTCTGCGGCTGCAGTCTAGGGTTAACAAGAAGGCAACGTTGATCTGAAGAAAATAGCAACCCACGAAAATCTAAACTTTGGTTGGCGATTTGGGGTAGCTTTTCTTGTTTAAATTTTCTCCCCTTTTTTTCTTAAGTTCTAAGGAACAAGTCATAAGGCAGAAAATCTAGGTTTTGGCTCTCTCTGCCCTGTTTTAAGGCTCCTTCTGAATTCAAATGAATCATTTCCTTTTACATAAAATCTTCAACGAGGCCACACTTCTTTTGTTATCAGAGTGTTGTCATCGGCAAGCCTGCGTGGCTCTCATAAAGGCAATTTAGTACCTGACATTGGAGCAACGTGTGCGAGGGCTGCATTTGCCTTACAAATAAGGGCTGCCGCGGGAACCTCCGGAGAGGCCAGAGGCCCTGCTCGGGGACACCTAAGGTGCATCTTTCATCAACTTCTCCGACAGGCCTCTGCTTCCCAGGGCGTGCTGTTCCGTGCACACCCGCCTTCCCCTTCCCCTCCCGAGAAAGTTCAGGCCAGCGGCAGGGCCACTCTGCAAGCTTATCCTGACCCCCAGTGGCCGACCCTGTCATCCGGCCCGCACCAGGTCCCTCTCTTGCAGCGGGGCAGAAGTGAGCACCGCCCTGAGGGTCCCTGGATCCCAGGGACCCAAGCACTATTCGCTTTAATTGACAATTAAAACAAACTTCGGTTCTCAGAAGAATCAACCGAGTGAAATTTCACAACTGCAAATTTCACAATTCAATTCCCTTGAAGCAAAACCAACAGTTTCCCTGAGGTTTCACTCCACACCTCTCCATTTGTTGTTTAACTTCCCCCTCAAGTTTCTCTTCCCACACACAATTTTATTTTCGAATCAGTCATGGAAACTGTTTAATTATGTTTCTGGGGGTCCCCGCATCCTCCCTGCCCCGGTGCTGAGTCAGCGCTTCCAGGAGCCCCAGGATGAGAACTCCAGCGAGCGCATGTTTATTAACAGAGCAGCGTGGCGCTCCCAGCGACCAGGGGGGCCCCCCGAGGTGGCTATTTATGGCTTCTGCCCACCGGCCTGCCTGTTCAAGCTGTTTCGTATTGTCAGCCACCGGAATCAAACAACCTGAAATAAGGCCTCCGCGGCCACGAATAGAACGCAGTCAGCAAACACGTACGACCCTGGCGTTTGAGTCGCCGGATTTAGAAAGTAAAAATACAAGATGCCCAGTTAAGATTGAATTCAGATAAACTACAAATACGTTTTTAGTATAAGTATGTCCCAAATATTGCAAGGGATATGTTTGTACTAAAACATATTTGTGGTCTATCTGAAATTCACATTTCACTCGGGGCCTTCTATTTTATCTGGCAATCCTACCCAGTAGAGAAAGGAGAGGTTCTGTTTTACGGCTTTACAGCTCAGCTTCTGAGCAGATCCCTGGATAGGTCTGGGGGCCTGGGCCTCTCCTAAGAGTTAGGTGAGAATTATTTTTAAACGGTAGGAAAATGGTCCGAATGTGGATTCTCGGAGCCTCTCTGGAGGCTCAGACCTCCCTGGACACTGGCCGCCTTCTCAGTCCTACCCTCTTCTCTCCCTCCCTGTTTCTCCACTGTGGAGCCAGGCCCCTGTCCCGAAGGGTCCCGTTCCCACGATGTCTTCCCAATCTGCCTCAGGTGTCCTAGTTCGCAGATGTTGAAGCAAAAGTCAAAACCAAGGTAACTCTTTTTAGCGGGTAATGGATTAAAGTGCAGCTGAGTCTTCAAGGGATAGCAGTAGCCCTATTCTGAACTGCTATTTGTATCTACTGAAATGTAAAAAATAAAAATAAAACCAAGTTTGAATTGCTATCTTCCTTTAAAAAAAAAAAGAAAGAAAGAAAAGCTACGGCCTTGGGAATACTGTACATATCTGTTACCGACAATTCTGAAAACCACCCCTGCAAGCTTGTCAGTTAAACCAAATGTTAAATGGAAAATATTTGGCGGGATTTAAAATTAGACCCACACACATTACTTACAGATGTTTCCATGCAAAACACTTGAAACTGAACCACACCAAGTCATAAACCCCACAATGGTGTATTTTTTATACCCCAAGTTAATTTTTATTATATAAGTAGCCATATGAAGAAGGTATTGCATACAGCTTAAATTAAATACGGAGGAATGAAATCAGCAGTATCCCTTTACAGCATATGGCCCAGCAAATCAAATTACAAAGCTTTCCACATCTCATTAACTGCAATGAGTACAGTGAGTTTTCTAATAAGTCACATCTTTTTCATGTGAGTGGTGAGCAGTGACTTATTGTAAGAATTCACAGGATGACCCTTGTGCTGAAATTAAGAACTAATCTAAAATGGGCAGGGTCATCTGGTCAGGACTGATCATAACATTTCCTCATTATTGTTTTAGTTGGCATTGAAGCATATGTTTTCCTGGTGCCCCAGCTGAAAAATGCCTTTGATAATTTCACTGACAGCAAATAACCCACACACTGCCATTTAATGAGTTCGGGCAGGATTAGCTGACAATAAAGAATATAGTATAAATGTTTTTATTAGAACAGATTTATTTTTTAGTTGGGAAAAAAAAAAAGAAGTCCCATGGAAATGCTGAGCTGATTTCTACCCTTGCAATAGTGATAGGCCTGTTAGTGATGCAGGTGAAGAGGAAAAGCTGCACGAAGCCCAGGGCTGGCCAAGACAGTGCCTTCAGGCTACACGTCGTGAAAGGCAAGTTCCAGCTGGAACCTATACTCAGATGTCTGGTTCCTCCTTTGCACAACAAGAAAAAAATACTTCTACAATTGCTCATCATGTGGCCTTTGGTTGAGATGAATTACCAATTTACAACCTCTTGTGTTTGGAGAGAAGCAAACTGTGCTCTTTTGAGGCAAGAATCAGGAACCTAAAATCATTTAAGCCTTCTTGTTTATAAGGCCAGAGTGAGGCCAAAAATCCATTTTCCTCTGTGCTCTAAGCCCTTTCAGTGACGAGTTTCTCACCATCTGCACTAATAAGTATGGACTGGTGTGTGTATAACCATACACTGAGGAGAAGGGGAGAGTGAAAGGGTTTTAAATGGTTGCAAATTGCTCTCCTGCTGAGATAACAGCAGTTTGCATGTGAGCCTCAGTTGTCACACATCAAGAATGGGCATTTGGCTTCTTTTCACACAGCTGCGAGAGAGAAGGGGTAAGTTTCAGAACGACTGGAGAGAAAAGCAGTCTGTTGTTCTTAGGGAGACAGGCTTTCTGGTGGCATCTTGCCCAGAAGCTCTTGCTTCACAGCTCCAACCATGGGGACTGGAGACAGGATAAGCAGACCTGTCCCAGAGCAGGGAGCAAGGGGATCACTGAAGCCCTGAAACGGGATCATAAGCCTCAACACTCAGCAGAGACCAAAGGGATCAATAATGGAAACAAGGCCAGAGGGTTGAGGTCGCCCAGTATGTAAGAAGGTGGTCCTTGAGGTTAAGGTCTGTTTCTTGGGAAGACTTGGAGGCTTAAGACTCTTCCTTGGGCACAAGTGGCCACAAGAAAAGCTCTGTCTTAGGAAGATGCTAACAGCAATCTAAGGAGGTGGTGCGGGTTAGCAGAGGCAGTGAGTGTGCTGTAGGAAGAGTTAGGCTGCCGATCCAGGACCAGGGAGGCTGACAAGACCCAGAGGTCTCCCAGCCAGAGAGAAGTGGCTCCCTGTTCCTAGCATAATGTAATGGGCAACTATGGAAGCTTCAGAGACTGTCCAGTGAAATAGGGAAGCGTCTCAGCAGTAGCATAGCAGCCACAGTGAGAGTGGAGTTCCCAGGCGTCAAAAAGTGCACTCTAGGAAATGCCGAGAGCATGAGAAGACTCCCTGGTTAGAACACTTCCAAATAGATCCTCCAACAGAAGGACCTCCAACTCCAACCTACCCCAAGGTGGGGCAGTGGGACCCAGTCCCCTAGCTGTCCTCTCAAGTGATCAACATGGGAGAGGGAAGGACCCTGGGAAGCAAGGGGGAGTAGGAAGTATCAAGTCCAAGGGAAGAGAAGGAAAATGGAAACTGAAATGGAGCAGAGTGTCAGCGGTTGAGCCCAGGCAAGGCAGTGGGATCAGCTGGGAAGCAGACTGGAAAAGTCACCTGAGGGTGTGAGACTCGCAAGAAGTACCTGTGTCTGAGCCCATGGGAGGAGAAGGCACTGTGAAGGATACCAGGCCCTCAGGACCACCCAAGGAAAATGTGGGGAAGTGGGGAAGAGAGGGGAAGGGAGGGCCTGCCATTAAATACAAGACCAATCCCTGGTGAGAAGAAATTGCTAGCTACCACCCAAAGCAACAGTTCAGGATTGTAAACTCATACACGGTTCGCCCTCAGTGTTGTCTTAGGTCCTCAAAACAAAACCTATATTAAAGCCTTTATCACCTCATTTCACCCTTCAGTTGTAATTGAAGCTTCCAAGCCTAACACAGGCCCTGGTTACTTACACTGGAACCTAGACAAGGAAAATCCCCGAGTATTGCTACGTAACAATAACAAGTAATATTTGCACAACTTTACAGTTTACAAAGTGTTGTCATCATTTTTCTCATTTGCCCTTCATTACCAGGCTGTAAAGAAGGCAACTTATCCGTAGCTAGGAAATAAATGTGGCCAGATCACAGACCAACGTCTTCAGGTTCCAAGCCCAGTGTAACTTTTATTACAGCAAATATTTTTTATATACTAGTCAAATAATACTTTAAAATGCTCTGGCAGTCTGAGGGAATATCCATGTTGTACTCTTGGGGTAATGTACTCAGGGATTAAGGCAAAGTACTCCAGCAGAGACCATCTTTCCCTAACATACCTTAATATATCTCCAGATCTGGTGTGTGTGGCAGACTTTCTGCCTCCATTTCCCCCTGGCTGGTGCAGATGGAACAGTGTTGCCAAGATTACGTTCTTCAGAAACATGTTTTCTAGGACCCTCTTGGTAGCTGCTCATTGACTGTGCTTGGAATAAGAGCCATAGTTGTCTTTTTGGCAAAAGAAGAAAATGAGGAAAGAAATCACATATAGACTTAAGTGATATTAACATGGCTTTCGAAGCAACATCAGCCGGGAAAGCAACTAGCCCAAAGGAACTGGGGCTACCAAGCGCTGTGTACCTTCCCCTTCCTCTTCCCCGCAACCATTCTCTCTCTTTCTCCAATTTCCTCCTCTTTTTCTATCTCCACTACTAGACGATGCCCAAAATATAGTCACTGTCTAATAGGAAATAGGAAACTCTCTCTTATTTCTACATTCTTCCTCTGCCAACTCTAGCAGGTAAATGGGGCCAAACTAAAGAGTGTTCCTGTTGAAGATATAGAGGCTTCAGGTGAATGTGAAAGGCTGGTTGTGCAAACAGATTTTTAAAATTCTGGGCTGAACCCAGTGGCTCATGCTTGTAATTCTAGCACTTTGGGAGGCAGTGGCAGGAAGATCGCTTGAGGCCTGGAGTTTGAGACCAGCCTGGGCAACATAGCAAACCCTATCTCTACAAAAAAAAAATTTTCTTTAATTAGCCAAGTGTGGTGGCATGTGCCTATAGTCTCAGCTATTAGGGAAGCTGAGGCAGAAGGATTGCTTGAGCCCAGGAGTTCATTGTTGCAGTGAGCTACGATTAGGTCACCACACTCCGGCCTGGGTGACAGAGCAAGACCTTGTCTCTAAGGGGAAGAGGAGGAAGAAAAGGAAGAGGAAGAAGGAGGAGAAGGAGAAGGAGGAAGGGGAAGAATTATCCTGCTCTCATGTGGGAGGTTTTGAAGGCCTCATCTTCTACCACCTGAACTTGTAATTAGACACGTCCATTTACCCAAGGAACACAAACCAGCACAGAAACCCAAGGCACACTTATGCAAGTAATTGACATGAGGCATGAATTGTATGTTGATGAATAAGATAAACGTTTAAACCTACGGAAACATTCTTCCTGTCCTTATCTCCTCTGCTTTCCCAAACCTCCCCAATACTACCACTGGTCCTACCACATTTCTTGCAGCCCTCCTTCATTCCTGCCAAGTCTGGTGCAGCGCCACCATTCTCCTTCATGTTACCTCCAAGCTCCCACCCAAGATACCCCAAATGCTGGGAGCATTTCCTTCTTGTTTCCTGTGCTGCTTTCCTCTCTTCCTTGGAAGCTCCTCTCACTGACTCTAGGAAGGCTTCCTCTAGTACTGAATCCCCACATCTGCAGCTTGTCAAAGCCTCTGACATGTACATTGAGTATCAGAAAATTCAACAATCATTTACAAGTTAAGATTCCTATGTCTCAGGGGCTGAAAAGGACTTTTGAATCAGAATCAGTCCATTTTCAAATATTCCTCTAGCATATGACAGCTTTCTAAGCTTCAGTTTTTTTGTCTGTAAAATGAGGGTACAGGGTCTTCATTCTAAGGTTTTAGAAGTCCAAGGCTTGGTCAAGGTCATACAGCTAGAGGTTTGACAATGCAGGCTGGAAGTGGAGGCTGCTCCCTTCTGAAGGTCACACTCTCCACACAAGCCATCTCATCTGCCTGCACTCCTCTGTTAAATATGTACCAAAACTAACAATGGAACTACCATGTGATCCAGCAGTCTCACTTCTGGGTATATCCAAAAGAATTAAAATCAGTATGTTGGAGAGACATCTGCACTGCCACATTAATTGCAGAACTATCCATAATAGCCGAAACACGGAATTAACCTAAATGTCTATCAAGGAATGCACTGATTTTTTTAATGTGGTATATATACACATGGAATACTATTCAGCCTGAAAAAAGAATGAAATGCTGTCATTTGTGACAAAGTAGATAAATTTGGAGAATATTAAATTAAGCGGTAAAATAAGCCAGGCACAGAGAGACAAATACTACATGATTTCATTTATAGGTAGAATCTGAAGTACTAGAAGTAGAGAGTAGAATGGTGGTTATCAGAGGCTGGGGAGGAGAGAAGGGGTAATGGAGAGATGTTGACCAAAGAGTACAGTTTTAGTTAGACAAGAGAAACAAGTTCCGGTGTTCCATTGCACAGCTAGGTGACTATAGTTAATAAGAATGTATTGTATATTTCTAAATTTCTAAAAGTTTGAATTTTAAATGTTCTTACCACAAAGAAATGATAAGTATGTGAGGTGATTAATATATTAGCATAATTGTACATTTTTAATTATAAATATATTTAAAACATATCAATTTGTGACTAAGAAGCAATTCTTTATTTTTATGCCCTTAAATACTAATAGAGTATTGCCTACTGAATTATGTCTCAAATGTAAACACCCTGTTATCCATCTCTATGTCCATCTACTACCAACCATCACCCGCTCCCTTGATCTTTGCACATCAAAGATACTTACTAATAAATGCTTTTGAATGAACAAAGGCACTGACTGAACAAAGGACCTCCTTTTTTTCATTATCTCAATGAGTACTGCTCACCAATTGATTGAAACTGGACTCCGAAACTCCCAGGCAAAGTTAACCCTCCCAGATGTCTTCTGCTGGCTCCACAGTTAAATAACTGTGTCACTCAGCTTCTCTGTAACCCTGATGTGCCTCCACTTCCTCATCTATAAAATGGGGATAAAATAGTACCTACCTCATGGGGTAGCAATCAGAATTAAATGAATGAATCCATTAGAAGCACTGAGAATAGTGCCTAGCAATGTGTGTCAGAGATCTCCAGATGGACAGAACTAATAGGATAAATGTATATATGTAAGGGAGATTATTGAGGAGAACTAGCTCACATGGTCACAAGGCAAAGTCCCACAATAGGCCATCTGCAAGCTGAGGAAGAAAGAAGCAAGTAATGGCTCACTCTGAGTCCAAAAGCCTCAAAAGTAGGCAAGCTGACAAGGCAGCCTTCAGTCTATGGTCAAAGGCCCGAGAGCCCCCAGCAAACCACTGGTATAAGTCCGAGAGTCCAAAGGCTGAAGAACCTGGAGTCTGATGTCCAAGGGCAGTAGGAACAGACAGAAGCATCTAGCATGAGAGAAAGAAGAATGCCAGAAGCCTCAGCAAGCCAGCTTATCTCCTCATTCTTCCACCTGCTTTGTTCCAGATGGACTGGCAGCTGATTGCATGGTGCCCATTCACGCTGAGGGTGGGTCTTCCTCTCCCAGTCTACCGACTCAACTGTCAATCTCCTCTGGCAACACCCTCACAGACACACCCAGAAAAAAGACTTTACCAGCATCCCTCAATCCAGTCAAGTTGACACCTAATATTAACCACCACACATTACATAGCAAAATGCTCAGTAAATATTAACTGTTGTTACTCTATACTTTCATCTAGCATAATCTTCATCACACATCACTGTGATTTCTGTTTAATTTGCTAACTTTTCAGAATGAGTGGAAGCTCTATGAGGTCAGGGACCATGTCTGCCTTGGTCTTACCCCCAGCATGGTGGTCTGACAGGTGGTAGGTAATCAATAAATGTCTGAATGCATCCATGCAAGAATGCAAAAATGCAAAGGAGTGGTATAATTCCCTGGACTATGTGGATTGGTTGCTGATACTTTATAACTAACAGAAAATCTTATAACTTTTAAATACCGTAGGTAATTGTTCTGACTTGCACTCTTCTGTTGTTTAAGAATAGAGGAAATGAAAGGCACCATTCCAAAGTGGTTAAGAGCACAGACCGCAAAGCCAGAGTGCCTCAATTTGAAGCCTGCTTCTATCACTTACCAAAATGTGACTTTATGTGAATGCAATAAATAATAGTACCTACCTCAGATGGGTCTTACGGAGATTAAATGAATTAACATATGAAATGAGCTTAGTGTCTAACACTACATAGTGTTAGCTACTGTCACTATCATCTCCATCACTATCATCATCATCATCATTAATTGTGAATAAGGATATATGACACAAAGACCTGAGAGTGAAAACAGATGTGTGGTTGTAAGAAAATATTTTGTCACCAATACAGAGACACCATGGATGGCTAAAAGGCAGTGTTCAATTTAACCATGTTGTTGTGTCATGACAATTTAGCTGTCATATTTATACTGTTGAAATGTTTTAGGTTCATGCAGTTTAGGCCATACGGAGGGCCGGGAGTTATGGGAGGAAGGTTTGCAGAAGAGTGTCTACTTTGTACAGTGTAAACACTGCTGTGCCCACCAGCTCCCACCACAAGCCCTGCACTCCAATGAGGTGGGCACACATTTGTGGCCCATCACCACCCCTGAGTCCTGCTGTGGCCAGAAGACCATTCTCCACTCCTTGCCATCTCCTCCTGACACAGATTTTCTTATCACATTTTAGTTCAAGGACCCTCCAGAAACCTAGGGCACCGTTCTGTTCTTTGCTGCTGTGTCTTCCAAGTCATGGGCAGTGGAGAAGCCTAGGACACGAGCTACCCCCTCCCTGGGCCTTGCTGTGGCTGGCCTGCAGGTCCCTTCAGATGTCCAGAAAGGTGGCAAACTGGGCCCTCCCCAAGTTGCTGAGCCACCTTCGACAGGAAGCAGGGGAGGAGCTTCCCCCCGTGTGAAGAGGGCCGCAGGACCCAGCTCTGAGAAGATGTAGAACGCTCTGTAGCTTCGGGAAAAGGAATCTTAAGTCCCAGAGCAATTAAAGAACAGGAATCGAACTGAAACAAGAAATGAGAAAAGCTTTGCATCTCCCGTTTCTTACTCTATTTCACCACAATGGCTTTTCCCCTCCACAATTCAAAGCTGTGAAGTGATTTGAAGCCACTACATTTAGCCACAGATGATTGATTTTAAAATTATTCATGAGTAGCCATCTCACTGCTATCTACCTACCTCAAGATTAGATGCTGCCACTATCTTACAATTCCCTTATAAGGGGTAGAAATCAAAATCTCCTCATGAATGAAATTTATCTCACCAGCTATGAATATGCACTGTGGTTTGTTATCATGGAGTTCTTTATCCTATTATTTGCTTAAGCTACCTTAAGATTATAACATGTATTAATTTTTATATTGCAAATTCTATGTTATATGCAGAAAGAAAGAATTACAACAGCACCTGCCATGGTTCTATTGAATCAGTACTTCATATATTGCATGTATTGCATAGCATGACCTTTTGATGCTTAATACCCAACCCTACCCCTGACTCACCTTATAAACACACACAAACAAAAGTAATTCTCTGAAGGTACCTCATGAGTCAAGTTTGCTCTAGATTCATGGCTCTTACCTGAAACACTGGGGTGCCTATTTAAGTAATATTAAGAAGATGTTAATATTATGAATACTATTTCCTTGAGATAGCCACCCTGTGGCATCAGGATTGCAACATGAATGCTTACATTGGTGCCTGGCAGCCAACAGAAGTTAGAGAACTTGACACCAGGGAGTGTCCCAGAAAGGACCCAG
Organism: Cebus imitator; assembly: GCF_001604975.1. Taxonomy (NCBI): domain Eukaryota; kingdom Metazoa; phylum Chordata; class Mammalia; order Primates; family Cebidae; genus Cebus; species Cebus imitator. The sequence continues at coordinate 3,582,641 of NW_016107576.1, read as the reverse complement.
GACATGGTCCACTGTGATCCTCACTCAACAGAGTAACATGGAAAGCGCCACTCCCTCATGTGTCTAATCATATGCTCATTGCCTGACCCTGGGTGGGTGGAGTCCATCCAGGTAACATACAATTTTTAATTTTAAGGGATGATATCCATTTTTAAATTAGCTAAGTAATGATACAAAAACTGAAATCAGAATTCGTTGTGGCCTTCCCATGAATGACCTCATGCCATTTGGTGAGAGAGGTAAAGAAAGGGTGGAAAGCTGGGTGCTGGGATGTACTGGATTTGCAAGGCCACGTCCCTGGAACACAAGACAGGCTCAAACCTCTTGAAGCCAGTCAGAGTCCAAGGTAAGCGGCTTCACAAACACTCAGCCAATAATAAAATGTTTTGAAAAGCACTTAAGCTTAATGGGTTGAGGTGTTAACTCAGGGGAAGCTTCTGTTACTATGGAGAGAGACTGTGAGAGCAGAGCAATGCTATGAGGGAAAAGGATGCCATTAGAAGGAGTCATGTCACACACAGCAGACATACAATAAGGCCTCCCATATGCGATGGGCAGCCACATGGGGCCCAGGATGACGACACTGGGCCAGGGGAGTACCAGTTGGTATAGGGACGGTCTTCAGATGTCTCATTGCCACTTGGTTTGAATCTTCCTCTTGATCCACCATTCTCCCCGGGCCTACTGAAGAGCAGACCTTCTAAGACCAACTCCTCCACTTATTCTTCCGCCCACTCTTGGCCATCAGCTCAGAAGCCAAGGGCCATCCCCAGACATTCCAACGTGAGTAGACTGGAGTGTGCTCTACATCTCTGGTATTACAGGTTTTCATGTTACATTCCTTGACTCTCCGACACATGACAGGCCACAGAGGTATTATCAGATCCAGGAATTTGTGTGGCAAGAACAATATTTTAGTTCTCCATGACTACCAACTCAGTGGTCTTGATTAGTCTTATAATAATGTTGTTTCCTATCAAGTGAAACATTGCCTTTAAAAGGATTTCAGTCTCCAAACTTCCTTCACACAATGAATGCTCACGTCCTAGCACCCAGAGCCATCTGGCAGCCATTCGAGTTCCTTGGAGCTGTGCACCAAGGGGGAAAACTGGTTCATCCTAACACCATTTAACACATGCATTACTGATGGTCTTCTATGGTGCAAGCCTGGGAAGGGCTGAGTTGTCAGCCAGTTAAGTACCTTTCTGACCTGTACGGTTGAGTCATCTGATCAGTATTCAGAACCATTGCTGTTGGCTCGACAACAGTGTAACACCTCGAAATTCATTCTTTATCAGGGGTATCCAGTCTCCTAGTCTGAGATTTATAAGATTCATTGAAAGAGATAATATATTTTTTAAATGAAAGAGCAAAACAACATAATTACATATCTACAGAATAAACCGACCTCTGCCAACCCAGGTGGAGATGAAGCGCACAGGGTTTGATTCCTCTAATTACACACAGCTTTTGGATAGGGGTGGATGAAAGGACACTTTATTATTCTCCCTGTAGTCATAGTGCTCTGTTGAAGCTAATCAAACTCTAATTCATTAGAAACTGGGACAAGAAACAGAAAATATAAATAAATAATGGCTTCCACTGGCCCTTAAAGCTCTAGTGAAACTTCTGATTACATCTGGCACCTGGGCCCTGCTAGAACGTGCACTCCATGAGAGCAGAGGCCTTGCCTGGCGTGTTCACCAGTGGATCTCCAGCACCTAGACAAATGCCCAGCACCTCGTGCTCACCTCATAAGTATTTGTTGAATGAAGCAATGAATAAATGAATGAACGAATGAACGAACAGGGCAGACTCATCCAGAGCAGCAGAGGAGTCATGGTAGATTGAATGTGCCATCAAAATCAAAGGCCTTGGGCTAATCCCAAGTCTTCTGACCAGATGAGTTTGAGTGAATTACCTCACTTCTTTATTTCCCCATCATAAGATGGAAGTAAAAATAATATATATTGCAGATTAAGTGATAAAATTTATGTAAAAGTATTTCATAAAGTATCAGTTACCCATATGAGAAACCTGTAAGTAACCCTATATCCTACAGCTTCACTCACCCCCCACACCCTATTTGCCTCTTAGTCCTACAACTTCTACCTCCTAATATCTCCCTTCATTGCTTCCTCTCCATTCTGACCAGTATCTTCACTGTGGTTCTCAGGACTCACCACCTGATAACTCCAGCCCCTTCCTGGTGGGTTCCCTGCCTCAAGCCTAGCTCTGCTACAGTTGCCTTGCTGCCAATGGGCTTCATGAAGAGTGAGTGATCGCTGTAGTCACAAAGCCCAGGGATCCATGCTCAGTAGGGCCCAAGCTTGAGGGCAAATGCTCTCTGGTTGCCATCGTGAAATTCCTAATGATTTACTGTTTTGGAAGTGAAGTCCATGGCACATAACCACGGGCCAGGGGCTTAGGGTCTTGGTCTCATGTGCAGCATCTCTTGCCTCCCAGGACAGGTTCTCAGCTACCTCTCCCTGGCACCCTGGATATCTCTCTGTCCCTGGCACCCTGGACCCTGCCCAGCCTCCCTCACAACCTGTCCCAGTGATACTGTCAACTCCACTTCAGTGGAGGCTTGGGCACAGGGTGGAGAGGGGCAGGGTTGGTGAGTGTGCTTCACTGTATCTTACAAGGGGGTGTGTCAGTGGTCATTCTCACCCCAAGCTATCAGTGCTACCGTGCATTTAGCAGGTGACTTGGAACAGGAAGCCTCAGGCCCAACCTTAACCAAGATACCCAGTGCATCTTGATAGGGAAGTTGCAATACCCTCAGGGGTTACCTGCTCACCAAGGGTGGGAGCACCAGGCCTCCAGGAAGGAGAGACACTTGGCTGCATCTTCCTGCCCCTACCTGCGGCATGGCACATCAGTCCTACAGCTACTGGGAGGAGGAGCCAGCTGCCGGTGGACCACGTGTCCCAAGTCTCAGGGAGATCTCCAGCTCCCTCAAAGGTCTGTACTTGCCAAACAAGTGCGCTGCCATGAGGACTGGAGGGTCGTGACATTAAAGAGGATAAAAAAATGCCATGACAGACTGAGAGACTGCAGAATGAAGGGAAACGCTCTGTATTTTAATGCCTTTAACATCACTTTTTTTTGGTTTTTGAACAGAAGGCCCTACATTTTCATTTTGCACAAGCACTCCAGGATCTAGTCCTGGCTGTCAACATGACCCTTCTAAATTCTGACCCTGACACACTGCTTACCTGTGACACTCCTTCAGTGATTTCCTCTTTCCTGTAACTCAGAGCAGAAAGTTCAAGCCTCCTGGTGAGGCCCCCAGACCCTCCTTGTCTGGCACGGGCTGATTTCCTCAGCCCCATCCCCTTCTGCTCACCCACACTCACCCTCTGCCTTGGCCATCTTAAAGCATCAGCAGCTTTTTGAACATATCTTGCTGCTTTATGTCACTGCTCGTCACGTATTCTTCCCTCTGTTACCATTGTCTACCCTAACCTTTATCTGACTGTGTCTAATCAAGCCTCACTTCCTTCTATGGCCTTCCCTGACTACCACAGCACCCCCAGGATCCCTCCCAGGGAACCTGTGTCATGGCCCCAATCACTGTGTCCTGGTATCACAGATATTCCTACCTGGTTTCATTGTCATACGTATGCAACATGATCCTGATGACAGGGACCATATGACCTTCTATTCCTAGCTCCAGCAGAGGGTCTGACACTTTTGAGGAGCACTGAATTCAACCCTAAGCTGGACATGCTGGTTCTTTCTGCACATTCCCTTCATTGCCTTCTTAGTGAGATGATCTGAATCAAACAAATCAGTCCTACTGGCCACTTTCTCCTGAGCAAGTAGCCTTTTCAATCACCAAGATGGCTAATGCACCATTTTAAAACTATTTTACAGGCCTACCACTTTCTGATCATGTCACCTGCAATGATCCCTTGGGTTTCAGTTCTTATTACCAAACCTCAGCCACAGAAATTGGAGATTGAAAGCACTGGACTCATTTTTCCTAAGAGAAAAAATCATTTTTCCCCTTCAACACATTCACAAAGCTCTAACATTGCGATCCTAGAACATGGGCCTTCCCTCCACTACTTCCCTATGGAAATCAGCGTCCCATATAATGGGTTTCTTGACCTTGGACCCGGAATCTAAACATCTGTCTCTTCAATCATTTGGTCCAGATCCCTCATCTCACCATTGTGGACACTTGAATGCAGGGGGCCAGGGGCTGTCTCCATCCCGACCCAAGCCTGTGCTCATCCCACTGTTCCATGCAGCCTGGGAGTTATCGCCAGGCTCCTGATTCACCCTTTCACTCACTTCTCTTGAGAGCATACAAGGTCATCCTTGCTTCTAGGTTTCCTTTCCTCAAGATCTCTAGACTACAATATTATCCCATCAATTGTCCAGTAACTGAAAACCTACCAGCCATACTAAACTAACACATGATTCTGGCATCCTCTGTTGCCACTTCTCACCAGTGCTTTGCTTTCCACCTGAATGTTCATCAGGGAGTTTGTTAAAAATTGGAAAGGGGCAGGAATGAGGTTATTGAGCTATGAGTGATCAGACAATACAACTTACCTCATAGAAACTGTTTATTTCACTAAATTGTGGGAGAACCAATGATAAAGAAATAATCCTGGTTGATGCACAGTATTGACACAGTAGCCACACAAACCACATTCAATATCTCCGTAAGCCAGCTGCTGGCTTGTTTTGGGGGCTGTGTAATTGCTGCTGCCATCATTTCATGAACGGTCCCCTCCCCATCCCAGCACTATTCATGGTTAATAAACTAGGAAGACTGTTTCAGACAGAGAGCAATCTGCAAATCAGAAGCTTTCCAGCTAGACTGGAATGGGTGGCTTTATTATACACATTCTTAGTCACCTTGCTAACAGTCCTCAGGTTTCAGAAATGTCATTAAATATTCCATTTAAGAAACACAGGAAATCCTAAACGCGATCTGACTCATCCCCATCCCCACCGCTTCCCCCACACCATCTCAATCCTTCAGGCACATTCTAAACTTATAGAAATGTGGCCAGGAGAGAGTTAGACTATTTTGTGTGATGCAATACAGCCTGTTCAACTTTTGCATAGCAATTCAGCAAACACAGTTTTAAGCATTCAATTCTACTTCTACAGCTTCTTAAAATTCCCTGCAATATAATTATACTGATGGGAATGCAGAAAGATAATTGCTTTTAGAGGAAAGTTTCTCCTTTGTTCCATGTTCATCTGGCTTCCAGAAATGGAACAAGAGCCCTTGAACAGCAGAAATACGCATCCATGTGTCTCTAGTTATCATTTATTTACAAAGATAGACCTTGACAAATGTAATTTGTTCAATAAAATTAAAAGGATGCACGATAATTCACTTAGACAAAGAGACTTGAAAGGGGACGTCATCGGCAGCAGCGCCGTCCATCATTCCAAATGATCAGCTGACTTTGAAGAAGTGGCAGGTGTTCCCCTTTTGGAATGCAGCATTGAAATAGTATTTAGAAGGGGGGAAAAAAGAAAGAGAGCTAGGAATTGGAGCAATTTTTTATTCAGGCAATAATTATACAAATTAGATCTATGAAAGCCAGAGAATGACTGTGCCTTGAACCCTGTCTGTGTGCATAGAACAATGGGGAAATTAATAATTAAATCTATTACATATGCTCATAATTCAATACAAAAGATACCTCAGTAGTTCAAACACTCCTGTATTTTCATTTGAATAAGGCTTTCACACATTCTCATTATATATGTATTATATTTTAAATTTAACAGCTTATTTTGTTGCCTTTATGTTTGAATTAATAAGGGCACACTTTAATGCACTAATGGGGAATTGCATTAGCCAGCTTTGCAGACATAACTTTGAAAATCTCCCTGGTTTCCCAAGGGTGAAATCAATTTGCCCCATAATGTGTTGTCTCACAGACACATCTGGAATCTTGGAAGAAGAGCTCCCCTCTACAAGCTTCTGATTTGGGCGTCCATATTTAAAAGAGGATCCCCAGAGAAGATACCTTTGCTAAACTGACCGGATCCCTCAAGCTCATCTTCTGGATTTTGCAATCTTTTAGCCAGCTGACATGCTTTTCATGCCTGGCCCATGTTATTTTTCCAGAGAACAAAAATAAATTTTCTGTGAAAAAGTAAAGGTTTATTTTTAATCCAATAAATTGTTTCCTCTCTTTTAAAAATTTTTCTTTCTCACTCCCTCTCTCCCTCTGGCTTTCTTTATATTCCTATTTTTGACTCTTTATACCACCTCTGGCTCTGTGGAGAGTGAAGAAGACAAGGAAATTAGAAAAATGAGAGAGAGAAAAAAGTATATCCTATGGTGGGCAATGATGGAAAGGCCCCCACAACTGTTGAGATACCAATAATAGCGCCCAAAGTACTGGAGTTCAGGATAGGGGGATCAGTGGTTGAACTACAGCACTGAAATCCCAGAGAGCACAAAGAGTTCACAAAGCAGGAGTCTCCGTTTTCTAAAAAACAAAGTGACTCCACAAGAAGGTCAAATGCTAAAGTTATAATCAATGGAAAATACCCATCCCTCTGCAACCCAGAAAAGAGACAAAGAAGTCAGTAGTGTGAGAAAGAAAGAGAGGAAGCCTAACCAACTGCTCACATCTCAGTGCAGAGCGGCTGCCAGCATACCCGGACAGCCCGGCACATGCGGAGGCACTCGCCGCTGCTGCCACTGCGGTATGACAAGGAGTTTTGTGCCTTCGGAGGAGCGCCAAATCCAATGATACTAATTGCATTGCAGATTTCTAGCATCATTAGCAATTCTTAAAATTACATTTGCCCTGCTTAAGTTCTCTATTTCCAGCCTGGTGTACGAAGGGGACAAGTCTCTAAAGGGGATATGGGTTACAGAGAAATTTGATTGGACATGCTGGCTTCAGGTGTGCAGGTGGAGGCTGGCCGGGGGGGATTCACAGCCCAGGAAAAATGCTTGTTTGTCTTATTTTAAATGCTGATTGCCGGGAGAATAAACAAAACCCGCAGCTAAATGGGCCTTAAAGGAACACTGGGAATTTTGGAAAGAAAAAAGCCTTACCGAATAACAGTTGGAACTAGCCCTGTGGGTCCTATGGTGATAAGCACCATCCAACCACCCCGAGTGATGGAGTAACTTGCATTTGAAATAGTTGGTGCAGAAATAACCCCTCTCCTTTTGTTTGTTTGTGTTTAAAACAAATGAATAAAATCCAGATGAATTGGTGTTTTTGCTTTGTTTGTTTCCTTAAAGAGAACATATTTGCTCATTAGGAAAGCTAGACAGCCAGCTCCAGAAACAAAAGCCCCAAGTCTGTGTCTCTCCTGAGCTTTGGCAAACACTTTGCCACAACATTTCCCGGCCCAAGTATCTCAACCCTGCTGGGAAGGGAAAGGCTATCCCAAGAGCAGGGCAGAGGTCAGGATCCGCCTCTCCCAAGGCTGCTGGCTCCTGAAACTGGGGCAGAGCTCTGTGCAGCTGGGACTTCAACTGCAGAGACATTGAGAGACCACCAACACCAGCCTCTCCCAGAGTGGAGGGGTGGCCTCTACCCTGAATCTAGCAACAGAAAGGGGACCAGCTCCTGGGTATTTTTTCCAACAATTTATCCCATGTAATTAAATTGCTAAGCCTATATATTTATAGACACATACATACACATATACATACACACACTTACAAATATGTATTATATATACAGCTCTATGTATAAACACTCACATAGAGGGAGTATAGCTTTTAATTGGGCCGTCTTCTCAAAATAATTAAGCCAGTTTTAATGAAATACTGTTTAAGGCTGCTGGCAAGCAAAGAAGCCATCTTTAGCAGAGCATTAATAAACTGAGTCATTCGCACGAGGGAACGGCTAGCTGTATCAGTCACATTCATGGTGCTAATAAAAGAGCTCAGTTCTCTGTGGCGGGCCAAGGACTGGAGGGCTGGGAGGGAGCACAGAGCCCAGTCATCTCGGGCTCACTGTCACAGACAGCCCTCACGGCTGCAGCAGAGTTCACAGTGCAAGCTGGAAAAAGGGTCTGCTTGCCCTCAAAGGATGCCAGCAGGAATCTAAGTCCATTGCTCTGTCCATGGAAAAGTAAGGTGACCAATTGCAGGGGCTGGTCAAGTCTCCAGAGCTTCTTAGTACCTGTGACTGGTGCTGGACCAGGTTTGGGAACAGGGTACAAGCGTGGCCAGACTTTCCCCTTTTGGCGTCCCAGTTGCTGTCTACAGTGACCTGCCAACCCCATGATATTAATGAGATAAACATGTTGAGAAGGTTTTTCAGAGGTATTGATGGGAGTCATGTTTAACTCTTTTTTTTTTTTTTTTTTGAGGCGGAGTTTCACTCATGTTACCCAGGCTGGAGTGCAATGGCGCGATCTCGGCTCACCGCAACCTCCACCTCCTGGGTTCAGGCAATTCTCCTGCCTCAGCCTCCCGAGTAGCTGTTAACTCTTAAAATAAGGGTAGTCATTCTCTAAACCAGGAATTTAGATAGGACTTCCCTTATCAATACCTCCTGCTGCTTTTTAGGAGGAGGTAAAGGCATACCTGGTTTGGTTTTTAGTCAAAGGGATGGTTTACCCATTCTCACAATGAGAATCTTTACAAACGGGACTGACTTTCACCAAAAGCAATGAGATCGACTTGCTGCCACGTGAAGGTCCATGTCAATGAGATGGTGTAGCAGTATCTGGTGCTGGAAAGAAAGAGGGCTGTATAAGATTCCCACTGTACCAAGGAGGAAGCTGACATGCCCCAGTGTTACACCGTTCATCCCCAGTGGCGCAGCCGCCTCCTGAATCCTTCTTCAAGAGTTCTGGGAGAAGAAAATAAGCCCCGTTACCCTCTCTTCCTTTCTGCCTTGGAAAGGGCAGGGCTATAAAACACGGTGGGGGAAGGTTTTTCCTAATTCAAGACAAGGCGGTAAAAGCAGGAACCTTTTGATTTCTGTAAGATCAATCTGATGAAAGGCTGGAACGGAAGTTTATATTGGACCATGATAACAGTTACCATTTACTGAGCCTTTTCATTTGCCAGGAGGACAGTGTAGATGCATAATAGTTCATAATCCTTACCACAACTCTGTGAGCTAGCGAGTTGTATACCCATTTGACAGAACAGGAAACTGAGGCTCAAAAAGTCAACCAACTTACCCACAGTCCTAGAGCTCTCAAACAGCAAAGGCAGGATTCAGACATCCCAAAGCAGTGAACAGCGTGCCCTGGTTCTGGTAACACGCCTTCCGGGTCCTCCCTCTCCCGTTCTCCTCTACCCAGGCTTGATGCTGGGTCCGTCTTCCCTTTGGCCTCACCACTAAAGCTAATGTTGACATTTTCATCAACTTCCCAGGCCCGCACTCCCAGGAGCAGCAACAGGCATCAAGCCTCGGCGCAGACACAGTCCTTACAAAAGGCAACTTCCGGGGAAGAAAAAGAAACTCCTTGTTCTCAGCTCACTTTCAGAACTGATGCCCCGCAGACAGGAAGCGTGCCTGGAGTGTGCTTTCAGCACGGAGGAGGAAGGAGAGGCACACGCAGGGCTGGATTCCCGGTTCTCCAGGATCCGGAAGTGGAAGAAGCCGGGGAGTGACGAGGGACCCGGATCCGGCCTAAACCAGCGCCCTCGGGTCAAGCCCCTGTGGAATCCTGGACAAAGCAGCCGCGACCTGCCTGGGGGACCGGGAGCAGGGAACGGAGACCCCAGTGGAGCCAAGGAGCCTGGGCGGCCAGAGGAAATGGGCGACGGTAAATGGAGATGCAGCCGGGTATAGGAGAGGACGACCATCGACTGGGAAGCCGAATCCCCCTTGCGGTTTGAAGGCTCTGAGGAGGGGAAGCGCCCCGCGCCCGGCCCCCAGCCCGCCTCCGGGAATGAAGGGCTGCAGGGCCCGCCGAGGCCGCCACGCGGGGACCGCCTGGCTGAGCCCCACCGAGACGTGGCCGGCGCCCACCGCCCCTGCCCGGCCTCCGCCTGCTCCTAGGGCCAGCACGAGGCCCCACCGTGCAAGCGCACTGTGCATCGCGCCTGCAGCCTTTCGAAAACAGAAAAATAGGGAGTATATTTAGTACCCCAAACACTTGTAATGATGCCGCTCCAAGCAAATGAGTCCTTAATAATCCAGGAAGCGAGAACAGCGACCGATGGGGAGCAAACAGCCCGGCCCTGTGGGGTTGAACGCGGGGCACCAGAGACTCCTGACACCCCATGGGGCACAAGTCCCAGCTCCAGGCGTGCCAGCACAGGCCCTTCCCCGGCGAGGAGCCGGGCTTCTGACCAGAGGGCAGGGTGGCGAGAGGAGGCCAGCAGGACGGCTGACCCTGCGTGAAAAAAAAGAGAATTCCAAGGCACCGCAGCTAGTCCTCCCCGGCTGCGACAGTGCCTCGGGCTGGGAGGATGTTCCTGTGGCGCCACCTAGTGTCCGAGGTGCAGAGAACGCCCTGGCGAGCGAGGGCTGCAAGGACGGCCTGCGACCAGCCCTGAGACCATAGACTCAGGCTGGGACATTGGGATGGGTCATCCCAGGGGCCCCCCGCTGTGGACCAGTGATGCCCTTCCACCAGGCAAAAAGCCCCCCAGACGTCTCTCTCTTCCTGCTGCAACCAGAGCTAAAAAGAAAATTTGCCAGAACGAGTGGAATAACTGACGGTCCCTTTCAATGAGACGTCCTCCATGAGGTGGTCTGATTTTTCTTAAATACAATGGCAAGTCGATTATTAGTTCATTCAGAAAAAATATAGATGCAGTCATCGTATAAACATGAGTTCCCACATAGAACTGAGCCTCGGACCCGCTGGAGGTGCTGTGTCTGGGAAACGCTGAACTAGAATTTTGGGTGGAATAAAGTAAAATCTTTACTTTTTATTTTAACAGTAGCCTGAAGACCTCCTGCAGAATAATGGAAAGGATCAATACCTGGGAACCAGGATACTAAGATTCTGGCATTGGCTCTGCCCCTCAGTTGTCTGTGTGACCTTGACCAGAGAGAAACAGTTTTACCTCTGGCAATGATGTGGAGTCTAGATTGATATCTACATGTGGTAGATAAGGAAACAGAGGTTCCAGAAGTTTACCCAAGGCCAGGCAGCAAATCAGTGGCCAGACCAAGCTTCAGCTCCACGTCTGACCAACTCTGAAGAGCACGTTCCCTTCACCAGCCACTAAATCCCTTCGTGCTTTGGCCTTTTCATCTACAGCATAAGGGGACTGTACCAAGTGGTCAGGATTCCTTCCAGATACAGCAAACTGTGATTCTAAGGTTTCACTGATCCCTTAAAACCCAGTTTTAGTGCTCACAAACCCCGTGGTGATAACAAAAGAGCCTTTAAAAAGGATTTATCCACCTATAAAAACCATTAGATTTTATTTTGGGCTATGGGCAAAGAACACCAAAACAAACTTGTTGGAACATCAAACTACCTTTAAAATTCAGGGCAGCAGGGACAGAGAAGAAAATCTGCACAGGCCGAGGAGGGACAGCTTACAGATTCTGCGGCTAGAACCAGACTGCAGGGCACTGCTTATGTGCCATTGCTTCCTGGGGGATAATTACCTCCTGACAATTGTTTAGACTTGATAAATACATGAAATGGGGCCACCAACAGTTTATCTGGCTACCAGTTCAGATCCAGACAGAACCAGATGAAGAAGTCAGGCACATTTGCAATAACCTCAAAGATAAAACCTTCCTATCTGAGACGGCTTATCTGCTCCTCAGGGTCATGCTGCCCAGTAACTGCCATCTCCAAAAGAAGGAAGGGGAGAGCACTTCTAGCAGGGGGCTCACAGTGTGCCTCGCTTGCCTTGAATTCCCCTTCCTGCTCTCACGACAGGCCGCCTGCCTGACGACAAGGGGGTGGTACTGTGCCCTAGTCTGGAAGGCTTGGGAAAGGTGTTAGCAAGGAAGGTGGAAGAAATTGGCAACTAGACCCTAAAGCCAAGGTCACCTAACTCTGAGATGAATGTTTTCCTCATGGGCTCCTCCTCTGCTTCAGAAGGACCAGCTGAAGGAACTTGAGGCCTCCCCAGCAAGGATAAGACCATGAGCCGCAGCTCAGAGGAGCTGGGACCCTGCTGGGCTACATATGCACCCCACGACCAAAGCAAGTTGGACCTCTGGGCCTCAGTTTCCTCACTTCTCAGAGGTTTGAGCTAAATAATCCCTAAGATCTTACTGAGCTATTTTATGGACTGGAATCAAACCAGCCAAAACATCTTTATGGTTTAAAAGATGCCAGAGGTTTCATTGAAGAACCATCTCCCTGCCTTACATTTTTCCTTAGCCCACTTGCTTTTCTTTTCCTCCTCCCCAATAACTCTCATTTCCTGGCCACAAACCTCCAACCTCCAACTCCTTTCCAATGTCAGTGGCTGGCTCCACCAGGCTCGCTAAGGAGCGAGAAGACCATCACCTCGGAAAGCAGCCCCGCTGGGTGGTCTACAGAGCAGTTTGCCAAGCTGCAGATAGGCCCTTTATTTTCCATCCGTCAAGGAAGGAAGCTGCCTAATGCTTATTTCCTCCTCCCACTCTTCTCCCTTCCCGTCAGCGGACTCTTCCACCTTCAAAATATTCTGATAGGGGATCACAGGAGTTTTCCTCAAACAGGATCACTTGGGGTCAACCACTGAGCAAGCCCCAGCTGCAGCCCCACTAACTCCCTCACCCTCCAGCTTGAGCGATGGCTCCAGTTAGTAAAGCAGTTGGCTCAACAGGACAGCAACCAAAAGTTACTTTCTATGCCCTAAAGCCCTCACTTGACACCACCTCTTTTTTTAATTTAATTCTTCAGGGGCTTTTGGGGGACCCACAACTGAGCTGTATTCTGCAGAAAGAACTTCCAAAGGAAAGGAATAAGGCATTGTTTTACCAAGAGCCTTTTCTCCCTCAAGAAAGTCAGTGTACACTAGGCATCTTGCACTTTCTTTTCCCTTTGGGTAAGTGAGCAGAAGGAAAGCGTTACCACCCAGGGTGAGGTCAGTCCTCACTGGTGGTGGGCTGTCTGGTGCTTTCAGAGTTTCCCCATGGTGCTGGCCTCACAATAGGTGTTCATGAGGTGCAGGCTAATTGGGTGAGTGGATGCAGCGCCCTGATGGATTTATTCAGTGTATGAGATTGCAAAGCCACATGCCAGCAAAGGCTTAAGCACCCCACCCTTCCCTTCAGACCAGTCCCATAGCTTCCCATGTCCCTATCTACCAGCTTCAATCTGAAGCAAAGGCAGGGATCTGAGCTATATCCCCGGTGAATGCCCGTCCCCTGACCCCTGTGCCAGTGCTTTGTCCCTGTGTGCCTCAGCTTTCTGTCTTCTCTCTGGACTATGATTCATGGCAGATATTAAAAAGGAAACAGCATCCTTCAGTTCTTTCTACCATTTCCCTTATCTTTAAAGGGTTCTTATTAAGCAATATCTTCAAACTTATTTATGTGATGTCATGCTAGGAAGCAGTATTGTCAATGTGCCACTTTCCATGAGCACTGAATTCAGTAAAAATAAAAGCCAAATAAATGTTACATTGCTTCCATGCAGAATCCTCTCTAGTCATGACTAGCTATCCAGAGAGTCGGGAATCCCTACAGATAATCAGATAATGGTAACTTTTACTTACCAAGGCAGTCAGACGGCTCCCTTTTCCTCTCCTCTTCCGGTGTGATTGATCTGGAGAGGCAAGCTTCTTGCTGGGCCACAACCGCCATCCACTCCTAGAAGCCAGCCCAGAAGCAGGGACACAAAATTATGGGGAGCCGACCATGGCCACAGGGTCATGCTATTACCCTTCACTTCACATTTTTACTTCTTTTCTGAATGTTATGAAGATACACAGATGTATGTATTTTATGTCTGTTTTCATATTAAAAGTGAATGGGCAGGAGGAAGTGAGGAGGGGAAGAAACTAGCCCTCAAACGCGAAGCATCGTGCTGGGAACTCAAGCCCCCCAATCATGGTCACTGGGGAAGGGATAGGCATCACCCACCCACTTAGTTCATATATGAATAACTGCTCATACTTGAAAATGTCTTGAACTACAAGTTGCAACTACAGGAAGTGGGGAGCCCCCCACAGGAGCTCTGCATCTTCCCCGAGAGCTCTTGGATAGTGCTCCTTCATCCTCCATGACTTTGATCTTGCAGCTCTGTTTACCTTCAGTGCCTTCTCGCTCTTCTCACCCTCATCCCAACCCCTTCCACTTTTCAAGACTCATTTAGACATCATCCCCAAGAAAGCTTCTGATTCCTCACTGCCCGATCCCATCTGTGTGGGCACCCATAGAGATGTCCTGTACAGCGCTTGTCCCCACTGTGTTGTAATACTCTGCGTATCTGACTGCTTCCTCAATGTACTGTGAGCTCTTTGAATGAGAGTCTGGTTCAACTTTGCATCCCCAGTATCTACTGGTGCAGTTCTAGGCTACCTCTTGCCCAAACAACACCTCTGTGTTCTGAGGAAAAGAAGAATGCAGCCCCATCCCTCTCACTCACCCCATATGCGTACTATCAGCCTCCAGCAAGGTCATGTGACTCCCTTGTTCAAGTCAGAAAAAGGTGCTCTCTCCTCATAGTGGGTGCAGCCCCGCAGCAAGGAGCACGTCTCGGTGAGTAGGACATGAGCTGGATGTCCACACCCACTGGGCCGGCCTCCAGGCAACCTGCACAGCTATATTGGTTGGCTCTGGTCAGATCAATCACTCTAGCCAGAGAGCAGTGACCTACTTCTCTGGACCTCTGGCTCAGCTTCCAAGACACCAGGCTGCTTTTTTGCTCCACTACCGACTCCCTCTAACCACAGCTGCTCATGAAGTAGATAAGCCTGTGTGTCTATAACAGCACAGTGCTCCATGCAACCCAAACACAGAACCCAGAAGAGAGAAGCCAAGGAGGTCCCGTTTCTTCCAGGCACATTGCCAGCCTCTGTCCGGGTCTGGGCACGTGGGCTCATTTACATAGCTGGTTTGGAGCTTTTGGCAGATGAAAGTGTGCGGATTGTTTTATATGTGTTGCTCATCATTAAATCCCCGCTTCAGGGTTTCTTGCTGCCTTTGGTTTGTGTCTCAATCTGGAGCAAATTTAAGCAAAGGTTTAGGTCTCTGCATTTCCTTGGTTTAATTAATAATTCATAATAAAAATTTAATCAAGGCATAAGCTTTTGTGGAAGGTTATAAAACACTTTTATTTGCCCTGGAGATCAGAATGACCACTTTCTAAATCTGTGAAATGATGGTTTTTTTCCCAAATGAGGAAATTTTACTCTCAACTGTAAATTTCAGCTGTTTGCCATATGTAACCGCAGAGAATCTGTTTATTGACTTAGTATATTAGAAGTAGTTAGGCAGGAAGAAAAATAAACCCAAACTCCAGACTGGAGAAAGTGTGGGGAAGGAATGAAGAGTTGAAGTTAGAGTCTAGCAAAACTCCAGCCTCAGAAGAGATAAATGGCAGAACCCATCTCCCAAAGGAGATAATGATGATAGGAACCAGACCGGGAAACAAAGAAACTGGTGGGACAGTCATTACAAGCCATTCAAGATCTTTGGAGATATAAGAAGAGAATGCAAAGGGAAGAGTGGAGCCGTGAAAGGATTTCAGACACTATGCGAACTCTGCAACAAGGTATGGAGTCCTGTTTGGTGAAATCTGTAAACATGGGATGGGTCTTCACCTGCCAAGAAAAGAGTTCTTGCCAAATAGCAGAGAGAGCTCTAGACCAGGGGTAACTCATATGTCCATCCACAGACAAAGCCCCCTAAAAATATAGAGTCTTCTGTATTTTAGGAGAGCCCCCTAAAATAGAGTCCTCGGCCCCCACTTTAAATGCCTTTTAAACTCTGCAGGTGACTTTGATGTCAGCCAGCTTTGGGAACCATGGTCCTGACAACCTTTGAAAGTCCTTCAGCATTAATTCTCTGAGATTTGTAAAAATTAAGTCAAGAGAGGAAGCACAAAGTTGCTGCAAAGAGCTGGATTCAGGGAATAATGTCTAATAATCAGTTGTTCTCCACAGTAATTACTGTAACAATAACCTGTTATTAAATTTGTGGTTACTCCCCTTAATCTGACAACAACCCTGAAAGAAGGGTATTATCATCCCTCTTTTAGAGCAGGAAATGGAGTTTCAGAGAGGTGAATCAGTTTGTCCAAAGCCATGCTGCTAGTGAATGGCAGGGACAGGCTTCGAGGTCTCCTGACTGCAAACACTGGACTCAACCCTAATGGTCTGCATGAACCAGTCTGCTTTAAAGTGAGCTAAGTATAAACAACGGGGTTTGCAGAAGCCCCTGGAAGGCCCAGTGGCAGACCCCACCCAGCACTGATTCAGGCTTAAGCAGCCACTCCATGATGAGCAAAAAGAAACAGACTCCTCGGGGCTTAATGGTCACCAACAATTTTCCAGCGTGGAAAAATAACTCCAGGGGAAGTCACTCAGATCCTGGCTTGGCAGAATTGGCTTTCCTCCTCATTCAAGCCAGACCCCTCACCCCCAAGCCCAGCCTCAGCCCCAGTCTGACCCACAAAAGCCCACTGGGCAGAGTGGTTAGCCCATACCTGGTTGCCAGGAACTTTGAAGAGAAAGTGTTTAGTGGGGTCCCTAAAAGACCAAGGCGTTGGCAGCAAGACACAGAACACTTTTAGGAACCACTAGTTTAGACCAGTACATTTAGTTATAAGAAGAGTTCCTGGGCTTCTAAACCGTAATCTGAGTGCAGTGACTTTGGAGCCGAGGGGGTCAGCATGGAAGAAGATATTAGTGAGGGCAGCTCCACTGCCTGCGCCTGCAGCAGGAGATGCTGTTCAGGGGCAAGGGTGGGCGGAGTCGGGTGGATGAGCCTCATTCTGGCTATGAGAACCCACTTCACTACATGCTTGGCCTAATCCCCTAAATCCCTCCATGAGCTACTTGTTAATACAGACATTCGAGTATCCCAAATCCAAACTGCTCCAAAGTTCAAAACTTTTTGAGTGCCATCAAAATGCTGGAGCATTGCAGAGACAGATTTTATAATGCAAACATTCCAAAATCCCCAACAGTTTTCTAAAGCTGAAATACTCCTGGTCCCAAGCATTTTGGATAAGGGCTACTCAGCCTGTATTTTTAAATGTATAAGAATATACAAGGAGGAACCTTGTTACAAAGAGTTGGTTAAAGATGCCTTCTATAAAGAACTATTCGATAAATCACAGGTGGGTTAGTAATTTTAAAAAAAAAAAACAAGACTGTGAATAAAAAGTAGAATCAAGGATGAGGCTACAACAAAATTTTCTAGCTCATATGCTTATTTGGGATCAGGCAGAGATTTGGGTTTGTCTTCTAGCTGCCATGGCAAAGCAAAAAGATGGGGGAGGAGAGACCTCTGATTTGCTAGAAAAGTCAGTGATCTTAACAAACCAGACCCATGAAGTAAGCCAGTCACAAAAAGACAAATACTGTCTTATTCCTCTTAGAGGAGGTACCCAGAGGAATCAAATTCATAGAGACGGAAAGCAGAACGCTGGCTCCGGGAGTTATTGTATAACGGGTACAAGGTTTCCATTTGGAAAGATGAAAAGAGTTCAGAAGATAGATGGTGGTGACGGTAACACAACAGTATAGGCACTGAATGCCACTGAACTATGCACATAAAAATGGTTACGATGGTGAATTTTATGTTGTGTGCACTTTACCACAATTCTAAAATGTTACAACTTAAAAATGAAAAGAAAAAAAAAAAGCCAGGCCCTGAGGAGCTGACCTTTCTGCTTCTGATACGAAGATAAGGAAGAAGTTTCTTCTTAGTGTTCCACCAAAAGGAGACTTTTAAGGTTGTAATAAAGGACAGCCTCAGCGACATGCTTACAGGAGACGCATTTCTCAGCCCTCAGTGGCGGTTGATGCCTTCACAGTAAAATGCAGTTCAGAGAAAGCACTCCGGTGGGGCAGGGGGATATAATGCCATCCAGGTAACCACACGGGATGGCTCGTGGAGGCAGGAGAGGACATCTGCTCACATGACTGCGGGAAGCAGCCTGCCTAGCCTTCTGCAGAGGCTCCAGCATGAGGGACCTTGTGATAGCACCACTGCTGCCCAGTTTGAAAGTGAGACATGCAAATATGGTTACTTGGCCACCCACCAGAGTTAACACTGATGTGACACTCATGTCCCCAAGCTCTCCAGCCTTCAAGGCTCAATTCTTCCTTTAATGCAAATAGCTACAACCTTAGCTCCTATCCCAGGAGATTGCAGGAAAGCTGGTCTTTAGTGAGCTTCTCCCATCCCAGGTGTTTCTGAGAATCCTCCAGAAATGCATCCACATTCTAAAGATCAGGTCTGTTTGCCACTTCACGTTGCCCTCGATGGACAAGTTTTCTACCGCCTCTAAGTTCCCCCTGGCTTCTCCAGGTTGCTGGCTCCCCCATTACATAGACCCAGACTCCTCCTTTAGTATTTCAGAACATAAAACCAAACTGTAATATTGATCTAAATTTTCTGAACACTCCAAGATAGCAGAAAGGAATTACAAAATTACAGAAACAGAAAGCTTAAACCTTGGAGATAAGAAGTCCCAACCATCTTTGTCCTTAACCCCTAACTTGTCCCACATTTCAGGGGCCAGCCGGCTTTCCCCTAAATGCTTTGACCATGTTCCTTCTACCTAGAATCTGGCTTCCCTGATACATTTTGGGGTCCAAAAAAGAGAGAAATCTCCCAGAGTGTCCTCCAAGTCCAATGTAATAATTATCTCCAAGATGCAACTCTGCATATAGTGAAGACAACCCGTCATGTTACTTCACAGTTACTGGGCTCCTCTTTGTCTCAAATACCTCCATTCCAAATGGAGTTTGCTTGAACACAACCAAATTCCCATTAAAGTGCTTCTTTCAAAACAAAGTGCCATTTCCCTCAATAACGTATTATAAAGTTGCAGTAAGTTTGCCTCTATCCCTAGTTATCATGTTTCCAAAATTGTGGGACACCATCTCAGTTCAAGCATCACTCCTGTAACTCACTTTCACTGTGGTGGAGCAGTAGGGGGCCAGCCTCGTTGGTTCTGCCAGGCATACTCCTTCTGGCAGTGGGCAGGATGGTTTTAAATGCTTGTGGCTTGGTAATTTGTGGACTCATTTGCAAGGCAAATGCAAGCTATCAAAAATTAAGGTTCAGTGAAATGGGGCACTAGCTAAGGATTTCTTTTGTTTCATTTTAAAACCACACTCTTGCTCTATGAGATTATCATCACAGATCTAGGAAGAGGCCCAATAGCTTTCATTCACTGTATAAAATTTATTCCACCCTTCCCACTGAAGCTTGGATGAAACAGTCGTAAGGGAAGGGATTACTGAGGTCGGTGGTGGCTAGTTGCAGCTGAATGTCAGTGCCATAAGGAAAAGGGCCAGGCAGGGAAGCTGGCCTGGCCTATGAGCTCGTCTCTGTATTCGTGTTATTGGTCACAGTCCCCAAGAGGGAGGCTTTGCGCTCTAATTCCTCTTGGTGAAGTGTGGGGTAGAATGTTTGGTCAACTTCAAAGCCCAGTGCAACCTCTTCAGATCTTTGTCAGATTCAACCCAAGTCTGATCCAATCCTGGGGGCTGGATGTGGGGAGGGGTGGTGTAGTATTTGACTTAGTTTACTCTTGGCAAAACAGATCTTCCTGAGTCTCAGGGAGGAAAAAAAGCAGCTTAGACAGATGTAAACAGGCTCTGAGGCCCTTTGGACAAATAACACTAACAAAACAACGTTTAGATGAGTTAAGTGTAAATCAATCAGAAACATATGGACTACATTTCCCTGAAAATACACAGGGGTTTGCAAATTACAGGCACGGAGGCTTGGCAAATGCAATTTAGGTTTTGCCAAACCTAAAACGTTTGGAGAAGATTAAAAGAAAGTAGTCTGACCCCAAATGCCTTCAACCCTGCCTATCTCTGACACTGACAATATCCTGCATGACAATCAACATTTAAGGGCATGAATTTTAAGATATTTATATGCTGAATAAACTTAACTACACAACAAGCTGACATTCTTTTCCAGAAGAATGTTCATAGAGAGCTGAAACTGCCAAGTGACCATATTAACAAAAGGGAGAAAACATCTACCTTTTGAGTTGGGTACACCTACATGTTTTCACTTGCAACAGAGTGGGATATTCTGAGCTTAGACACCCATGATTGCAGATTCATGGAGCATAGGCTCTGTGTTTCCCTGGTGTGGGGAGTCTTTGCACAATGAGTGGCAGGCAGCATCTTGCACCCATTTGCTGTGTATGGGGACAACACGTGAATATGGGGACACATATTCACTAGTGTCACTGTTGTGTCATGACCCTCCCACATGTGGCATGTCTATGTCAAAAAAATGTTGTCCCAGTGGAACTAAAGCACCCAAGATCCAACTGTTTGGGTTTTGAGATTCAAAAGTGAAGTCTGTCAAAGATATAAAAGATTTGGTGTATCCACCCCACTCCCCACCCGAGATGAGATGGCATCTCCAAAGGAGAGCAGAAGGAAACAGTGGGGTCCCTGAGAAAGAGCTGCATTACCGCTGTCCCATAGAGGATAGAGGGGAATAAGAGAAGGACAAAAGAGGCTCTGGGATGGAAGAGCAAAGACACCACTGTCTCTTTCCTGGGTGCCCAGCAAGGATAGGAGCAGCAGAGTAGAAAATGATTCCTGGTGTGCCCAGATCGAGAGCCCCATAGAGTTACCACAGCCCTGCAGTGGTTGTGTAGGGTATGGGGTAGAGGCATAGCAGAATTCCCTATAGGCCCTCAAAAGGGGGCACAGAAGTAGTTAAGACAGAGTCAAATCTGTACAGACCTTGTAGTGGGGGCGGTGAGACAGTGCAGCCACAAACCTGTGGATATCAGTGATCAAGGGTGGGATGGGGTGATACAGACCTGGGAGGCTGGTGTGGACAGACAACCTGGGTAAGAGGGCCTCTCTGTGCATGCAGGGACACACACACACACTGCTGTGATAGTAACAAGCCACCTTTAATGGAGATACAACCCCCAGCAAGAAAAAGACTATCCAGCGGTAACTGAAATTGTCAATCAGCAAGCAAAACGGGGACTCGAAATGGAAATTACACTGATTCACTAAAACAAAACATAATGTTTCTGGCACACTTCAGCTGTTGGGATTCTTGCCTTCTCCTCATGTGGATGAGGTCACAAAATTGATCAGGGTGGTATGACTTTTAGATTGTTTTGGATATTCCCTGAACTCTAAGAGGCAGACAAAACTTCGCCCCTACCTCATTTCATCCTAAGGAAACTTGATCTGGGCCATGAGGGGATGAGCTGAGGCTGTGAGAGGAGGAAGGAAGAAGGGGTGCAGACTTCAGCTCGAGGAGCAAAGGAGTCATCAATGGAAGTGGCAGGAGGGCCACCCTCCAGGGGCAGGTGAGGGAGACATGCGTGCCGAACCCTCAGGGGTCCGGCAGATGTCAAAGGCAGAGCAGTGTTCCATTGCTCCTCCAACAGAAACCGTGTTCTAGGATATGTTCAGCCAGGCCAGCCAGCTCACCACACCCTCTTGCTCTGGAGGGACTAAGGGAAGGGCTGGGAGTCACAGAGGAGCTCCAAGATGGCTAGAATTGGGGCTCCGCATGGAGATGGAGCTGCTGAGGCCAGAGGAGGGGCCTACAGACATAGTCACTTTGAGGAAGGGAGGAACTTGAAATTGTTCGTACCTGTACCATTGGCTCTGTGGGGCTAACCTGCAGTGGGAAGTTAATCAGAAGAAGGAAGTCATTGTCATTTGAGGAAATTCTAGGTCTCCTCCTGTGTGGGACACAGGATGGTTCAAGGCCCAGCCCACAGTGTTTCTGTTTTCCCCTGCATCTCGCCTGTTGGTTAGAATGTGGTTCTAGGCGCATGGGGCCTATAGCAATTGAATATGAGTTTTCATCCACGTTTACAAAAACAACCAGAGATTTTACACGGGCCTCCTCAGCATGAAATATGTAGGGAAGCTGCAATAACCACTGCTACCACCCGCCTCCCCACTACCAGATTTGTTTTCTGTGGCTGCTATAACAATCTACTGGAAATTTATTGCCTCACAGCAAAACAAATGTGTAATCTTACAGTTCTTGAGATCAAAAGTCCAAAATGGGTCTCACTAGGCTGGTTTCATTTCCATCTTCAAAGCCAGCACCGAACAGGCAGTCTCTTTCACATGGCATTACTTGATACTGATTTTTCTTCCTCTTCCTTCTTTTAAGGACCTTTGTGATTACACTAGATAATCCAGGCCCACCTGGATAATCCAGGATAATCTTCCTATTTTAAAGTCAGCTGATTAGCAAACAATTCCATCTGCAACCTTAATTTCCCCTTACCATGTAACATAGCATATATGAAGGTTTGGGAATTAGGATGTGGACATCTTTGGGAGATCGTTCCAAGCACTGGTATGCATGCATGCGTGTACACACACACACACACACACACACACACACACACACACACGAGAGACTCCCAAAGAGGAAAGTTGAACAATGAGCTCACTCATTTCTAGAGGCTCCTGCATCTGCCATATATGGTTCTGCTTCTAAATAAGGCTGGCCTTTACTTTTTCAGACGTCAGAGGTCCACAACTTGCTTTCAATCTTATATTACGTCAGAAACGCTTTAGCCAGTAGGGCACAGTGAGCCACTTTGGGAGGCCGAGGCAGGCGGATCACCTGAGGTCAGGAGTTTGAGGCCAGCCTGGCCAACATGGCAAAACCCTGTCTCTACTAAAAATACAAAAAAATTAGCTGGGAATGGTGGCTAGTTAGTCAGGAGGCTGAGGCAGAATTGCTTGAACCCAGGAGGCAGAGGTTGCAGTGAGCTGAGCTTGCACCACTGCACTCCAGCCTGGGTGATAGAGCAAGAGTCCATCTCAAAAAAAAAAAAAAAAGCTTTAGCGCAATTAGGAACAGCATGTTGCATTTAGAAGTGATGGGCATCATCAGCTGAACAGCCATTTTCTATCCGCACACTCCTGGAGCTATGCTTGTGAGGACCCAGCCTCCGCAGAACATGCAGTTGTTTTTCAGAGCTGCTTCCTAGCATTGGAGGTGTTAACTGCAGGATTAAAGATGATGAGAAGAAAGAAATATTTTATATTTTTAAAACCCCAAAGTTATCAATTTTTATTATAAAAAACATATGTGCTTCCTCTTCTGTAGTAGAAGTGTTCCTGACTAGGTATATGTAAATCAGATTCTTTATAGATTGAGTCATATTTCTGATGCACCAGGGGAGCTGGCTATTTAAAGGGATCCTGCTGTGAATCTTTTTGTCAAGCCAAGAGGCTGTTTGCGATGCTAATTTTCACCCCTTAATTTGCCTGTTTTGTAGGTTCAGATTTTCATAAAATCTCCAAAATTCACATACCAAAGCAAGGCACACCTGTATCCTATATTTCAAGGGTATCTTTTTCATAAGAGCTCAAAGAGCTGTCAGGTGGATTATCTCATTTATCTTCCCAACTTTCTTCCAAAGAAGTTTGGGACAGTCATTATTATCCTCAAAGTAGCTGTAACTGTCTCCCAAACGGCATTGCAGGGGGCCCCATGAAAGGAAAAGACATGCTTAGCTGAGAACTATTTATTTTCCAATTAACAATAGACTCTGTCCTGGGAGGGGCATTTTGAGAGTTTTTCTTTAGAGCCCAGAATGTTCTTTTCTGTTATTCTTTTTCACTACTGTCCAGATAAGAGAAACTGAGGAACTGAGAAATTAAGTGCTTTCGGTGTTGTAAATGTTTAGTGAATGTCCCTATACACAAGACATGGTGTTGGAGTTGGGCGGGGACAATGTCAAGAGACAGAACAGGCCCTCACTTGGAGTTCGCCACCTATAGGGAAGAAGGCCAGGGGAACAATACCAAGAACACAGCATTAGGGAACACAGATGCCTTCAGTTCACCCACAGTGTTCTCGCCCAAGGATTTTAGAGCTACCTCATTCAATTCTTACAGCATATAAGGTGAAGTTGGCTTTGGCTTTACTTTTGATAGAACAAGGAAACTTAGAGATTAGTGATTTTCCAAAGGTGCATGACAGGTAAGTGAGAGAGTCAGTCTTATTCAAAAAGCATGTGCTTCTCAAGGCACTATTATTGAACATAGGCACAAACAATGGGCTTTGTGAGTGTAGTAACAGGAACAGATTCTGACTTTCAGGATCAAAGAACCTGTCCCAGAGAGACACTGTTTGAGCTAGGTCTTGAATGGTGAGGAAGATTTCCATAGAGAACTGGGAGAACAGGGAGAAAGGTATGAAAGTACACATAAGTGACCTGGTTGGTCCAGGCTACCAGAGAGCTGTGGTGGTAAACAAGGCTGAAAGAAAAGTTAGGGACACAGCATAGAAGGTTTTGAATACGAACTTAAAGGAGCCACACCCCTTCCCACAGTGGATGGGAAGCCACTGAGACTTTCTGAGGGAAGAAGCAACACGAACATTCTCTCTGGAAGACAGAAACCTTCTTTCTGTCACCAGTGTGAAGAATGAATTTGAGCCAGGAGATCGGATCTTAAAACTTAAAAGTTAGACAGCACTTTCTTCTCAAACAGAAAGAAAGCAACCTGGTGGACACTGAGGGAATGCCAGGTGTGAAAAGGTGCAGTCCAAACGGGAAGCTATGTTGCCTGGCTTCAGGATGAATTCTCTTTCCCTTACATTAAACAAGGTGGCTGGACCCTTGAAAGGAGGGCAGGTCGTGGCCAAGCCCACCTCTCGTGCTTCTTTCCTTCCTCTGCACCCAACAGTGCCAGGTGCAGAGGAGTAGGCCATGCTCTGTATTTCTCTTTGCATAGATCTTCACAGGTGCTAAGGACAGGGGTGTGCAGCCAAACCTCACGATTGCCTTTTAAGCGGACTCCATCCTTCAAGGTGTCTGTTGTAGGTCATCCTTGTTCTGTCCTAAGCCACACAAGCAGCTGAGCTCAGTGAGCACCTGTTAGATCCATAATCTCTGGGGGTATGAGAGCCAAATATCTTCATATTGAACCTTACCTCTTCTTCTAAGACGTAAGTTTATTAGACTCATCCAGAGGCAGTTTCAGGGTCTTTGAGCTGCAAAACCAATGAAAGGTAAGATGGTAAAAGCTGGTGGGGCCTTAGGCAACAAGAAAGCCTGTTTCCTTTATCCATCCCACTCACCCACCAAAGTTTATGAATCTTTAAAGATCCATCCTTCAAAGCAACTATGTAAAGCCATGAAGGAGTAGACTTGGAATAAGGAATGTATTTTTCTTCAGTTTCTATTTTTTGGACTATGGCGTAATTCTTGCATTTGTTAAGACCTTGGGGCTCCTAGAAGAAAGATTTAAGTATAAAAGCCATTATAATAGCATTACTATTAGCAGTAGTGGGTTTGGCATGAAGCCTGGGCCACCCGGACTCCAGAGTCCTAAGTGACTAAATGGGAGGCTGATCTGATGGATCTGATCTGTTAGCCAGGGAGGGGCTAGGAAATTTCCCTAAACACAAAAGGAATGTTGTGGTGAGGGGCTGAGGAGGAGACAGGAAGAGGCAAGAACAGAGGGTAAAACCAAATTCAGCGTTCTCTGGCAAGCTCAGAGCAGGTGCCACTTATGAAGCGAGATTTCTGGGGTCAGGAAGCTCTCCTACTCACCTGCCACCCCTCCTGCCTGAGCATGCCTGGACTCCCATGAGGCAGAGGTTTTATTCCTTTGGATTCAGGCCTTGTGTCTACTGTAAAACTTCAGTTCTGCCCTCCCACCCTGAAAAGGTTAGATTGGCTGGTCATGGATATCTCTGAACCCCGCTTTCCAGAAAGGCCCCTGGGCATGTGGAGGGAGAAAGCTGCAAATAGCATGCGACAGAGGGAAGTTAGGGGATGGCTGAGAGGGCTGCAGGGACACTGGGAGACAACCAGCTTTTGCTGGGTGCCCATGTTGGATCTGGGCCAAACCTGCTCTATACAGCACTTAGGAGGAAGCATCAACTGCTCGGCACCTTTCACCTCCCCAGAACAGCTTGGGCAGCCTCCTGCCTGTGAAAAGGCAAGGTTTGCACATGGAGACCCTGCTAAAACCGGAGAGCCCTGGCAGAATTCACAAGACAGTCTGACGGAACCGCTGGGAACTGATGACTTGAACTTGGTCTGTACTCACTCCCCCAGCACATTGGAAAGTGGACTCAAGGTGATTTTCCCAACATTGAATTTGGGAATCCTGTTAGTCTTTAGACATCAACACCATCATGAATCACTAATTGCCATTTATTGACCTGGGAATGAATTTAGGGACTAAGAGGAAGCATTTCAAGAAAACAAAATGGCCTAAATTTGTCCCCCCTAACTCCCAGTTCTCCTCCTTGGAGACCACACTGAGTTGCAGCCATAGCTGGAGCCCACATGGGTGACTGCCACAGCCCTAGGTCATGCTTTTCCTGTTGCCAAGCCCCGTGGGGCTGTGTGAAAGAGGCAGAAAAGACATATGGCAAGACTTTTTTTTTAAAGATGGAATCTCACTCTGTCACCCAGGCTGGAGTGCAGTGGCATGATCTTGGCTCACTGTAGCCTCCACCTCCTGGGTTCAAGCGATTCTGCTGCCTCAGCCTCCCGAGTAGCTGGAATTACAGGCATGTGCCACCATGCCTGGCTAATTTTTGTATTTTTAGTATGACAAGACTTTCAAACAACCCCCAACTACTACCTGTCACAGCTGTCAGAGCCTATGCTGAAGCTAGAGCTTCAGTTGTCTTATCTGTAAACTTGTGCTCTAGTCCAATGGTTCTTAACTTTAGCTTGGATCAGAACCACCTGGACAGCTTATTAGAAAACATATTGCTAGGTCCTACTCAGAAGGCTGGGGCCTAAGAATTTGGCTTTCCACAAGTTCCTAGGGCCGACACTATTGGTCCAGAGATGGGATTATAAACTAAGAACCACTGCAATCGTTTAATCTGTATTAGAGCCCTTGCTCACTTTGAGACAGGCGCACAGCAGGAAGGGCATCCGGGTTTGACGGACTAGGAATCTTGTGGGCTGGGGAGCCCATCTTCCACCTACTAGCTTTGTCAGTTTCAACTGTAAAATGAGGATAATAGTATCTACTCTTCCATGTGAGAATCTAATGAGAGGATAAATGTAAAATGAAAGCGCCTTGTAAAGTATGAAGTTCTAAACAATTGTAAAGCATAATATGAGGATTATTGAAAAGTTAAAGCTCATGGTACAGAGAGAACCTGTAGTGCAGTGCCTGGAAAACAGTGGGGGCTCAATAAATATTAAATGTAAAAAGAAAAAACCATAAAATTAAAATTTCCCACTGACTCCATGCCAGAGATTTCAGTCTTTGTCATATATTAAGATAAGAAAAGGTAATAAAGTTATAACACATGAAGTTCGTATTCCAGTTGTGGGTGGCAAGGACCTCCTTCCTGGCTTCTGATCCAATTTATTATTCAAATCTCCACTACTTAATGTGGAACCACTGTGGATCTTGATAAGAGGAAAAGACTGGGCTCTGTTTCCACTTTGCTCTTGGCAGTACTCAGGCCTCCAGTATAACTTTCTTGGAAAATGAATAGGGCTGGCTCCCAGAGAGACTAATCTAATCTCATCTTGTCCACTCAGAAGATCCGTATCAAACATTACAGACTGTCTGACTGCAGGACCACAGCAGGCAGGGGCATCTAATTCCATCTGGATTTGGATCAGTGATTAAACGATCAAGTAGGGAGCCATTAGCATGGGAGAAATAGAAAAGCAAAATATAACTGGCCTACTTCTTAAACACTGTTGTCATATAAGGTGTTATTCAAAGAGCCCCCACATGAAACAAAGGCAGTGAAACAGAGTGAGCCTGCGAAAGAGAAGGGAGTTTAAAGTCCATAGCCTCCTTTAAAAACAGACATGAATGGATCAACATGCTGCATTTTCACTGTTTATGGGCGTGACAGTCTGATCAGATAACCATGCTATGCCAAGAGACCTAATTAGTAATCCTCTGGTGAATTTTAAATTACTTTTAAGGGGAAAAAATATGTCTCTGGTAACTCTTGATTGAATAAAATGTCACTAATTTCTGGTCAGCCATTTTCAGGAAGGCTCTGCCCACTTCAAACGGAATTACTGGTGAGTTCAGTTACCCAGAAAAGGTATATTTCAGCTAATCAATTTTGAGAGATGCTTAAGAACATTCAACAGTTTCCAATACTTAAGACTGAAACCTCTACATTGTTTAACAGCACAACAATGTAGAGGTTTAAACAGCCCTCTTATCAAGAGGGCACCCAGAATCAATAAAATGGATACAAATGAAATGTTATTGCCACAAGCAGTTTAAATACATCTCTCAAGCTGCTACATGAAATACCCAGATTTAGGTCTAATTGGTTCACATTTGTGAAAGCAAAACAAAGTTCGGAAGCCAGATCACCTGGGGACTACAGGTCTACTCTTTGCCAGATTTTAATATTTAATTAGATACAGGTTAAAGCTTTGATACTTTAAGAAGGCACATGCTTAAAAAAATCACAAATTAGCAAGTTTAACTGACAGTTCTTTGATGTTAAGTTTCTACTAAGAGACTGAGTGATTTTAAATTGGAAAGAAAAGAGAACGGAGGGAGAGGGAGAAAGAAACGAATAAGCTGATTCTAGAATCCCAGAATAATCACTCTTGGATCTGCTGCTCAGGGAGAAATTTCTTAACATTCTTACAGTTCAAAATACTTATGTTGCCTGTTTCATGGACGGCGTATTTAGCAACAAAACCTGGACAGGGTCAGTTACTGCCCTTACAGCTCACTGTCTTCCTTTTCCAGCATCACTGACAGACAGGCTGAAGGCTCTAGACACCTAGTTGCCCACACCCTTGACCTAAAAGAAAATTAATCTAAATACGTTTTCTGTTTCCCTGTAAATGCTCTCAGTGCTAATGATGTGAAACATTTCTGGGCATGACTTTCATTTCTAAACTTCAGGTTTACAGAAGTAGAGGTAGAAGCTTAGAGTTGGTGTGTTTCGTTAGTAGCCTTTGTCATCAAACTAGAGGACAGTAGAAAAGTTTCTAGGGGGTTCTTTCTAAACTATAACCCAATTCACAAAATCTGGAAGAGCAAAAGAGGCAAGGAAGCCAAACATCTGATAGGGAGATAGTGAATTCCTTTTCTGTGATTCTAGGTTCTTTGGGAAAACACTAGTCTGTTTTATAAGCTTTGACACAGGAAGTAATCATCATTGCCTAATTGAGGCAAAAGCAAGGGGTGCTGAAAATTTGCACAGATGCATTGTGCTACAAACTCAAGTTACTACCTTCATTTCCCATTTATTGATTATTTCCCATTTACTGATTATATCCCACCTGTGACCAAATGTTGGCGTTTCTGGCTCTGAGATCTGTCTGCCTCTCCCCAACCTTATCTCTACTTTCTTGGTAACTGCAGTCTTCTCAGAGGTTTTCATGTTCTCAGTTTTTAGCTTGAGAGCCTATTCTTTACACTGCTGCTATTTTTCAAAAACTCAGATACGACCACTTCATCTTCTGCTTAAAACCTCCATCACCCATCATAAAAAAACCCAAACTTCTTAGCTTGGGATTCAAAGCTCTGAAAAAAGCCCCTTTGGTAAAAGGAAGAAAAACACAAGTAAGCCTCAGGAAGGACACAGTTTCCTCTGCTCTAGTGAAGGGATAACCCCATAAATATTATTAGAGACAGGGGTCTTGCTCTGTTGCCCAGGCTGGTTTCAAACTCCTGGCCTCAAGTGATCCTCCTGCCTCAGCCTCCCAAAGGGCTGGGATTATAGGCATGAGCCACCTTGCCTGGCCAACCCATAATAAAATGACTTGTTGGGTTGGCATATAATACTGATTCCACATGAACTCCACACAACCAGTTTATAATGAATTCTGAGAACACAACCCATTTCTGAGATTGAGACTAAATGCCTTGCTTCATTTGTATGTATTGTTTAAATGACTTTAGAATTGAAATAGAATTAAAAATTGCGTGTGAATGGCAATAATACCTGTCAGGATAAAACCTTATCCTTTTAGCCTATTAACCCATTAGGTGTCTAGAGAAATGAGAGAACAGATTTATCACAAAATGAAGCTATCATATAGAGGAATATGGAAATCCACATTTTAGAGGAAATTGGTACTAGATGTCTAGAACTTGATCACGTGGGATAGGCTGATGTGTATGCTATTGCCAGGTTAAAACTAAAAGATGAAGTGAAGTGCATTATAAGGTCCAGGAGGGGTTAGGAATCCTTAACAACAACAAAAAAGGGAAGTGGTTTATCAGTAAGGTAAGAACTATTTTTTGCATGCCGCTTTGTGTTTCCTCTTTACCCGTTTCTTCCCAAAAAATAGAGGCCATACTTTGTTTGTTCATCTTTCTTATTCCTCATGCCTGGCACAAGTCAATGAATGAATGAGTGGATATATACTTCCCTTTTTCATTCATATCTATCATAAAGTTAGCACTTACTTTGTGATAGAAACACTGTGATAGAAACATACTAAGTTTTACACATCCATTACTTCATTTACTTCTCAAACTAACTGTTGATATTATTGTTATTCCTCCTTTTCAGATGAGGAAACTCAGTCTTAGGGGAGTTAATTTGTTCACAGTAACAAGTGGTGATGCTCTGGAGCCCATGTTCCAACTATTGTACGAAACTGCCCCTTTTTCAGGGCTAATCAGAGATCTCTCTACACTATTTAATTGTACCTTTCAAAAGTCAATTTCAGTTGCTCAGCTACGAGAACATCCAGAAATCATATGGATAAGGTGAAGGGCTGTAGGGAAAGAAAGGAAGCAAGGAGAGAATGTTATGGGAATATGAGCGCTCGAATGAAACCGGAGATCTTAAGTTTTCAAGGTAAAAATGTAAAGTTATCCAAAGTTTTTTTAAAAAGGGTATGGTGACCTCACTAACTTGGTCATCTGGTTTTGAATAAACACAGGGCCAAAAGGTGAGAGGAAAAGAACAACTAGACCACTCTGAGAAATTATCTTTCCATGAATCTCCCATTGTTTTCAACCCCCCAAAAAATCTAATCTTGGGACTCTTTCTTAGAGAATGAAACAGGTAAAAGGCAAAAACGAACAGAAAAATCATTTTACGTTTTTCCTGTTGTTTATCCTCATAAGTCATAAGTGCTATATATTATCTAGAAGTCCATTACAGGTTAAAGAGGCCCCTGAAATATCTTAACACTTTCTAATCTGTTTAGTCCCATGCTACTAGAAGAAACAGAGCAAACCACACAGAATAGTGACTTTATAAAATCTTTACTTGTTTGCTCAACTGGTTATTCCTGAAGTAGAAAGGGAGTAACCTTGCATTTTGAATCAGTTTTGTTATGATACTGTTTGTTATTTTTTTGTTTTGTTGCAACTTGCCACATCTATGCTCTGTAGTAACAAAGGAGAGAAAGAAAGTAAGGAAGCCAAGGTAAGGTAAGGGGTTGGGGACATTCCTTCAGACAAAGGGAACAGTTGGACAGAGATTTGGGACTAGCAATTTTGTACTTGTTACTACTGGAAGGAAATTCAGAAAGTTCAACTCCTGCTTTAAAAATAGCTGGTGATCATAAAAGTATATGCAGGTGTAGGCAACAATCTTTGCACACTAAGTTCATTTTTCAGATATCCTGAAATCCTGGAATTCTAAGATGATCACCTAATTAATATCTCTAAAGCAAGTATCCTCTTTGCTCACAGAGTATGGATAGCTTCCTTTCTGTTCAAGGATTGCAAATCATTTCACTCCCGGGATGCTGAGTTTTTTATGTGTGCTATTTAGCAGTCTTTACTGTTCAAATATACTAAGATATAAACTCAAGTCACTTCTGGAATAAGCAAGTCCTATCTTCTTTAGAACAGTCAGCATTTCCCCCCTTTAATCTGTACAAATGAGTGACTGTATGTGGAAAGGGCAGCAAGAATCAGAACCAGGAGTATCTATGCTACAGGTACATAAATGAGGCAATATTAAGATAATCAGTAAAAAGTACAGTCATTTAAAAATATTTATAAAAATATCATTTATGAAATGACAAAACTAGTATTTTGCAGGGTGAGAAGGGCACATCAGCTTGGTAACAATATTCCAGCATAGCATATAAATGCCATCAGTTATTAGTCTACCCTGGCCAGTACTTTGCATATATCATGCCCGACCTTTACAACAATTCTGTTATCTCCATTTACTGACATCACAGTGCTAAATGCACATCTCTCACACCCATGCTCTTTGTTCTGTCACTGCAAGTGCAAACCAAATACTGTTAAGAAAATTCATCACTGAACTGGCATTTTATCAACCCAATATCATATCATATAAATACAATCAATCAAGCATTGCTCAAAACAATGAGTCAGTGGCTAGAAATTGAAAATCAATCAAATTGAGACTTTCTTCTTTAAGGGAAAAAAAAATTAGAAATGTGTGTTCTTAAAGAAACATTATGGACATGTCCAAACTGTGCCATAAATATTAGATTAAGTTACTTTCAAATATTTTTTATTCTAATAGCCCTTTCTCTATTTTTTTTCTTCTAATTAAGTATATACTTTGTAAGTTTTGTATCTGAAATTTTATTGGCAGTAATGAAGTACAAAGCAGCAGAAGCATGTCAGTTCATATAAAATATTGTCACAAATAAGCCATAAAATCATTAGAAACCAATGATGATGCCTGCTTTTCTGATGGCAACACTGAGGGCTGATACTGAACACTGAGTCAGCTTGGAAAATGTCCATCAGTGTCAAGGCTACAAAAGAAAATATTAAAACAGGACACCAAACCATTTTTCCCCTTCCCACTAAGTGTTTATTTTATAGCTTTTGCATCAGGTAGTCAACTGAAACACTTCAACAACAGAAAGCTGGCAGAATGTTAAGGAAAAGGAGTGATTATCTCTCCAACAGATGTGACAAAATGGTTTCAAGTTGGAAACAGTACTGCATAAATGAATCAACTGAATGGGGTTGGGGAGGGCAGGAAAAGAGAAGAGAGAAAGTAGTGAGAATCTTCCAACAGGACTATGAGGGGAAAAAAAAGGCACTGTTGAGCTATCTGTGTATATATAAAATAAAAGCCAAAATACACAATCCATGTTTCCCAAAATTACACTGAACACTGCTTCAGAGATGCTCACATACCTGACTCTGAATAGAAAGCTACAAAAACTGTCTAAAAAATGATACAGACAGCATCAATACATCTCAACACAGGCTTACCAGTAATACATTTTAAAGAGTTTATCACCATCAGGGTCCATCTTATAAACAGTAGTGCAAAGGCTACAAAGCTGCATGAAATTATAGGATAAATCTGACTAAATGATCACTCATTTTGATCTCTAAAATTCCTGCTCCAAGAAATCAGAAAGTAAGCTCCACTCCAGAGGAGCTGAATTGGCAGTGAATTTGAAACAGGGTTGCTTTTCTCCTCAGAAGGCTGCCAAAAGAGCAGTTTAGTTGGCATCATACAGCAACTTTGCATAGGATAAACGAATGCGAAAACCTAACAGCCACTTCCCTGCTTTCTCTGAAAGTAAACAATGTTAATTTATGAAGAGTCCAACTCAAATCATAAAGGAGATGCACCTGGGCCTCTTCAAGGCGAACTTCATAAAAGGTTAAAGGGTGCTTCTCATAATGACTCTAGGACCATAGGTGTGTTTGGGAATGACCAATGGGAAAATCCAGTTAGATGATTTACACAGATGCTCTCTATGTAGATTTGAATTTAAATTAAAATGCCAGCTATGCATTTGGGAACCAGCCTTTAGTTGAATTCTCCAGTGCTTTTAGAATTATCTGATTTTATTAAAAAAGAGAGAATCATTGTCCACCAACTATTTTCTTTCTAACTATGCAAATACAGTAAGCAAATCATCTGCAATATCAAAATACTGTTTGTAAATCACTGATCGCACCAACAATTTTAGGAATTTCCAATAGGACATATATTGAGAAAAAGGAACAGGCTTCAAATTATAGGCATTAACCAAATTTTAAGATTAGAAATAAAATTATAAAAATCAGTAAGTTTAAATTGTCTAATTTTCAACAGTTTAAATCCAATCATCAGGAATTCAGAAGCACCCAATATGTTTGAAGTTGCACAAATGCGTATGGATGATAGAAAAGTAATCCTCATGCAGTATCTTAAGTGTTGCTATCAGATATATTTAAGTGCTACTTTACAGATTAAAGCTGGGTAAAATCAAAATATATTTTACTTCCCATTGTATTTTAAAACAATCACAATAATTTATCAACAGTTGCCATTTCACAGCAATTAGAAAACAGGAGTTGATACAAGTTGAACAGAAAGGTATCTTTTCCTCTTTTAGGACATAAACATATATATTTTTTTCACATACACACATAGCATTATCTTTAAAATTCCAAGTGGTTAATTTACTTTTATATTATAAAAAAATTATCTCCCTATGGTCAAAATACTGAAAAAGCGCAAAGGCTGAAAAAAGAAAACCACATTTGCCACGTTAAAAAAATACATTATTATCTCAGTGGTTCTATTTATTTAATTGATTATAAAGTATTATGACTCCTAGTACTGTGCTGGACCTGATGGAATTAAATTCACCCCTTTCTCAGTCTCCAGAAAGGATACTCCTAACCCACCCTAAAATATGATAAAATAAATGCCCCTATTCTGAACTGTTGAACTGGGAAAGAAAACATGCCCACCTGGAAACAATATAATCATAAAAGTTTATGAATCTGTGGGAGAGACTATATGAATCAGAAAGCAATTCTTTGGATATAAGTTAGGAGCTTTTAGAAGTATATAAACTCTTTTAGGCCTCTAGAGTACAGATACAAAGATGATTTCTCCATATGTAAGTAATGATTTAGCCAGTGCAATGGTTGGTAGCCCATGGTCTGTATCTGGCATGTCATCTCTTTTTGTAAATAAAGTTTTATTGGAACATAACTGTGCTCATTTGTTTACATACTGTCTATGGCTGCTATTGCAGTACACCGGCAGGGTTGACTACCTGTGACAGAGACCCTATGGCCTGCAAAGCCTAAAATATTTACTCCCTGGCTCTTCCACAGAAAAAGTTTACTGACATCCTGATCTAGTTCACCAAGTACTGCTCTAGTTACCTAAGACAGTTAATGCACCTCAAGAAGATTTGAGTATGTGGTGCAAGAATAACTTACACACTGGGGTTTGTTCATTAGCAAGGAATGTCAAATCCCACCTTGAAGTGGTGCTTTACTTTTGGGCAAGGAAATAATTTATATACATTTTCAGGAAATACCTATAAAAGTCAATTTGAAAAAAGAAAGAAAAAAGCCAAATTTAAAAAGCCTGGCTGTGTTCTTAAAATTTTTATATCATTGTGAGGAAAGGATACTAAGATGATTCTGTCATTCTTTTAGTTTTTCTTTAGTTTTTTTTAATAAATGTTTTCTCATAAGAAGTGTTCCCTCATGCCGTCCTACACAATTAATAACCTTTAAGGCAATCTACCTAAAATGCTTACAGTCTGGTGAAGCCTTGTTCAGAAATATTTACTTAAACCGTAGGTATAAAACAGCTACCATTTCTGAATGGTAATGTTAAATAAAAATAGAAACATCTTTCAAATTTGAAGAGCAAAGTTTCCCAGACCCTAGTCAGCTAACAAAGCCTATTTCTAACAGGGAACTTCCTGAACTTAAGCAGCTGTTCATGAAGCTTTAAGAGTTCACAGGTGTTTCATATTTCAAGAGTTGTTGAAACATGGAAGATAAAACACTGAGAAGATATTTATCAAACACAAATTTATATCAAGATTAACTTTTCAACCAGCTTACAAGCAGACTTTTCCCTTTCTTTGTTAAAAAATGAATGGTATGAAACTATATGTTAAAGATGTTTCTATAGTAACACCTTACATTTATATAGCGCTTTACAATTTTCAAAGTGCTTTCACATGCCATCTCATTTAATCCTCACAACAGCCCTGTGAGGTAGGTACAGCAGGTATTATTATCCTCATTTCAAGATGAGGAAATTGAGGCAAAGAGAGGTTAAGTGACTTGCCCAAGATCACACAGCTGTTAAGTGGTAGAGCTAGAACCTGAAATCGTTTTTTGACTCCTTGTCCAGTACTCTTTCCACGGTAATTACTGCCTCAAGTTATGAATAATGAACTGTGTATCAAAACTGAAAGCTTATTGAAGTTCATTTCAGTGATGTCTTAACAGTAAAGTTAAATGAGAAATATAAGAACAGTAGGTCTGATGGTTTTACTTGACATAAAATTGGTGCAAAACCACTTTTGTCTAATTACTTGTAATCTTTTGGTCCAAATACATAAAATATGCAATATTTACAGCATTTTCCTTTTTTGTAAATGCAATGCTTTAAAACACATTATAAAGCACCTTAGTAAAAATAGTCTACAGGTAAAAGTACAGAAGAAGTAGGAAAATCCTACCCATACCACAGCTCACTAACGGAGTCATAATACGGAGTCACCAATATCTCAGTTTACAGCTTTACAAATAACCCATGGAGAAACAAATACTAAACTTACTTTTTTGATATTAATGTGTGGAAATCTTAACTAAAACTTCAGACAATCTTAGTATTCTCTGAAGTATCTTCTCAATATTAGCTATTGAGGAGACAGGAATGAGAAATACTGCTTTGACCCTTTATCTTTTTACCATATTAGTCATGATTTAAATTGATTTTTAACACTAATCATGATTTAAAAAATTAAAACCACCTACATAAATATGGCCAAATTCAACTACAGCAGAAACATTTCTTAGCAAATATGATTAAACATTCCAATAAATTTCATGAGACATGACTCACAAAAACAAAGTACATACTGCCAAGCAGTTATTAACACTATTCAGTAGAGGAGTATAACCCAAACCCTCAGTGAAGGCAGAAGAGGCAAATGGACTCATCTTCATTCATGGTTAGTTGAAAAAATGGTTTATCAAAAACAACAGTATCAGAACCTTTTCTGAAATTGTATTTAGCCTTTTGATTAGACCTGCCATGAGTTCATTTTAGGTGATGTATATATTCCCCCAGGCAGGAGGTTATAACTTTCACTGAAGTTTAGCCAGGAAAAATAAAAATGCCTGAAACTTAGAACACTGACATACCAGCCAGTATCTACTTCCTTGACGTTACTTTTTC
Organism: Cebus imitator; assembly: GCF_001604975.1. Taxonomy (NCBI): domain Eukaryota; kingdom Metazoa; phylum Chordata; class Mammalia; order Primates; family Cebidae; genus Cebus; species Cebus imitator. The sequence goes on along the minus strand of NW_016107576.1, from coordinate 3,545,496 downwards.
CTAATTTGGCTCGATACAAATTGTCATATACACCTACTGTCAGCAATCCAGACTGTGGAGCTGAGAAGAAAGGTGAAGACAGGGTCAAATTTTAGTTCAAGAATCCAATAGTCACACCTTATACTCAGTTCGACTTCGGGTAAATCTTTTCATAGAAAAAGTTTTGTGCGAGGATGTAGAGGTCTCCATCTTTTTCTCGAACAGCATGGGCTCTGATGAATTGGAACTGCTCTAGTGCAAATTCATAGAACTCATTCTCCATTTTCCAAATATCAGATTGCTGTAGTTTTGCAATGGTTTGTTTAGTGGGGAGTTTCTTCTCTGTGGTTTTCCTAAGATGAGATTTCTTTCCTACTTACAAAGGGGAAAACAAAAAAAGGAAAGTTAAATAATTCTTGGAGAACACACAAAAGATCAATTCCTCCTTATTTGCAGAGGTGCTTAAGTTAATATGACACGCTGAAGAACAGGTAACAAACTGTCTTATATAATTAAGGTAAAAATGGAGCCTTGATCATACTAGAGCCATGATTTAGTCCTTTAGAATGTAAATCCTCAACCTATTAAAGACTTAATGAAACGTCAAATAGCAAATGTAAGGATTGGCACACAGTAAAGTGTAGGCTGTCACCTCACACACTATATCGTCAAGTGCTTGTTTCTCTGAGACTAGCTGATTTTTGACAAAATATCTATTGCCAAACTGAATTCTACTTTCTCATAACCTGTATTCTCTAAAGTTATGTGTTAGAAGCTTGGGCATATGCATACTCAAGGAAAAGAGTTCCTATGACTGCATCTTATCAAACAGCAAAAACAAACAAACAAACAAACACAATTAGCTTATCACTTTCAGATATGTAATACAGCTCAGGCTACTAAAGCATGGCTTAGGCATACTATAATAGATGTTGCACATGATGACTGTATCAGTGTGATTCAGTTGCACTATCCCACTTCTACTTCAAACTGGTGGTAGGCAGGACCAAATCACAGGCCTAATGTTTGACATCTGGCATTACTGAATACTATACATTTCTAAGGCTGGTTCTGTAGTTCATATCATTCCACTATTTCAACAGTGCCTTCTAATTTTCACCTAATTCAGTTATTCAATTGAAAATACTGAGCAGAAACAGACAAGATACCTCCCTTTCTAGAGCTATCTGGTGTGTTTCACTGAAGAAACTTCAAGTCATATATATTTTACAAGTTGCAAATAAAAAAAGAAACCAAAAAAAGCTTTAAAAAGAAACCCTTCCTTTATATACCTGTGCGATAGAGTTCAGTAGCACCCCTGAAAAACCGGGGCAATGCTGCCTCCAATAACATGATAAAATCTTCAAGCTCTTCAGTAACTCCCACCAGAAAATATTCATTAATTAGGTTATACTTGGCTTGATCCATAGCCCACCTGCTTCCCACATTCCTGAAACCAAAGAAAAGGAATTAAAAGCCTGCTTGTGAAATCTGCTGAGTATTTTTGGTGCCTTTGACACCATATATTACAGAGAAAATAAACACATGTATATCCAAAGCCTCAATGCCCTTTTATTACATCCTGTGGGAGGCACACCTGTTTCTAATTTCCTTTGCTTCCATCTCGTTTCTGCTCAACTATGCAGTGCTAATTCAGAGTTTACCAGAGGACTCTTAACCTGAAGAATTTAGTTTAAGGGCACTTTAAAAATGTATATAGATATAAAACATATATCCCTACCATATGATTTAGTGTGTATTTAACTTTTTTAAACTACTCTAAATTCTGTTCATTTAAGAGCTCTCTATTAAGGTGTAAATAATTTGTTTACTGCTTATTTTGTGAGTTTAGAGTTTTTGTGAGCTATTATATTTTCTGAAATTTCTGAGGAACAGAAAATTGATAAGAAATCATTCCGCTAAGAATCTTTTATTTTTATTTTCATTTACATTGTTAGCTAATGCTATTAACACAAATTTGGCCAAAATAAACTGTATTTTTGGGTTCTTTTTAGCATGAATATTCCTTAATCCAAACTCTAGTTCTGCCTTTAAGTGGTAGTATGATCTTGAGCTGGTGGCTTTACCTTTCTCAATTTTGTTTTCCCCAACTATTTTTAAAAAGGGGGAGGGAAGATGTGATTAATTGGTTTCTAAGGACCCTCCCAGTTCTGTTAGTCTATGAAACACACTAAAGAAATTCAATTAACATCTCCTCAAAAAATGCCCAATAGAGCAATAGTCTTTATTGTTCTAAGACAGGAATTGGCAAACTTTTTCTATTAAAAAGCCAGAGGATAAATATTTTAGGTTTTGCAAACTACATAGTGATATGGTTTGGATATTTGTTCCCTCTAACTCTCATTCTGAAATGTGATTCTCAGTGTGGGAGGTTGGGCCTGGTGAGAGGTAAGTGGATCATGGGAGTGGGTCCCTTGTAAATGGTTTAGCACCATTCCCTTGGAGATAACTGAGTTCTTGACTCAGTTAGTTCATGAGGTATCTATTTATTTAAAAGACTGGGACCTCTCCTTTCATTCTCTTGCTCCCATTCCTGCCATGTGATATGCCTGCTCCCACTTCACCTTCTGCCATGACTGTAAGTTTCCTGAGGCCTGCATCAGAAGCCAAATGGATGTTGATGCCATGCTTATACAGCCTGCAGAACCATCAGCCAAGGTGTACCTTCCTCAGGTATTCCTTCATAGTAATGTAAGAATGGCCTAATAGAGGAAATTGTTACTAGGGAGTGGGGTATTGCTATAAAGATAGCTGAAAATGGAAAAGTGGCTTTGGAACTGGGTAATGGGCAGAGGTTGGAAGAGTTGGAGGACTCAGAAGAGGGAAACTTTGAAATTTCTTAGAGACAAGTTTAATGATTGTGACAAAAATGCTGACAGAAATATGGACAGTAAAGTCCAGGCTGATGAGGTCTCAGAGGGAAATGAAGTTATTGGGAACTGGAGTAAAGGTTGTTCCTGTTATACCTTAGCAAAGAACTTGGCTGAATTCCAACCCATGAGAGCAGCCAAGTGGGCTGTACCCTACAAAACCATGGGGGAGGGCTGCTCAAGGCCTTGGGAGCCCACACACTGCACCAGGATGCAGGAGATGAAGTCAAAGATTATGTTGGAGTTTTAAGATTTAATGACTGCCCTGCTGGATTTCAGACTTGTGTGGGGCCTACTGCACCTTTCTTTTGGCCAATCTCTCCCTTTTGGAATGGGAATATTTATCCAATGCCTACCACCATTGTATCTTCAGAATAAATAACTTTCTTTTTTTTTTTTTTAACTCACAGGCTTACAGGCTTATGGGTTGAAGCAGCTCATTTCCAGATGACATTTTGGACTTGGGACTTTTGAGTTAATGCTGGAATAAGACTTTGGGACTAATGCGAAGGGATAAATGTATTTTGAAATATGAGAAAGACATAAGATTTGGTGAGCTAGAGGCAGAATATGGTTTGGATGTTTGTTCCCTCCAAATCTCATGTTGAAACGTGATTCCCAATGCTGGAGGTAGGGCCTGGTAGGATTAGATCCCTGATTGGATCATGGGAGCAGATCTGTCATGAATGGTTTAGTGCCAACCCCTTGGTGATAACTAAGTTCTCGCTCAGTTCACACAAGATCTGGTTGTTTGAAAGTCTGGGAACCACACCCCCAATCTGCTCCTACTGCCCACTCTCTTGCTCCCACCTGCTTTACCTTCTGCCATGATTATAAGCTTCCTGAGGCCCTTGGTGGTGCCATGCTTATACATCCTGGAGAACAGTGAGCAAATTAAACCTCTTTTCTTCATAAATTACCCAGACTCCAGTAGTCCTTTATAGTAATGTAAGCACAGCTAATACACAGGGTTTAGGTTACAATTACTCAACTCTGCTGTTGACGTGTGAAAATGGCCACAAGCAATAAGTAAAAAATGTATGTGGTTGTGTTCCAATAAAACTTTATAGAACAGGTGATGCAGCTGGGCACGGTGACTCACGCCTGTAATTCCAGCACTTTGGTAGGCTGAGGCAGGTGGATCACTTGAGGTCAGGAGTTTGAGACCAGCCTGGCCAGCATGGTGAAAGCCTATCTCTACTAAAAATACAAAAATTAGCCAGGTGTGGTGGCGGGCACCCACAGTCCCAGCTGCTCGGGAGGCTGAGGCAGGAGGATAGTTTGAATCCAGGAGGCCAGAGGTTGCAGTGAGCCGAGATAGCGCCCCTGCACTCCAGCCTAGCCAATAGAGCAAGACTCTGTCTCAAAAAATACAAAATAAAACAGGTGATGGGTTAAATTGGGTCTGCAGGTTACAACCCATAGTTTGCCAATCCCTGTTCTAAAGAAATGATTAAAAATTGAGAAGGCACTCTTTACAGGCTTCCAATTCTTGTACTATTATGAGGCTTTGTTGCAATCTATTGAGTAGGACCTTAAACTCCACAACAATTTGATGATATACCTCAAATAATGAAGAAATTCCTTGTATTTCTCAATATGGTTTAAGGAAGAAACTTTGACTATGTTCCTTCTTTCTCCTATTTTTCCTATTAAAATGATTGAATGGAACAAATAAATATGTAAAAATATTTTTAAAAACGAAAACAGCACATTCTGAGGAAATAAATTTTTTTATTAAAGTATCATTATTTTCCACTTGGTATTTACTAGCAAACTAAACCACAACCATAACTTTGGTTTCTCTTAAAGTCAAAATCAGTTTAACAGGAAAACCAGGTGAATTTTAACCCACTAAGCCTCTTCTTAATTTAACATGAATAGCTAAAACAGTAAGCTTGGAACAAAATTAGATTTATGATGCCTCTGGTCTCTAATTAAGAGCTTCACTGGAATACAGCAAAACATAACACCAAAAACAAGAAATATTAAAAGCCAGCATCTGAGAAAACAATGCGAGGATATTAGGATATTACTCTACATGAGGAATCTTTTAAATGCATTTAAAAGTAACTGCAAAAGTACATATTACTCAATAACACGTTATTTTGAGTCTAGTCTTTGACCGATTTCCCTAAATCTAGCCCTTGTGAAATGAAACACAGATTATAGAGATAATAAGGACGATAATCAAATTTGAGTCAACTTTATCTCCCTACCAGCATTCGGAGCTATGGCCACAGAAGAATGGGATTTGAAGCCAGAGCTTCTCTGGAGCACAGTCTGAGCCACCCTCTGCTACACATTCATCAAAGGTCTAGAACAAAGACAAAGCAGCACAGGTAAGCCATAAATCCAAGTCTCACCTATCAAATATCTAATGTGGTAAATTATTAAATAAATGAATGAGAGTAGGTGGGATGAGACACTCTTATTTTCTTTGGAGTCATATAAATTAATCACATACTACCTTGTAACAGGCAGCTCTGAGGATATGGTTTAGAATCTTAGGATAGGTTGATCTGTCTGTCTATACCTTTATCTATATAACTTGCTTCATGTGCTTTTTAAATGTGTTATGTATTATGTTCTGTCTTTCCAACTACAGTGAAAACTTCCTGAAGGGATCATGCAGTAGCATTTGTGTCTTCTAGAGCATATAGAATAGTGCTATATAAACCACTTGGACTTGTAAATGACTGCTGAAAAGACTGCACTTTGTGGATTTACAGGGATATTAAAGGCATAGCTGTAATGGAGATGAAGGCAGAGGAAATAAAATATTTTCATGAGGCATTTGACTTTATTTCTGAAATTTTTTAGATGGTCTGACTTAGATTTGCTAGCCTAGGCCATTTTCTAAAAAGTAGTTTTATTATTTGTGCCAAATTTTGTAGCTCATAAAAAGAAATGAGAAACAAAAACTTTATATATCAACCATATCCCCAACTATGGCTATTCAAATTTGAGTATTTGGTGATATTTTCTCAAAATGAATAAATTGTGCCTGTCACTTGAAAGAACATCTGACAGTATTGATACCTCAGGGGTTCTCAGATGGGAGCTATTCTAACCCTCAGGTGATATTTGGCAATGTTTGAAGACAATTTTGGTTCTCACAGCTGAGGTGTGGGGAATGCGACCAGGCAGAAGTAAGAGATGCTGGTAAACACCCTACAATGTATAGGAAGCCCCTCACAACAAAGAATAATCTGGTCGAAAACAACAGTGTTGAGGTTGAGAAATCCTGTGATAGGCCAATGATAAAAATTAAGCTTTCAAGCAAAAAAAATTTTTATAAAACTTTTATCTGCCACCGTAAGCTTGACAGTCTCCCAATTATTAAAGACTTTTCTGATGAAATCAGTGGTGATATTAATAAATGAGAGTTTTTAACACTGTATAACAAAATATGTTACATTTGAAAGGTCTGCATAACTCAGTGAACCTGCATGTTCCAAATGACCCATGTATGATGTTTCAAAATTATGCTTGGTTAAAAGACTCATTCAAAGTGTAAAACATATTAACAGATTTTAAAGTAGCAAAGTATAAAAAGTTCACTACTATGGTTTCAGATTCTACATTGCAACTAACTTTTGAAACTACCACTTGTCAAGTTTTAATGTAGTATTAGAGAATAGCCACAATTTTTTGAAAAGTCTATTAAAATCCTCCCTTTTTCAATTGCCTATCTGTGTAAAGCTGGATTTCCTCTATATAATTCAACCAAAAGAACATTTTGAACAAACTGAATTCAGGAGCAGATATGAAAATCAGCTGTCTAGCTTCTCAAGGTTCAAAGCAAAACGAAACAAAAAAGAAAAAGAAAAAAAAATTGGTTGTCTATATAGTAGGCCAGATGCTAAAACGATTTGCAGAAATGTAAACTGATGCCACTCTTTTCATTTTTTTTGTCGAGGGAGAGTTACTTTCACAAAAATACAATTTATGTTAACATAAGATGGCTTTACTACTGTTAAAACATAATACTTTAAAATTTTTTTCAGTAAATGGCAGAAAAAATTTTTTCAGTAAATTTACTGATATTGGTAAATATCAATAGATATAACCTAAAACAAAGCAAAAGCTATAAACAAAAGCTCTTTAGGGAATCCTTAATTTTTAAGAGTATAAAAGCAGTTCTTATATCAAAAAGTTTGATAACTACTGATTTAACTGATATTCAATGCTCATCTTTGGATTACTTAATATCCCTATTTTCCAGGTATTGGGCAGAGATTAAATTAAGTAAAACTCTAGTTTTAAAATGTGCAAATTTGCAATCTCCCAACTCAAAAGTCTTTTGTTCTTTACAAGATCAAGTGAAAGCTATTCTAGGTGCACAAACTGTGTTTGAAGCATAACCATAAAGCAGTTCAGATTACTGGAATATTTCAGTTTAAAACACAATAGTTGCCATAAGTGCTGAACTGAATACTGTTAAATACATCTCAGAGTATCACTTGAGGTGCAAATAATCTTCAATTTTATAGAAAGAAAGCTATCTAAACTTTTTTTGAGAATAAGTGCCTTTGCAAGGTATTTCCAACATAATCATGGCCACCCTTTAATTTCCATTACCTTTATTTTTTTATTTTTATTTTTTTTTTGGAGACGGAGTCTTGCTCTGTCGCTAGGCTGGAGTGCAGTGGCACAATCTCGGCTCACTGCCACCTCCACTTCCTGGGTTCAAGCGATTCTTCTGCCTCAGCTTCCCGAGTAGCTGGGACCACATGCATGTGCCACCATGCCCGGCTGTTTTTTGTATTTTTAGTAGAGACGGGGTTTCACCATGTTGGCCAGAATGGTCTCGATCTCTTGACTCGTGATCTGCCCACCTTGGCCTAAAGTGCTGGGATTACAGGCCTGAGCCACTGGGCCCGGCCAATCCCCATTATCTTTCTAAAACCCTTCCAGCTTTAGAAATGTTATATGCATGCAGTCTTACCAACTTTACAGATATGAGTTTAATGAAAATTCTTGCCAGTTAAAGATGTGAAGGAGTTATTGGCAATAAACACCACTTTACTCATTAGGGTTACCAACATGTATGTCAGGAGAAACAAGCCAAATTACCAGAAATGTCTAATTACTAATATGTTTCAAGACTGAAAAGGTACATTCTATCGTAAAACAAAGTAATCTCTTATTTTTATAAATCAATTATTTATAGATAGCCCTGTCATCATAAGAGGTAAGACAATGCAATAGTATTTTGCTGATGTTACCAACACTACAATTAAATAAACAGGCATAATAGTGTATTTTATAATGACATTAAACAATAACAACAACAAAAACCCAGGCCTTATTATAGTCAGGGTGAAGAACAGTTAAAGCTCCAGGATGGCCTATCTACCTAAAACTTACAAGAAGATGGTGTTAAAATGTCTGCCTGGATTTTTTTGTGAATATTGAATATGCAACTGTGGAACACATTTCACAGAAAAATGTCGAGTGACATGTTGCATTTCTCCTCTCCTCTTTTTTTTTTTTTTTTTTTGGTGGGGGGACATAGTCTCACTCTGTTGCCTAAGCTGGAGTGCTGTTGCGGACCTCAGCTTATCGCAACCTCTGCCCCTTGGGTTCTGGGTTCAAGCGATTCTCCTCCCTCAGCCTCCTGAGTAGCTGGGATTACAGGCGCCTGCCACTGCACCTGACTAATTTTTGTATTTTTAGTAGAGATGGGGTTTCACCATCTTGGCCAGGCTTGTCTTGAACTCCTGACCTTGTGATCCACCTGCCTCAGCCTCGCAAAGTGCTGGGATTACAGCCATAAGCCACTGCACCCGGCCTCTTCTCTCGTTTTCAAAGGATGGAAGAGAAGTTAAGACTATGGGCTCTGGAAGTAGAGTGCTTGGTTTTAAATACCAGCTCTACCATTTACTAGCTCAATGACACTGTACAAAATACTTAGCCCTTTCTGTGCCTTACAGTTTCCTTTTCTGTAAAATGAGGATAGTAACAGCAACCACCCCATAGAATTGTTGTGCAAGCTACCTGAAAAAATACATATAAAATAACTTAAAACACTGCTCGGTACATGATAAACAGTAAATGTGAGCCATTATTACTGTTAATTATTATTTATTATTACCCAATCCCCTCAACTACACGGGATAGAAACCACAAAATCATGCTATCCAGGTCTGATAATAACAAATGATGGAAATAGAGACCTACATGACTGCAATCTTTTCCTTTTTTCCAACACTAATAGTACTTTAGTCAAAAGAGGGAGATAGATAATATTTACTGAGTCAATAGTTAGTATAAATAGGGCTAAAATTTTTTTAAAAAAGAAAGTGCACAAGTGAATTTAGAAATAAATATTGATAAATTCTAAAGTAGTAAGTCATAAGAGTTGTATTAATAGATTTTATAAAATTTTACAGAATGTCCATAATAAACATTTCTAGAAGAAAACAGATTTGGTTAGTTATCTGTGTTTGGATCAGTACCTTCTGCCTATAGCTTTGAGGCTGAAGAAACAGCAATTTCTAGAAATCATTAAAAAGGAAAACAAAACAAAAAAACCACTGCCCCGTCATGTGACACAGAGAGTATATCTAACTTTGAAAAAAATATTGTTGGATGTTAATTATCATAACATACCAAGTATCTGGCATCACTACTGTGTGATACTTTCGGTTTAAAATGTACAGAATTCACAAATTCAACCATTTGTTAAGCACTTACAGGTAACCTAGGTATGTTGCTAAATATTGAGGAAACAAAGATGAATTAAATATATGCTTCAGGAAATTCACTGAATTTTGGAGAAGACAACATGTAAACTGATAATCCAAATACCACAAAATAAATGCTTAAAAGAAAGAGATTTGAATGAAGTGCCTGGGAGCTCTGAAAGAGATATGACTAACTGCCTGGAGGCATCAAAAAAGACTTTATGGAAGAGGTCATGTTTGAGCTAGATCTTAAAGGTAGATAAAGAGTTTTCCAGAGTAAAGGAAAAGGCATTCTTAATATAGGGAATAATACATGTGTAATGCATTAGTAACTTAGTAAGTTTAGAGGATGCTGACATTTCAAGTGGCTAAAGCACTGGGCACCTAAAGGAAAATCAGACAGGAGAGCTAAGTCTGAGATCATGTCCAGTTGTGTCTCTTGCACGTTAGATAATCTGTAACCAGTGAGGTCCCAGTAAAAGTCTTCCACCAGAAAAGTGACAAATCAGTTTGACTTATTAGAAAAATAACTCTGGTGATACTCTAGAGAATGCAATGAAATGAAAGACAACCCGCATGTGAACCGGTTAAGAACTTAGTTTAGTCATTATTCTTTTCTTGCCAGAAAAGAACGAAAATAGCCGCTTCAGCAAAACAGTGTCCTTAAACTGATGATCACAAATATAAATTGCCATCATCAAGACTAAGAGAATCAAAAAAATACAAAAATATATCATATTAGTGAATAATTACAATAACTGGACAGAAAATTGTTAACAGAACCATAATAAAACAAGATTCCACCCTGGAAAAGAAACATTTTTAAAAATCACCAAAAATATGTATCTTACAATATACCAACTATATAACTAGTCTTCATTTTGCTTCTTTATATTTTGGGTTGTTTTCAAAATTTCCACAATAAGCAAGTAATAAATTTATAATTAACACAAATTTTAAAAGCACATTGCTCACTGCATTTCATAAACAATTATCTTTATAAAAATCTTAAAACTAAAAAATTACCTTTTTGTCTCCTTGTTTTCGTCTCCGTAAGCCTGGTCTATAATCATCTCCAAATCTCAGAAAGTAATAATAAGACACTAGCCTCTCAATAGGATCTCTTATGACATTAATGTAAATTGGTTTCTTCTTCACACCAAATCTGAAATAAAACAAAATTTCAAAGGTGAGATAAACATTTTCAATCTGTTTAGGAGTGCCCTGAAATTATATGTATAAGTCTGAGGTACTGGTCCTATAAGGAAAGGAGTACATGAATTAATTTAAATTATTTGTATATGTGGAAACTGGGAAATATTTCATGATTACTGATTATTCCTGTCACAATAAACAAGAAATATTAATTAAAAAATTATTTCTGGGCCGGGTACAGTGGCTCATGCTTGTAATTTCAGCACTTTGGGAGGCCAAGGTGGGCAGATCACAGGGTCAGGAGTTCAAGACCAGCCTGACCAACATGGTGAAATCCTGTCTCTAGTAAAAATAAAAAAAATACAAAAATTAGCTGGGTGTGGTGATGGGATGCCTATAATCCCAGCTATTCAGGTGGCTGAGGCAGAAGAATCACTTGAATCCAGGAAGCAGAGGTTGCAGTGAGCTGAGCACACCACTGCACTCTAGTCTGGGTGACAGAGTGAAACTCCATCTCAAAAAGCAAATAAATAAATATGTCTGAAGATAAAGGAGATAAAAATGAATGAAAAATAATTTTAAACTTTACCAGCAAGAATTAAATAAAAGGCCGGGCATGGTGGCTCACACCTGTAATCCCAGCACTTTGGGAGGCTGAGGTGGATAGATCACGAGGTCAGAAGACAGAGACCAGCCTGGCCAACACAGTGAAATCCCATCGTTACTAAAAATACAAAAATTAGCTGGGCGTGGTGACACGCGTCTGTAATCCTGGGAGGCTGAGGCAGGAGAATCACTTGAACCCGGGAGGCAGAGGTTGCAGTGAGCCAAGATTGCGCCATTGCACTCCAGCCTGGCGACAGAGCGAGACTCTTGTCTCAAAAAAAAAAAAAAAAAAAAAAAAAAAAAAAAAAAAAAAAAAAAAAAAAAAAAAAAAAAAAAAAAAAGTTACATAAAACATTTTAATTCTGTGCCTTCATTATACTTTAGGTCCAAGTAGACAATCCCTTCTCAAATTATAACCACATATTACTATGAAAGAATTTAACATTTATAATTTTTAAATGAACTTATTTTAAAAATTGCATTATATATATTCCTGAATAAATCATCTGGTGCTACAGAAAGTTTCAAATCTACATGAACTATATAGGAATAATTTCTCACTTCTGGCTCATCAAACTAGCCAGATCTGATAGTGTTTTTTAGAACTCTATCAAAGGATACAGTATTAATACGTGAACAAAAGTGTGACCATGTCAATCTACCTTCTGTTGCTGTTTTTAAAGACAAGGTAGAAGTGAAAGACACTAGGTTTTCAGCATTATTTCCTTAGGGAATGATAAAGAGTTGATGAAATACTGAAGATTTTTACTTTAGCAACCCTTGCATACCCTAGAATTGTACAACTAGCTCCCTATTTTAATATACTCCCTTGTCCCAGTCTTAAAATGTTACAGCTATCTTGATTCTTCCTTTTCCATTATTCTTCATTTAATACAATTGATTCTTTTGTAAGCTTTCTCATAGATGTGACCTGTCTTCATCTTTTTTTCTCTTTACCACTTCTCTTTTTCTCAGCCTCTTGCTTAGATTACTGCAATAATACAGTTTTTTGCATCCAGTTTCTCTCCCTTTCAATTATCTTCCATACCAATTCTCAAAGGATGTTTCGAAACATTTGTTAAATCACTCTTCTTAGGAATCTGAAATAAATCTACTGATTAGGTGATACAAAACCAAAACTCCTCTGCTGGTTGTCTTAAGGTTCTTTTATGTCTTAGGTACCACCTTACTGATCTTTTTCTTTAACTCTCCTCAAACAAGAAACCATTTATCTGTTACAGTTAGGTTGGCCTCTTTTATCTCCTCCCGTATCAATACTGATTCTATTTCTCTTTACATACCTTTGCTTATTCTGTCTTACTTGAGTACCATTCTCATTTTTGTTTTCGTTTTTTACATTAATTCCTTCAAAAATACTTTTTGTATATACCTAATATTACCAGATATAATACTATTCTGGGTACTAGGGATACAGCAATGAAAAAAAAAAAAAAAAGACTGAATTCGTTGACCTTCTACAGTTTCTACTTGGGACAGACAGGCAATAAACAAAAAAGTATATATAACAGATGGTAAAAAGTACAAGGGAGAAAAATAATTCAGTGAAGGGGAATAAGGAGTGCTAAGGAAGTGAGGGTGAATACAATTCAGAATAGTGTTTTTTAGGAAGACATCACTAGTCTTACGCAATGAGGAAGGTACCATGTAAACATCTGGGAGAGAGTGTTCTGGAAAGATGGGATTTCCAAATAAGAGGCCCTTGAAGCAGCTAAGTGCCGGGTGTTTTGAGGAACAGCACGGAGATCAATCTACCTGAAGAATAAAAAAGGGAATACTACAGAAGATAAGAGAGATGACGGTGAGGTGGAATGAGTGTAGACTGTGTGGGCCTTTTATACTGTTACAAGCATTACTTTACATGGAGTCAGGGGGGAGGCCACTGAAAGATTTAAGCTGAGAAGTACAATGACATGACTCATATTAAAAGCTCATTGGCTGCTGTTTTGGAATAAACAGAGGGGCTACAACAAAATCTTGTGACCTTGTCTTCGTAATGATTCTAGCATACAGTTCTATTTGCTTTCATTAGACACCTCCTGCACTTAAGAGCTATCAAGCAACTTTACTCTTAGCTTATCCTACTAGTATTTCTCCTGTCTTTCTACCCAACAGCATTATAAGTCACTTGAGGGGAGGCATAGTACCAATAATGCAGTAAAAATTCCTTTCACAATTTTTTAAAAGAAGAAAACAGTACTGTTGCAAATACATAACACTGTCACATTAGGTATTAGAATTTCCACCAGGGCAGGGACCATTTCTCTCTTGTTCATGGCTTTATCACTAGTGCTCAGCACTGTGCCTAAAACATAGGTTCTGGGTATGAATAGAATTAGGATGAAGAGGCTGTTGTGAATTAGCCACTAACAAAAGGCTTTCTGTGAGAGAGTACATTGAGTAATCAGAAAGTAAGGAGGCAAGAGCAATATATTGTTGCTCCTTTAGCTTACAGAGCTGAGAGGTTTTTAACAGGAAACTACAAAGAGAGAGTACAGGACAATGGGCTAATGATTCCATTCTTGAGACTGGGATTCCTGGGATTTCTCTCTATCCTCTCCCATTATTAGCCATTGCTCCATCCTGAGCCATTCCTTTGGAAATGATCTCCTCGCAGAAGAACTCCCACGAACTTCTACCAATGTTTTCTCCTTTCCCCTAGTCCCTGACATGTGGAGCAGACAACAATTAACACACAGCAGCAAAAGGGAATATGGCATCTTACGAAACTCTTTTTGCTGTCCAGGAAAATAACTATCTGTGAATTGGCTTTGGGTGGCATTTATTAGGAAGTATGATTTTAATGAGATATAATCTGTGAAATCATTTTGAAAATGGATATGAATTATTATATGCAACTTAGGGAACAGTTATGTAGACCCAAAGGGCTGGAGGCAAAAGATCATAACAGATAATGGGCATGATTAAAAATAACATCTGGTTGGGAGGCTGAGGCAGGCATATCATGAGGTCAGGAATTCGAGACCAGCCTGATCAACACGATGAAATCCCATCTCTACTAAAAATACAAAAATTCTGTTGATAGGGTGTTAATGTTAGATATTTCCTTGCTTCACATGTTGGCATTTACTGATAGAAATTTCCCTCCAGACACTGCTTTAAATGTGTCCTAGAGATTCTGGTACGTTGTGTCTTTGTCCGTTGGTTTTGAAGAACATCTTTATTTCTGCCTTGATTTCACTGTTTATCCAGTCAACATTCAAGAGCCAGTCGTTCAGTTTCCATGAAGTTGTGTGGTTCTGAGTTAGTTTCTAATTTGATTGCACTGTGGTCTGGAAGACTGTTTGTTATGATTTCCATTCTTTTGCATTTGCTGAGGAGTGATTTACTTCCAATTATGTGGTCAGTTTTAGAGTAGGTGTGATGTGGTGCTAAGAAGAATGTATATTCTGTGGATTTGGGGTGGAGAGTTCCGTAAATGTCTATTAGGTTTGCTTGGTCCAGGTCTGAGTTCAAGTCCTGGATATCCTTGTTAATTTTCTGTCTCGTTGATCTGTCTAATATTGACAGTGGTATGTTAAAGTCTCCCACTATTATTGTGTGGGAGTCTAAGTCTCTTTGTAGGTCATTAAGAACTTGCTTTATGTATCTAGGTGCTCCTGTATTGGGGGTGTATATATTTAAGATCGTTAGCTCTGCTTGTTACATTGATCCTTTTACCATTATGTAATGCCGTTCTTTGTCTCTTTTGATCTTTGTTGGTTTAAAGTCTATTTTATCAGAGATTAGGATTGCAACTCCTGCTTTTTTTTGCTGTCCTTTGCGTGGCAGATCTTCCTCCATTCCTTTATTTTGAGCCTATATGTAAGCCCTGCATGTGAGATGGGTTTCCTGGATACAGCACACTGATGGGTTTTGACTTTTTATCCAATACGTCAGTCTGTGTCTTTTGACTGGGGCATTTAGCCCATCTATATTTAGGGCTAATATTGTTTTGTGTGAATTTGACCCTGCCATTTTGATGCTAGATGGTTGTTTTGCCCATTAGTTGACGCAGTTTCTTCACTGTGTCGATGCTCTTTACCATTTGGTACGTTCTTGGAGTGGCTGGTATTGGTTGTTCCTTTCTATGTTTAGTGCTTCTTTCAGGAGCTCTTGTAAAGCAGGCCTGGTGGTGATGAAATCTCTCAGCAATTGCTTGTTCATAAAGGATTTTATTTCTCCTTTGCTTATGAAGCCTAGCTTGGCTGGATATGAAACTCTAGGTTGAAAGTTCTTTAAGGATATTGAATATTGGCCTCCACTCTCTTCTGGCTTGGAGGGTTTCTGGTGAGAGATCTGCTGTGAGTCTGATGGGCTTCCCTTTGTGGGTTACCCAACCTTTCTCTCTAGCTACCCTTAGCATTTTTCCCTTCATTTCAACCCTGGTGAATCTGATGATTATGTGCCTTGGGGTTGCTCTTCTTGAGGAATATCTTTGTGGTGTTCTCTGTATTTCCTGGACTTGAATGTTGGCCTGCCTTGCTAGGTTGGGGAAGTTCTCCTGGATAATATCCTGAAGAGTGTTTTCCAGCTTGGATTGATTCTCTCCATCACATTCAGGTAAACCTATTAAACGTAGATTAGGTCTTTTCACATAATCCCATATTTCTTGGAGGCTTTGTTCATTTCTTTTTACTCTTTTTTCTCTAATCTTGCCTTCTCGTTTTATTTCATTGAGTTTATCTTCAATCTCTGATATCCTTTTTCTGCTTGGTCGATTTGGCTGTTGAAACTTGTGAATGCTTTGCGAAGTTCTCATGTTGTGTTTTTCAGCTACATCAATTCATTTATATTCCTCTTTAAGCTGTTTATTCTCACTAGCATTTCGTTGAACCTTTTTTCAAGGTTCTTAGTTTCTTTGCATTGGGTTAGAACATGACCTTTTAGCTCAGAGGAATTTGTTATTACCCACCTTCCGAAGCCTGTCTCTGTCAATTCATCAGACTAATTCTCCATCCAGCCTTGTTCCCTTGCTGGTGAGGAGTTGTGATCCCTTGGAGGAGGAGAGGCATTCTGGTTTTGGGTATTTTCATCCTTTTTGCACTGGTTTCTTCCCGTCTTTGTGGATTTATCTACCTGTGGTTTTTGTGGTTGGTAACTTCCAGATGGGGTCTCTGAGTGGACGTCCTTTTTATTGCTGATGAAGTTATTTCTTTCTTAGTTGTCCTTCTAACAGTCAGGTCCCCCTGCTGTAGGACTGCTGGAGGTCCACTCCAGACTCTGCTTGCCTGAGGATCACCTGCAGCAACTGCAGAACAGTAAGGGTTGCTGCCAGTTTCTTCTTCTGTTATCTTTGTTCCAGAAGGATACCCGCGAGATGTCAGCCTGAGCTCTCCTTATGAGGTGTCTCTTTGGTTATACAGGGGTCAGGGAGCTGCTTGAGGAGACCGTCTGTCCCTTATAGGAGCTCAAGTGTTGAGCTGTGAGCTCCGCTGTTCTGTTCAGAGCTGCTGGGCAGGTACGTTTAAGTCTGCTGCAGTGGAACTCATAACTGCCTTTTTTTCCCAGGTGCTCTGTCCAGGGAAGGAAAGAGCTAGAGAGGCAAGATCAAAAAAACTCAAAAGCAAGCAAAAGACAAGAAATAACTAAGATCACAGCAGAACTGAAAGAGATAGAGACACAAAAAATCCTTCAAAAAAATCAATAAATCCAGGAGCTGGTTTTTTGAAAAGATCAACAAAATAGATCACTAGCCAGATTAATAAAAAAGAAAAGAGAGAAGAATTAAAGAGATGCAATAAAAAATGATAAAGGGGATATCACCACAGACTCCACAGAAATACAAACCATCATCAGAAATTACTACAAACAACGCTATACACATAAACCAATAAACCTGGAAGAAATGGATAAATTCCTGGACACATACACCCTCCCAAGCCTAAACCAAGAAGTCGAAACCCTGAATAGACCAATAACAAGGGCTGAATTTGAGGCAGCAATTAATAGCTTACCACCCAAAAAAAAGCCCAAGTCCAGATGGGTTCACAGCCGATTTCTACCAGACATACAAAGAGGAGCTGGTATGACTCCTTCTGAAACTATTCCAAACAATCCAAAAAGAGGGAATCCTCCTCAAATCATTGTATGAGACCAACATCATCCTGATACCAAAACCTGGCAAAGACTCAACAAGAAAAGAAAACTTCAGGCCAATATCCATGATGAACATAGAAGCAAACTCTTCAATAAAATACTGGTAAACCGATTGTAACAGCATGCCCAAAAGACTATCCATCACAATCAAGTAGGCTTCATCCTGGGGATGCAAGGCTGGTTGAACATAAGCAAGTCTATAAACGTAATTCACTACATAAACAAGAACCAAAGACAAAAACCACATGATTATCTCCATAGATGCAGAGAAGTTCTTTGACAAAATTCAACAGCCGTTTATGCTAAAAACTCTCATTAAACTAGGTATCAACAGAACGTTATCTCAAAATAATAAAAGCTATTTATGACAAACCCACAGCCAATGTCATACTGAATGGGCAAAAACTAGAAGCATTCCCTTTGAAATCTGGCACTAGACAAGGATGCCCTCTCTCACCACTCCTGTTCAATATAGTATTAGAAGTTCTAACCAGAGCAATCAGGAAAGAAAAGGAAATAAAGGGTATTGAATTAGGAAAGAAGGAAGTCAAATTGTCTCTATTTGCAGGCTACATGATTGGATATTTAGAAGACCCTATCATCTCTGCCCAAAATTTTCTGAAACTGATAAGCAACTTCATACAAAATCAATGTGTGAAAATCACAAGCATTCCTATACACCAATAACAGACTTAAAGAAAGCCAAATCAAGAATGAACTGCCATTCACAATTGCTACAAAGAGAATAAAATACATAGGAATACAACTAACAAAGGATGTAAAGGACCTCTTCAAGGAGAACTACAAACCACTGCTCAAGGAAATAAGAGAAGACCCAAACAGATAAATATTCCATGCTCATGGTTAGGAAGAATCAATATTGTGAAAATGGCCATACTGCCCAAAGTAATTTATAGATTCAATGCTATACCCATCAAGCTAGCAATGAACTTCTTCACAGAACTGCAACAAAACACCTTAAACTTCATATGGAACCAAAAGAGAGCATGCATAGCCAAGTCAATTCTAAGCAAAAAGAACAAAGCTGGAGGTATCATGCTATTTGACTTCAAACTATACTACAAGGCTACAGTAATCAAAACAGCATGGTACCGGTACCAAAACACAGATGTAGACCAATGGAACAGAAAAGAGGCCTCGGAGACAATGCCACACATTTACAACCATCTGATCTTTGACAAACCGCACAAAAACAAGCAATGGGGAAAGGATTCCCTGTTTAATAAATGGTGTTGGGAAAACTGGATAGCCATGTACAGAAAGCAGAAACTGGGCCCCTTCCTGACAACTTACACTAAAATTAACTCCACATGGATTAAAGATTTAAACATAAGACCTGACCTTGATTAAACTCCACAGCTTCTGCACAGCAAAAGAAACAGTCATTAGAGTGAATCGGCAACCGACAGAATGTAAAAAAAATTTTGCAGTCTACCTATCTGACAAAGGGCTGATATCCAGAATCTACAAAGAACTAAAACAGATTTACAAGAAAAAAACAAACAAGCCCATTCAAAAGTGGGCAAAGGATATGAACAGACACTTTACAAAAGAAGACATACATGAGGCCAACAAACACATGAAAAAATGCTCATCATCACTGGTCATTAGAGAAATGCAAATCAAAACTACATTGAGATACCATCTCACGCCAGTTAGAATGGCTACCATTAAAAAATCTGGAGACAACAGATGCTGGTGAGGATGTGGATAAACAGGAACACTTTTACACTGCTGGTGGGAGTGTAAATTAGTCCAGCTATTGTGGAAGACTGTGTGGTGATTCCTCAAGGACCTGGAAATAGAAATTCCATTTGACCCAGCAATCCCATTACTGGGTATATATCCAAAGGATTATAAATCGTTCTACTGTAAGGACACAAGCACATGAATGTTCATTGCCGCACAGTTTACAATATCAAAGACCTAGAACCAACCCAAACGCCCATCGATGATAGACTGGACAGGGAAAATGTGGCACATGTACACCATGGAATATTATGCAGCCAACAAAAACGATGAGTTTGTGTCCTTTGTAGGGACATGGATGAACCTGGAAACCATCATTCTCAGCAAACTGACACAAGAACAGAAAATCAAACACCACATGTTCTCACTCATAGGTGGGTGATGAACAATCAGAATACATGGACACAGGGAGGGGAGCATCACACACTGGGGTCTGTCAGGGGGAAATAGCGGAGGGACACTGGGGGGTGGGGAGAGACAGCATGGGGAGAAATGCCAGATATAGGGGATGGGGGGAGGAAGGCAGCAAATCATACTGCAAAGTGTGTACCTATGCAACAATGTTGCACGTTCTTCACATGTACCCCAAAACCTAAAATGCAATAAAACAACAACAACAACAAAAAACATAAGACCTAACACCATAAAAACCCTAGAAGAAAATCTAGGCAAAACCATTCAGGATATAGGCATAGGCAAGGACTTCATGACTAAAACACCAAGAGCATTGGCAACAAAAGCCAAAATAGACAAATGTGATCTAATTAAACTCCAGAGCTTCTGCACAGCAAAAGAAACAATCATTAGAGTGAACCGGCAACCAACAGAATGGGAAAAATTTTCTGCAATCTACCCATCTCACAAAGGACTTATATCCAAAACCTACAAAGAACTAAAACAGATTTACAAGAAAAACAAACCCATTCAAAAGTGGGCAAAGGATATGAACAGACACTTTTCAAAAGAAGACATATATGAGGCCAACAAACATATGAAAAAATGCTCATCATCACTGGTCATCAGAGAAATGCAAATCAAAACCACATGAGATACCATCTCATGCCAGTTAGAATGGTGATCATTAAAAAATCTGGAGACAACAGACGCTGGAGAGGATGTGGAGAAAAAGGAACAGTTTTACACTGTTGGTGGGAGTGTAAATTAGTTCAATCTTTGTGGAAGACTGTGTGTCTATTCCTCAAGGACCTAGAAATTGAAATTCCATTTGACCCAGCAATCCCATTACTGGGTATATATCCAAGGGATTATAAATTGTTCTATTATAAGGACACATGCACACGAATGTTCATTGCAGCACTGTTTACAATAGCAAAGCCTTGGAACCAACCCAAATGCCCATCAATGATAGACTAGACAGGGAAAATATGGCACATATACACCATGGAATACTATGCAGCCATAAAAAATGATGAGTTCATGTCCTTTGTAGGGACATGGATGAATCTGGAAACCATCATTCTCAGCAAACTGGCACAAGGACAGAAAATCAAACACCACATGTTCTCACTCATAGGCGGGTGTTGAACAATGAGAACACATGGATACAGGGAGGGGAGCATCACACACTGAGGTCTGTTGCGGGGGACTAGGGGAGGGACAATGGGGAGTAGGGAGTTGGGGAGGGATAACATGGGGAGAAATGCCAGATATAGGTGATGGGGATGGAGGCAGCAAACCATATTGCCATGTATGTACCTATACAACAATCCTTCATGTTCTTTACATATACCCCAGAACCTAAAATGCAATAAAAAATATATATATATATTTTAAAAAATACAAAAATTAGCTGGGTGTGGTGGAGCATGCCTGTAATCCTAGCCACTCAGAAGACTAAGACAGGCGAGTCACTTGAACCTGGGAGGCAGAGGTTGCAGTGAGCTGAGATCCCACCACTGCACTCCAGCCTGGGCAAGAACGAGATTCCATCTCAAAAAAAAAAAAAAAAAAAAAAAAAAAAAAAGGATCTGAGCCGCAGTCAGCTCAGCCAGTTAGAAAACAAGAGGTAACGATGTTTGTTGGTTTTACTATTTTGCCAACCAGGTAGTTTATAAAGGAGGAAGAGTAAGTTCTGTGGTCAGACTCCACCTTTAACTCTGGTCAGTCATTTCAGTTATTTCTCAGAAAAGCTCAGGTAGAAGAGTAAAAACCCATTTCTACTAACAGAAAATAAATTATTGTTGATCTGTTAGAACATGATCTTCCTGGGTAAAGAAAAGCATATTTGGTAGGAATCTGCAGATGAAAATCAGAAAGGAAAATACATAATCTGAGCAGAATGTTGGTAGGAAGATATTTTAGGAACTTAATTCTTGCCATGTCAGCATATAAAGCATGACAAAGCAAAGAACATAAACTAGACTCATTTTTTACAATTACACCCTATCAATAGCTTGTCAAATGAATAGTATCAATATGCAAATGAACAACAATAATGGTTAAAAAATCAACTGCACACTCAGAACATTTGTAAGGAACCTTGTCAATGGCTAGAAAAAGTCTAAAAGGGAGGTGATGAACATGAAAGAGGGCTGAATGGCCTTTGGGAAGCATCATGTTTTGAGATTTTTCTGCTTCATACTAAATTTAACTTCCACTTACGCATCAATCTTGCTGGAGACATTTATATCTTGTCCATAGTTATTCTGGACCCTCTTAGCCCTCAAGCTTCATAGAAACTTTCAAATCCTAGTAGCAAGGTCCCACTGTCCTGTATCCAAAACAGTGAATGACCTGTTGCTATTTGTTGGTCTCATTGATGATAATGTTGTAAACAAATGATTTTTAAAGTAATTTATGTCTTAAAAAGGGCATTCATCAACTGTGTACCTATTAGAATGGCTCATGTTTTGAAATAAAGATCAAGTCTAACAATTTCAAATGCTAGTGAGGATACACAACAGCTGGAACTCTTAAACCAATGCTGGTTTGGTGGCAAAATGATACAATCACTTGGGAGAACAGTTTGGCAGTTTCTTACTGAGTTACCATACAATTCAGCAATCCCACTTTTAGGTTTTTATCCAATAGAAGTTAAGACATATGTCCACACAAGACCCGTATGCAAATGTTTTAACAGCTTTATTCATAATCACCAAAAGCCATAAACAACCTCAATATCCAGAAACTGGTGAACGGATCAAAACTGAAGTACAACCATACAATAAAATACTACTTAGTAAGGAACTAACTACTGATATGTATTAGATGAATGTCAAAAGCATCATGTTAAATGAAAGACACCCAAAAGACTTGATGACTGGCAAGATATAGGTGGTGATTTAAAAAAAAGTTGTCCAAGATGATTCAAAAGTTCCTTGTTTGGATGACAAGATAAAAATGATAGATAAAAATGTGTAAACCTTCCAAAGAGAATAATGGAGGCAAAGAAAGAGTCTTATACAATGCTTAATTAATAGTTGGAAATAAGGACCAGCAGAGATTCAGACAAGGAGAAGAAGAAAAACACCAGTTAAGACAATAAGGTAACTGAAAAAAGACAGAATTTTAAAACACCAGTTAAGACAATATGGTAACTGAAAAAAGAATTTTAAAAAGAATCATAACACTGCTCTGTGTGAGGCACAGAACTAAGTGCTTCATCTACATTATCACATTTAATCCTCACCACCACCCCATGAAGTAATGACTTTAATTATTCTCAAATTAAAAACAGGACACTGAAGCTCAAAGATCTGAAGCAATGTGGCTGAGATCACACAGCTAGCAAGGAGTCTGAGTGGATTTCACAGCAGATCTGACTTCAGAGACGGACTTCAGATACTGCTTTTATTTTTTTTTTGAGACAGAGTCTCACACTGTCGCCAGGCTGGAGTGCAGTGGCGTTATCTCGGCTCACTGCAACCTCCGCCTCCCGGGTTCAATTGATTCTCCTGCCTTAGCCACCCAAGTAGCTGGGACTACATGTGCACACCACCGCGCCCAGCTAATTTTTGTATTTTCATTAGAGACAGTGTTTCACCATGTTGGCCAGGATGGTCTGGATCTTTTGACCTCATGATCTGCCCTTCTTGGCCTCCCTAAGTGCTGGGATTATAGGCGTGAGCCACTGAGCCTGGCCTAGAGATTGCTTCTTAGCAGTCTATAGGATCAATGCTATAGAAAGAGCTAGTAGTATAAGGCAACTCTCACATATTGTCTGGAATGATTAAAATAATTTTCTGAAGTATCTACAATGTGACATATTTGTTGAAAGTTGTAGAAAATTGTGCAAACATCATCTGGTTTAGCAGAGAAGTATTAGTAGAAAGAACAATCTCACATGAATCTATATATTAATTAATTCTATTTAGGCCTAAAATGTTGTCACTTGATTATTGTTTAGAATTTTAGGCCTAATGAAGGATCTAGTTGTTTCTTGTCGTGACATATCTGCTTCTTTACTGATTCAGAACGTTCACTTGTTCTGAAAATGATACTAGAAGCAATATGGAGACACCAAAATGACGGCAATGAGAACTCATTCTCATTTCTGGGGACAACCACAAACGTACATACCTAATATGTGCCTGAATAAACTGTTACATCAAAATAATTCTCAAATACCTTTCAAGACCAACGCTGACATGTGACTCTGAGGTAGCTAAATCATAAAAAATCTTAGCAGAGTCTGAAAGAAAGTACATCACTAGAAGTGTTCTTTTAGTTGATCATTATTCGTTATAAATGAAAATGTTTATTACTGAAGAAGTGTTTTTGAAAGAGACTTTTAACATTTGAATTTTCTAAAGTTTGAAGAAAATCAAAATGGGATAATAGGTGCTATTAAAAAATGAATAGTATACATTTAAAAGTAAGAAGATATTTTAGGAACTTCATTCATCTCACATGAATGAAAGAAAATCTGTAATATTTTATATATTATAAAAAGCAAAATCTGTAATATTTTACTATTTATAATAAAACATAATGAACTGATAGTTTCAAAAAAAGTAAGATTTCAGTAAACTCAATTAAGGTCAAGAACTGCAACATATTCAATTTTATATTTCCTGCACACTACAGCATTTTGAAAATGTTCAACCTAGAAGCAATTTTAAACTGGAAAATTTTCAAATTTATGATAATAATTTATCATATGTACATTATTTTAAAATTGTATCATCCACCAATTAAAAAGAAAACAAAACATAACATTAAGGGGAAAAATAGAAAGGAAAAACTAGGAAATATGCTTTTAAAAAATCAAGTAACAAGATTCAGACAAAAAGGAGCAAAGATGGAATGCAAAAATGTAAAAGAGATATTTTTGTAATATTCTAAAGTTCAATAAAAAACAAATATATGTAATCAAAACATGGCTTGAGTAGAGAAGCTTGCAAATATAATGTATATTTCTTAGTGTTCAGTCTAAACTAGAAAGGAGCTTTTATTTTTTATTTCTCTATCTTATTTCCTAAGTTTCTTGGGGCCTATACTCATTTTAATGTCTCTGCTAAGTTAAAAAATCATGTGATTGGCCGGGCGCGGTGGCTCACGCCTCTAATCCCAGCACTTTGGGAGGCCAAGGCGGGTGGATCACGAGGTCAAGAGATCGAGACCATCCTGGTCAACGTGGTGAAACCCCGTCTCTACTAAAACTACAAAAAATTAGCTGGGCATGGTGGCGCGTGCCTGTAATCCCAGCTACTCAGGAGGCTGAGGCAGGAGAATTGCCTGAACCCAGGAGGCGGAGGTTGCGGTGAGCCGAGATCGCGCCATTGCACTCCAGCCTGGGTAACAAGAGCGAAACTCAGTCTTCTAAAAAAAAAAAAAAAAAAAAAAATCACGTGATTAAGTAATTCTTTTGCCAAATTCACCACTTTCTCCCGAAAGCAAGTAATTTAGTGGATTCCACAAAGTAAAATGCCAGTCAAGAATACTGTGTCAAAGAATAAAGTACAATTGGCCCTTGAACAACACGAGTCTGAACTGTGCAGGTCCATGTATACATAGATTTTTTTCAACCAAACAGATACATTATTTGAGAGATGTGAAACCTGTGTATAAGAAGGGCTGACTTTCAAATTCGTGGGTTTCGCCGGGCCAGCAGAAGGACTGGAGTATGTGATTTTTATACACTCAGGCCGTCTAGGAACTGATACCCCAGACATACCAGGGGCAACTCTAATTTAAAAATTGGTAAGGTGGTGTTTCTTTCCTCTTGTTTCCTCATTTATAGAGCATATGGCTATTAGGCGAAAAGATACTTGAGGATACTAGTTAAATCTACAACAGTTATTGACTATATAGATACATCGAAATACATTTCACCTATGCTGATTTTGTTTAGGTATTTGTTTAAAATCTTGTCAAAATCTATGAAAAATTTTCACAATACTTTTTGCTTCCCATAAGATAAGACTCACTATAAAAATATTCAAACCCTTAAAAATTCATGTCAGTATTTAGTAAGAGATTAATCTCTTCAAAAAGCTTTATATTTTTCAACTACAAGAACCTCAGCATATATCAGAGCTTTGTTCTAAGTACAAGACTTTGCCAAAAGCGAAAGCACTCAATATATAATTTTAATAATGAAAACCTAGAGTATTAGAAAGCAAGCTGTGTGTGGCAAAAATAAATCACTTAGGTGAAAGGGCAACAAATAGTCAATTCAAGGATAATGCAGCCCTGAGGGAAAATAGGCACATGAATGGAGCTTATGAAATTGGTCCAATGCCTATGCAAAGAAAAAGTGATTAGTTTATTTTAAAGCTGCCTATAAAATATTTTCAATATTGCAGTATGAATTATTTATAGAAAAACACACATCTAACTTTAAAGGTACAATTTTATTGAAAGATCTTGAGTACTGTGAGAGGAACTAGAAATAGGAATATATCATTTTATATATGCAATATTTGGGTGACTATTTTTTAATTACATGATTTCCCAAAAAGTTAAGATTAATTATCAATTTGAATCAGTAATATTTCAATCTACTTTTTCTTTTCAAATTTAAGAAGTAAAACAGAGTGGGATATCACTTTTATTTTAAATTTTATCATAAATACCTTTTAAAGTTGACCAATACATCAAGGTATGTTACTCTGAAATCACAACAGCTAATTTAAAAATTGAATGAACATGTCTAAGCTTAAATGATAAAAAAATTTTGTTTAGTGTTTTTGAAGTTAATGCATAATCCTGGGAAAGCATTTGGATGTGAGGTTTACTATAATGGTATTATGTGTACTACAAAAAAAGTTCAAATGCATCCAGAAGATTCTTACATTTGGAAGATTATGTTTAACTAATTTTCTGATTAATACTTAATGTGGCACAGACTTTACAGAAAGCCACATAGTGCTTGAATAGCAGGCATATAGTTTTCTGAACTATAGTTTGGAAAATAGTGCTTGTGAGTAGGTGTATAGTTCTCCGAACCTTTCTTAGGAGAACTGTTAATATGACAGAGGTCGAGCACAGTGGCTCAGGCCTATAATCTCAGCACTTTGGGAGACTGAGGCGGGAAGATGTGAGTAAGAGAGAGAGAGAGAATATGAATGATGATAGAAGGCTCTCTCTTTTCCCCAAGAATATGGAGTGAGTCTTATCTCTAATAACAGGCAAATTCAAATAAAAGAAAATCATTAGTTTTTTTTAAGTCTTGTAATACATCATAATTTTAAAGCTAAAATAAGGTAGCCCAAGGGAAGTGCACATTTCATTGTCTTGGCTGAGAAGCAGACACAATGGAGCACCAATAACTTAGTGAGAGCTTTCTTGCTTTCTCAGTCAATGATGTGGTAAGCCATAATCTGGACTCTGGGCTAAAACTTGAGCTCTCCTGAAATACTGTCATTCTGGTTGGACACATACACACAATAATAATAAATAACTTGAAAGAGTAAAACCTAATATATAATTAATGAGAACTGCCAATTTATGAACACTAGAGGGCAGTAAAACACTGAGGAGGTATATTTAAATAACATCTAAAACTGGCAAAGGCAAGTCAGTACATTTTTTTATTAGAAAATCATAACAATTTAATGAATTTATACCTTTTTAGGGTACAAAGCATTCTTTAGTGTGTTTAGTGTAACTTACTTTGTAAAATCCAAGTAAGAAACGTGTCCATGATAAAATCCTGGTTTCATCTCTTTCCAGGAAGTTATATTCTTTACAAAGCGCACCTAAAAAGTGAGAACACACTCATTATGTACAATTTAAAGAAAATGAAATTTGATGATAGCAAAATATTTCCAAGTTAGGAATTTAAAAACCACTTACACCACTTTTCTCTGTTTTTCAGAGCTTGAAACACAGGTTTGGACTAAGGAAAGTACAGTGTAATCTACAACTACTAAAATTCATCATAGATACAACTACTATTATCATACTTGGAAAAGAGTGAAAGATAATTCTGAAAACAAAATCGCACAATGAAATCCTTTACAATGCTGTAGAGTGAGTACATTTACATAGGGTGGGAGGAGGATCGTTGTGGGGGTGTGTATATCTACACCCTGCCAACACACATGCCAAAGCAGGCAATAACAGGAGCATTCTAGCATATCAAATGTTTTCTTCTCAGAGGCTTGCTCTTCATAAAAGTTTATTCTTATTAATGACTCAACAAATATGAAGTCATCTTTAATCCAAAATGATTTTTAAAAAGATGGTTATCAGAAGATATTTACAAGTTAATTAAGAGCAGACATCACAAGCCTGTTGACAAAAAAATTAATGAAATTAGAGATGTAACACAGGTCAAAATATTTAAAGGTTCTAAATATTATTTAATTTACTAGAATTAAAGTTTACAAAAAGCTAACTAATATAAAAAATTCTAAACATAAATATACTTTAAAATGTCCAATAACTGGTTAATATGGAATTTAATAAACCTAAGGATAACTAGCTGCAAAGCAGTTATACACAATTTCTCACAGAAATGGTATACATTTTTGATAAGCAAATCTCTGCATGATAAATAGCAAGTGGTTAAGAATCTCTTTTAGAACCTATATACAGTGCAGAAAGTGGGGGCAGTGAGGTCCACCAACCTATACCGCACTGAAAGCATCTGCAAGCTGTGACTTCAGCCTCTCAAACACAGAACTGTCAACTGCATAATTCTGACAATTTATCAATCTTTCATTTACATCATAGAATAGGGACAGTCACATGGAGATAATCTGGAACATTTCATACTACATTACACTCAATAGTATCAATGAATGATGATAGCTGCCACCTACTTAAGCCTATTGGTAGGTGAGGAAGGGGAAACAGTGCAGATATAGCTGTACGTCACAGAATGTGAACTGGAGAAAAATGAAAGGTTCCGGGAGAATTTATCTTTTAGGGGAAGCATTAATAACTCATATACTAAGAAAAGTTATGAAGCTTTTAGAATGGATATGGTATAAGCCTTACTTGGCCTCTCCACACACATATACACCCTTAAAATAAAATCTGAAAAATGAATTGCAGATAAAATTAGATTGCATTAGAAAATATACAATGTCATTTTAGCAGATATTTTCCATTTTTTCTCCATTGAAACTGAAAGAGCCAAATGTGATTTGAGGTTTTCATGTTCTGACTCTTCAACTAAGGCACCAAACAGAATGAAAATACCAAATTGCACACAAAACAGAATCAAAATACAAAACTAAATAATCCAGAGCCTGAATCCTTAAAATACTTTACATGTTGAATATGAAAAGTCTTTATAACTGCCACTTAATGGTATATTATTTCATATAAACCTTTAGTTCTATGAAAATCAGTTCTAGTATTTCAGCCAAAAATGAGAGGAAAAAGAAGCCAAAGAGAATAAGGAGTTGAAGGTGGTGGCTGAAGGGCGCTTAAGACATATTTAGCAACTCACCTCTGTTTTTCAGAAGCTGAGATTTAATGTGGACATGGTGATATAGGAGGGAAATGAAAAATGCTACATTGAGGTCTGAGAAAACAGTGTTATATAAACTAAATAGCAGGGAAGATCATAGTACAAGCTTGGAGTATACCATGGTGAAAGACTCCAGCAGAAATAAGAGTCAGGTACCACTTCAAGTATTCTTTTTTCTCCAACGAAGCTTCCTAAGGATGGTAAATATTAAACTAAACCCTCTCCTGAGGATGAATGATATGTCATCCAAGGTGTGTCCTTCAACATAAAGTGAAAAAAAGCCCGGGAAGCTGGATAATGTCTAGACTGCCGTAAGGCTTCTCAACTCTTCCAGGTTTTTTGATTTATTGGCATATAGTTGCTCACAGTAACCTCTAATGATCCTTTGAATTTCTGAGGTATTAGTTGTAAGATCTCCCTTTTTATCTTGGGCTAAGAGTTTCTTGATTTTATTTATTTCTTAAAAAAGGAAAAAAGCAACTTTTCACTGATCTTTTTGTATTTTTTTGTTTCAATTTCATTTATTTCTGTTCTGATCATCATTATTCTATTGACTTCGGATTTGGTTTGCTCTTGCTTTTCTAGCTTTTTAAGATCCATCAGTAGGTTGTTTATTTGAAGTTTTCCTACTTTTTTGATGTAGGCACTTATTGCTATAAACATTCCTGTTAGTATAGATTTTGCTGTATCCCATATTGGTAGGTTGTATGTACATTTTCATTTCTTTTAGGAAATTGTTAAATTTCCTTCTTAATTTCTTTATTGACCCACTGGTTACTCATAAGCATACTGTTTAATTTTCATGTGTCTGGCTATTAGTTTCTAGTTTTATTCTATTGTGATCAGAGAAAATATCTGATATGGTTTCAATTTTTTTGAATTTTTTTTTTTTTTTTTTGAGACAAAGTCTCACTCTGTCGCCCAGGCTGGAGTGCAGTGGCATGATCTTGGCTCACTGCAACCTCCGCCTCCCAGGTTCAGGCAATTCTTCTGCCTCAGTCTCCTGAGTAGCTGGGATTACAGGCGTGTGCCACCACGCCCAGCTAATATTTGTATTTTTAGTAGAGATGGGGTTTCACTGCGTTGGTCAGGCTGGTCTCAAACTCCTGATCTCATGATCTACCCGCCTCTGCCTCCCAAAGTGCTGGGATTACAGGTGTGAGCCACCGCGCCCGGCCATTTTTTAAAAATATTTTAAGACTTGTTTTGTGACTTAACATATGGTCTATCCTTGACAATGATCCATGTGCCGAGGAAAAGAATGTGTATTCTGCAGTCACTGCATGCAATGTTCTGTAAATATCTATTAGGTCCATTTGGTCTATACTGCAGATTAAGTCTGTTTCTTTGTTGATTTTTCTGTCTGGGTGATCTGTCCAATGCTGAAAGAGGGGTCTTCAAGTCTCCAGTTATTATTGTACTGGGGTCTCCCTCTCTCTTTAGCTCTAGTAATATTTGCTTTATATATCTGGATGCTCAAGTGTTGGATAGACATATGCTTAAAAATTTTATATTCTCTTGCTGAATCGACTTCTTTATCATTTATTTAGGACCCCTGAGTACTTCAGCCCATGGTGGCAGGGCTTGCTGGAACTTAGTTACCAACTGCTGGGATGGAAGATTAACTTCTGGCTAGAGCTGTCCAAATGTTCCCTCTGTGGGCATCAGCTGAGCTCTGCCCCATGTTACTTTCTGATGTGACAGGGCAGCACCATGTTCAAATGCAAAGTACCACAATCACTGTGCTCTCCCCGCCCCCGCCGCCACAAACACAGATTCTCTTTCTGCACCATGTGGCAGTAGAGGGAGATATGGGGGAGAGGTGGAGATATAGGTGATACAAGACTGTGTTTCCTAACCTCTTCAGTGCCTCTTTCCTTAATATGTTAAAACTAGGTACTATGATCGCTTCCCTGATTTTTGGTTCTTATGGGGATGCTTTTCTATGTGGATAGTTTTTCAATTGGATGTTCCTGCTGGGGGGACAATTGCTGAAGGCTTCTATTTGGCCATCTTGCTCTGTCTTCCTCCCCCATATCATAATTCTGATTTAACAAACTTGGATATCGAAAATCTCAATTTTTATCCCCTACTAAGGCAATCCCTCAGATCCAGTCATTCAAAGCTACTCCATCTCTCCAACATCTCAAAGCTCTGTTAATATAACTCTCTCAATTGTTTATTTCCTTGTTAGTTCATTCATTAACTTCATTGTCATATCAACTTCCAATTCACCCTGATCACTACTCTCTACTGGACAACCATTTTAACAATAACTCTTGACATTTGTTCCCTTGTCTTTTTATTATCTTGGGTAACCACTGGGGTTGTTAAGTACTCCTGGTTGAAACCGAGACTAGGTCTAAATATCTATATAAGATTTTGAATTTTACTTCCTAAATCCATGCTGTCTGTGGTAAATTCAGGTAATTATTATTGCTTTTAAATTTTCTAGACTGTTATTTTTTCTTTTCTTTTTATTTCTCTTTTGAGAAAGAATCTCACTCTGTCACCCATGCTGGAGAGTGTAGTGGCATGATCATAACTCACTGTAACCTCTAACTCCTAGGCTCAAGTGGTCCTCCCACCTCAGCCTCCTGAGTAGCTAGCACTGCAGGAGTGCACTACCATGCCCAGCCAAGGGTTTTCTTTTTTTTTTTTTTTTTTTTTTCTGGTAGAGTTGTTACCAGGGCTGTTCTTGGAACACCTGGACTCAAGTGATCCTCCCACCTCAGCCTCCCAGAATACCAAAGTGCTCACAGGCCTGAGGCACCGCACCTGACCTCTACTATTGTTAAAGTCTTCAAAACACACAGAATGTCTTTCTAAGCTCAAACTAAAAGCATAATAAAGACTACATATGTAATATATTTGGCATATGTATTTTTCTTTCATCTCATTAGCATTTAACTAAGGCAATATGTTAAAGTTTCATTAACATACCTGTGGCTGATCTAAAATTTGCAATGAATCAAAAGATGCTAAGCTGAGGTTTACCTTCTCTTTATGAAGAAGAAAAAAGTGTGAAGCAAATAAATGATGTCAGTATGGTTAACACAGTAATCTAGAAAACAGTCAGCATTTAAAAGTGTTAGCTGGGCATGATGGCTCATGCCTGTAATTCTAGCACTTTGGGAGGCCGAGAAGGGTGGATTGCCTGAGTTCAGGAGTTTGAGATTAGACAAGGCAACATGGTAAAACTCCGTCTCCACTAAAGCACAAAAAATTAGCCAGGCGTGGTGGCTCATTCCTGTAATCCTAGCTACTCTGGAGACGGAGACAAGAGAATCGCTTGGACCCACGTGGTGGAGGTTGCAGTAAGCCAAGATCATGCCACTGCACTCTAGCCTGGTCTAGCTTGGGTGACACGGTGAGACCCTGTTTCAAAAAACAAAGTGTCATTTACATACTGTTGAAATTCCCTATTATCTTTATCTCCTCTTCAAAACTCTTCTCCAAGAAAATAATATAAGTAACTCCCTTTGAAAAACTTTTAAAAGTTTTCTTTTTAAAGTATTAATTCAGCCACTTCTCCTTTTACACATGTTTAATATTAATCCTTAGTTCTCCAGAACTTACCCGGTCTCTACTCTTTCACCTTCACCTTTTCTCTCTCATCAGTCTAGTCCCAGTTCTGCTCTATCATTATCTGCCTTCTCACCTCCCCTGCACTACTTGCTTTGTCTTTTAGTTTGTTTTCTTCTGGTGTTTCTCTAGGCATTCTGCTTAAGACCTTGAGACAAGATTCTAGAATACAGAGGTAAGCAAGCTTCTACTGAGTTCATTTTTTAGATTCTTACTGACTATACTTGGCACAAATGATAGGTAAAGTGATAGGAAAAAAAAAAAAAAAGAAGCAAAACTTAATAGTATCAAATGAAGTTAAGGAGACTGAAGACACTGAAAACTCTGGCTTGGGAAGAAGAAATAAGGCCACTATAGTGATTTCAGTCATAGGAAATTTTCATACTCTGATTGAAATACGCTACCAAAAAGAATGTTTCAGACATAGTAGTCGGATATAGTACATGAAAAGCAGCTAACCTGAAACAAAGTGTAAACAGTGATTTTTGTTGGATTTGATGACTCAAGTCAGGCTAGCAAGTAATACCTTTAGGAAAAACACAAACAATATAGGTAATGGTGTTGGGATTTTTTGTTAGTTGAATCAGACCTGAACTAATATTATAGAAAAAAGCTAAGAAGCACCCATCTCACTAACAGTAATATCTTGACCTATATTCTTCAAAGCTCAACCTCAATATTATGATTATCTGTGATCATAAAGGCATTTGTTTTCACTATCTAAAAGAGTAGGCATGTCATCTGTAATCCTAGCACTTTGGGAGGATGAAGAGGGTGGATTCTGGCCAAATTCTAACTTTGTAATTACTATCTGCTGAATGAATGCTACTATTAACTGAGTAATTACTACATACCAAACTCCTACTCATGCATTTACTTAAACATTTCTTGTATGACTGTGGGTATTTTTATGAGACTAAGCCAGGGAGAAAGTTTTCTACACTAAGAAAATGAAGTAGTGGTTGGATAAAAATATAAGAAAAGATTGCAGTAATCGAACATATTTTCACTGAAGTTCAGAGCTGTGCTGCTCGACCTGTTTTAGGAGTGTAGGGCAGGGGGCTGGTTCCCAATCCACCTGAGAAATAAGAATAGAGCATACTGCTGTCAATCAGAGGGGCTCACTCTGCCAGTAATTATTATCATCCACCACTATCAAAATCTATGTTGGCCCATTTGTTCATTCATTCATCATTTATTTAACAAAAATTTACGGTTCCTACTATTTCTCAGGCCCTATTCTAAACATAGGGGATATAGTAGTAAACAAGACAGACAAGGTTCCTGTCCCTAACGATCTTATAAGAGAGGAAAAGACAAGCAGTAAACAAACCATTATATATGTTAGTAGGCTGAGATAATACCAGAAAAGACACAATAAGAGTGATATAGTACACAGTAACTCAGAAGAGGTATTTAACATGTAGGATGGCCAGGCATGGTTTTTCTAAGAGGATATCATTAAATTTTAAATGGATAACATGAAGCCAATTATGGAAGAAGCCAGAGGAAGTGCATTCCAAAAGGAAATGATAAGTGCAGAGGCCTTAAAATGGGAAAGGCTTGGTGTATTCAATGAATCACAAGGCCAGGGTGGCTAGTGGGTAAGAAGTTGGCACACAAAAGGGCTAGATTAAAAAGGGCCTCTTGGTCTACATAAGAAATGTGGATTTTGTAGGGGAGGTAGGAATAAGAATTTGAAGATAAGAATCTTACAATCCTGGGAAGACTAAAATAGTCATCTTCCCATATCCCTACCAAGAATCATCTTCTGGATCTTTGTTACTCAAACTGCAGTTTAAAGACTAGCAGCATTAGTTTTGGCATAAAGTGAGAGTATTTTAGAAATTGAAAACTGGGCTTCATCTGCATTTTAACTAGTCATTAGCGTACACATTATAGGGAGAGAACGCTCATCTAAAGTGCTGCTTGAAAAGTATCTGCAATTCCTGGTGAACTGTGGGCTCAAACACAGATAACCTAAAGTTGGCCTGAGAGTAAATCAAAAGAAAAAAATGTATGTTGTTCTTCAGAAAATACAAATTCTAGATATTTCCAATGTCTTAACAAAAGGGGCTAAATATAATCACAGTCTTAAACACACGAGAGCAAAAAAGAATTCTTTTTATGAAAAATCATAAAAGACGTAGCTAATCACGTATTTGGTATAGCTACAAAGACATGATGTTCTCTAATGTAAAGATATTGGCTGGGCACGGTGGCTCAAGCCTGTAATCGCAGCACTTTGGGAGGCCAAGGTGAGCAGATCATGAGGTCAGGAGTTTGAGACCATCCTGGCTAACACGGTGAAACCCCGTCTCTACTAAGAACACAAAAAATTAGCTGGACGTGGTGATATGCACCTGTAGTTTCAGCTATTCAGGAGGCTGAGGCAGGAGAATCGCTTTAACCCAGGAGGTGGAGGTTGCAGTGAGCCGCGTGCCACTGGCACTCCAGGCTAGGTGACACAGCGAGACTCTGTCTCAAAAAAAGAAAAAAAAAATGATATTTACATGACAGCAGAGCTAACTCCATTTTTCAACTAGAAGAGTTGATTACTTGTCTCTTGCCAATTCCTATTTATTAACTAATTAAAGTCCATCTCAAAAATATATCTCTAATGACTGAGTGCACACCTTACTCTAATTGCTTAGTTTGTCATACCTTATATTCTCAAATGTTTACCTTTTAATATAATACAAATATGTCTCAGAAAGCTGGGGCTAAAAGCAGATATCAAGCAGACTGAACTAAGATTGGAAGGTGAGGTAATAGAGAGGATGGTTATCTACTATATCTCAAAATATTTTTATTAGTAAACTGAGCTTTACATGGAAGTTTGAGACAACAGATTTAATAAAGATCTCATCTTTTAAATTGCACTGGAGTTTTGCAGTGAGCCAAGATGACTCCATTGCACTCCAGCCTGGGCACCCAAAGCAAAACTCCATCTCAAAAAAAAAAGTAGCTAAGAACAGTACACAGAGACAACAAAATATGAAATTAAAAGTATGTTACATAAAATGGGGCTCAGGGAATACTTAAAAAATTATTTTCAAGAAATACAGTACAATTTTTAGTGTTTACATTTAGATGAAGCTTACTAGATTAAAAGTGAAATAAAATTGGTAACATGTCATACAAAAGAAAGGGAAGCAGTAAATATGACTTGTTGAAGAACTGCTTCTTCATAGAACAAGAAATTACAAAACTGTAGATATGGTATATAAAGAACATTTGTTAAGTAAGTTACTCTTAAGATCAGGTTTGAACTACCATCTGATACTTTGAAGTACATCAGCTAATGATTAAGAGTATTCTTTTACTCTGTCCCTCACAAACAGTTTTTTAAGTGTTGGTCATTATGTAATCCAACTGCTTTTAAGATATAGCATTTATGCTTCTCTCTTGCTGTCTTTTTTTCTATATATAACAAGTTATTAAAAGAAAAACAGAAGCTTTATCTCATCCAAATGCAACTGGGAAAATACACTACTACATGATGGCTATAAATGCCATATGTGGTGAGCTCCTCCAGATTTATATTTCATGAAAAAAAATGGTTGATGTCATTGCCAGATATCTTCTAGTTACCAGGAAACTTTTTAATGCTTAACACAAAACTCTAAAATTGAACAAATTAACATTATGTTTCTAAAAAGTACTACTGAATAAACCTGAAATTATTATGTAAGCATTAATACATATTCCTTTTAAACCAAACCATATTTTGAAAAGCAATAATGCAAAAAGATTTAAAACCTACTACACACGGTACAAAAACAGAATATTTAGGATACTTGCCCTTGAGATACACAATATTACATAATGAATAGTTTTTATGACCCACATAGCTAAAAACAGCTCATGTTTCTTCTCATTTATAGAAGAGTTATTTGGTTTGGCCAACAGATGTGGAATTTTGGTTCTATGAAAAAGGATCCTGCAAAGAACCAAAAATTACATGGGCAGATGACATACCATATAACACTAGCCTTTATAAACAGCTTTCTAGCAAGAAAGCCAACCTTAGTCTTGTGTATCGATGTAATTCTCTTAAGTGCAAGGATTATAGTTATGATAAATAGTGGGATAACAGTTAATTCTGTAACAAGTTCACTGCTTTCATACAGAAAAATATCATTGTAACTACAGGACCATCACAAATACCTTTCTAATAAGCCTACTCCAATTTGGCATTTGATCCTAAATAGTATTTTCAAACATTATCTTTTCTTCTCATGGGGTGGAATTCCCATGCCCTTCCATATTTATAGCAAGAACTATATTTATTATAATCGCAGTCAAAACTCCAGGTGTGGGAGATATGTTACTACTGTTAAAAGAGATAAGTTTTATTTCACAAGATAATTTCCTCTACTTTTAAAACCATTTCACAAAATTATCTATTCATCTGTTTATCTAAAACTTCTTGAGAATTTAAAAGGCAAGATTATGTTGAAGCTACAATCCCTGTTCTTTATTTCACATAAATATATATAAGCTATATAGTTTATAAACTAAATATATTTATAAACTATCTATCTATATCTAGTAAAGAGGGGCTGGTCACAAAATTGACTACTAGTATCCATCAAATATTTCTCTATCATAGGTTGGGACAATAATTTTTACTGCAGGATATCATGCCAAAATTATATTCTTAAAAGGATACTTCGCTGAGGAACATCAATTTCCTTCTCAAAAATTCAAGCTATTCATTAATTCATTTACTTCACAAAATTTGAATACATACTACATGCAAGGAAATGGGTCAAATATTGTCAAGTAAAATTATACAAACTAAGTGGCCCTCTCCACTAAAAGGCTTATGATCCTCTATGATCAGCACTCATATCCCTTTAAAATACTTTATCCCCTTGAGCTAGAAAATTTGAATGAGGAAGTATTAGAAAACATTTGAGCATTCCTTAAGTGGTTAATTACCTGATCTTGCAATGACATCACTGGATTATTTTTGGTAGTGTTGATGTGAAGTACATGGTATTTATTCTTTGCACACAGGTCATAGGCGATATTGGTAAATGAAGTGCTTGCAGTTTTGGGAACTCTGTTATAAATGATCACCATGTCCTCTTCTGCATCTAAAGCAGCATCTTGCCGAGGGCCATCCATTGTATGTCGCTGCTCAATTTCTCGGACTTCATGTCTTGCAATAGCCCTTTCTGCCAAGAAAAACAGATATAAACTAAGTTTTTAAGGATACTATAAGGAAGTTATGAACACTGAACTTTGAACCATGATAAGAAAAGATACATAAAAGAAAACAAAAGCAAAGGACCAAGGCATGTGGAAAGCATGGGTAAATTACCTGGGATTTTAAGAGGATCTAGTTGATTCTAAAATAACTTTACAGCCTGGAACATAGTCTTCCTATTCAAGAACTAGGTAAGAGCTCCTGAAGAAATGTTTGAGGACCAAAGCTTCAGAATTTCTTATGAAGGATAATATGTACATCAAGAACAAAGGAATAAACAGTCAACAAATGTAGAATAGCACAGACCACAGAGTACTTCAGTGCAGTTCCAAAGTCACTTTACATTCTAATAGAATTCCTACAGCCTGAATTAATTCTCAAACACACAAAGATCACATGGAATACTAAACTACACAGTTAAAAAAAAAAAAAGCACTTAGAAGACAAATTACTTATAATTTAAGAAAAGGCTTTGAAATTTATTACCCAATTTAGTTATTCTCTGGTTTATAAAAATTTAACAGGGCAGTGATTATAAATGCTAATATGACTGAACAAGAGTAGAAACAATACTACCACACATCCTTTTTCTTTTTGGTATTATGTCAGAAGCTATGTTTATCACATGGCTATGCTTTTCCCTTAAATTTCATGGTTCCTCTAATTTAAATCACCTATCTATTATGTGGTTTCAAAAGCAGTTACATTTTGCTTTCTACTATTCTCTACTTAATGCAAACGTCAGCTTCAAATATATACATATTTTAGAATAAGGATGCAAGAAAAGGAGAGGATAGAAGGAAATGAGGGGCGTGAAATCCCTAGCAAGATTACAAATACTTTGCACAGGGATAGTTACACATATAGCATGTGCTCTCTTAACCCGCAGATCTTTGTGCAAGCTATCTTTGGCAGTTTCTCAAAAAAGTTAAATAGGATTACCAAATACACCACCCCAGAGAACTAAAAACAGGTACTCAAATATTTCTTATTAATGTTTAAAGCACTACTCACTATAGCCAGAAGGTAGAAACAATCCAAATATCCAACAGATGAATAAGTGTGGTACTATATACAGAACAATAGAATATTATTCAACTATAAAAAGGAATGAAGTACTTATATACGTTATTAATATGAATGAACACCAAAAATATGCTAAGAAGCCAGATACCAAAGGTCACATATTATATAGTTTTATTAATATAAAATATCCAGAATAGGTAAAATGAAACGGTATTAATATATTGGTGATTGCCAGGGAATGGGGGAGGGAGAAATGGAAAGCATGTGATTAATGGTTATGGGGTTTCCTTTGGAGTAATGTTTTGGAACTAGATAGAGATGGTGGTCGTACAATACTGTGAATGTTCTAAATGCCAGTGAATTGTTCCCTTTAAAATGGCTAACTTATGTTCATTTCACTTCAAAAAAATTGCCAAAAACAAGTATTCACAAAATATTGAGATCTTATAATATGGGTTCATTTTAATAACAATAACATTAAAAACAGAAATTATAAAACATTCAACAGTTTATAAATTAGTCATTTATTCTCAATTTTAAAAATATTTATCTTCAGGTACAATAATTTTTATAGGCCCTTATAGACACCTCTTTTACAAAAACATTATACTTCCAAACTAACTATACATTAATCCTTAACATTATGAAAATATAAGTATCAAATTTTCCTTCACAACTTCAACTGACTGATAAAGTATCACTAAAAATATACTGGAGTTAATGTTCCTGAGACAATCAATCTATTAGATAACAACATTAAAGTAGTTGTTAAAAATCCCATCAATCCAAAAACCACCAATTCTTTTATTTTTGTGTTGCTGCTAAGCTTACTACGTTAAAGGAATATGAGCTATATTTTACTGAATGTACTTGCCAAGCTTGGCTATACATTTTTAGTTATTAATTTAAAAATGTGAAATCCTTGTAAGTTACAACCTTCTTTTGTTATCAATCTGAGAAATATACTAATCACCTACATGAAAAAATAATATTGGTAATAGCTAACACTGAATTATCGCTACGCTTTAAGTGTTTTATGTAATCTGTTATGCTCTGTGCTGCGTTTTATATACATCAGGTCATGATTCTTAAAGCAAACCTAAGAGGCAGAATTATTATCCCCATTTAAATAAGGAAACTGAGTCTCTTTAGTTGATCACCAGCTGATTACTGATGTCAGGATACTATTCCAAGTCAATGTGTCTCTAGAGCCTGTGTTCCACATTGTACTGATTGTCTGAGATTTTGTCTATTTCTATTATAGGAAGAAGTAGAGCCTTACAGTTAAATACAGCATTACAGTGTTACAGAAATCTCTTTTCTTTTTTGCAAATACCTTAATTTTTTGATGTATTTTATTTTGGAATTGCAAAAGCATTTTGCAATTGTTTCCTGCAACATTCCTGTGAAATAGGCATGATAAATAAGTGAAACAGAAGGACAGAAGATGGTTGTCTTCTAGGTGTTAAAAAGCAAAACATGCTGTACTATCTTTGCAACTTCCTGTGCATATATAATTATCTCAAAATTTTAAAAGTTATAAAAAACCACAACCAAAGCCAATAACAAAGTAATTATTGATATCATTCCCCAAATTAGTAATCGTATAATATTCTAAGTACCATTCTTAAATAGGGAAAAAATTCACAACATACAATTTTTTTATTTATGGGTTACTATATGGATTGCAAGGTCTGAAGGAGGTCCAATATAAGGCCTATGTTTTTCTCCAAATATACCAGCATAAGTATAGAGATGAGACTCATTATTCAAATTATAAGTGGAATCCTCTTCCAATTCATAGTTTAGAAAAACACCAATTTGCCCTGATTGTACTGACCAGAGTCAGGTTTACCTGCATCCATCTTTTGTAGACGAAAATGCCATAGCATTTCTGGGAAAAAATTCTTTTCCCAGATGCCCATACCCTGTTCACCCTTGCCTCTTACTTCTATCTACCAATAATACAATTTTTAATACAATTTTTTTGCAACAAGTATCTATTTTTAAAATACAAAATATGATAGTTAAAAATCATAGGTGAGTTGACTTCAAGGCCTCATTCTTTACTCATCTCAGTCACTTGAAATGAATACTCTGATACAAAATGGGGAGTCCAACTATATATGTTTTTCCTTTTTTCTTGAGCTTTACTGAGACATTAATCTTTACATCATCCCTCACCTCTTTATAAATTTCAAGTGAACTGTTCTATTTTCAATGTCTATCTGGTACAAAATTGAAC
This sequence comes from Cebus imitator, assembly GCF_001604975.1. Classification (NCBI taxonomy): domain Eukaryota; kingdom Metazoa; phylum Chordata; class Mammalia; order Primates; family Cebidae; genus Cebus; species Cebus imitator. The sequence continues at coordinate 3,504,326 of NW_016107576.1, read as the reverse complement.
AAATGCCATTGTAAGAAATGCTATAAATAAGAACAAAATACTTTTGGATCCAAGAACTGGGGAAGAACCTTCTAGAAAATACACTGAATAAGTTCAGCCTTAAAAGGACAGAGCTGCCTTTAAAGATGTGGAGAAGGCATAAAAGCTTGAGTAGTAGCACAAGCTGATAAATAACAAATATATTAGTGTCATGATAATATTAAGAGTAATGTTAAGCAGCTGCAGAAAAAAAAATCTATAGCAATTTTAGGCTATGCCAATAGACATATAGTTATCAGTGTAACAAGTGCTTCTATTTTGAGCTTTTACTGTGAGCTAGGAACAATGCTTCACGTTTAAATGTACGTTACTTCACTTCTTACAAGAACCCTATACAGTAACATTACAGAATTCAGACTCAAGAGATATTAATTACAGAGCTATTAGGAACAGAGTCAGAATTTAATCCTTCATCTGTCTTATACCAAAGCCTATATTCCTAACCAAAACACCGTAATTACTGTCTCAAGTCACAGGAAGGAACAGTTCATAAGAAATTTGTATTCAGTCACACAGGGCTATCATGTGTCATTTCAGGCTCACATTAAAAACTAGAGTACTCCAGAATGGGAATGAGCTGGATGGATCATGCCACATAAAAAAACTGTTTAAAAAAAAACAGTGCACTTAGCTAAGAGAAAAATCCATAAAAATGACTAAAAGTCTTGAAATATTTGAAAAGTTATTATGAAAAAGAGGCAGAATCCTTTCTGTAATATTATTCCAGAAAAAAAGGTATGACTGGCTCAAGAGGGAATGGGCTTTCAAATAATTAGTAGCGCAAAGTAACGACACGGGCAGTTTATGGGGTGGTAAATTATTACTCTCTGGAGATACTCATACAGAGGTTGCATGAGGAGATGTCAAAGAATGATGGAAAAAGGATTCCCGCACTGAGGAGAGCTAAAATCAGGGGACCTCTGGAATGCATAGCCCCTAGATAAGTTCCATAAAGCTATTATATCAATTTCTCCTCTACAGTACAGGTGTGTTTTTGGAGGACTCTCTCCACCCACTCACCCCCAGGCTCAAACAAAATTGAAAGAAGCAGAAATAGAGACAGAAGCAGGCCAGTAACAACTGGGTGGGAAGAAGGGAGTGGGATGCTTACTTATTCTCCCACAATCCTATTTTATTCACTGACACCCAGATGTATTTGTCTAGCTTAAGACAAAAAATATACCTTTTATGATTACTGTAAGAATTCAAGTAACTGAGCACAGTCATACTGTACTATGTATCTTTGAGTAGTAAGAATGATGTGATCATTTATAACCAAGCTTTTCCCACTGAATTCATCAAATAATTTCATAAACATTTACTGAAAATCTATTAATTTAAAAGTACTGCACCAGGCTCTGGACATATATCTACTCTTGGAGAGTTTGATGGTATAGTGTTATAAAAAAAAAGTTTATACAAGATGCAACAGAGGTCCCCAAAATGGGATGGTTACAAGAAAGGATCCAGAGCAGATAAGTGAGATTAAAAAGTACTTTCTGGGTAACAAAGACACCTAGGCAAAGGGAAGAAGCACAAACAAAGAATTGGAGACACAACACTGAATAGTGCATTTAGGCCCTAAAAGCGGTTCTTAACAAGCTTAGAAGATGGGAGAAAGATTAAGGTTAAGGTTAAACATAAGGCAGAAAAGTGGGCAGAAGCCAGATCACAGTGTCTTAATCACCATACCCTATAAGCCAGCATTCTCAAACTTATTGGTCTCAGAACCTCTTTATACACTCTTTGTTAAGGACACCAAACAGCTTTGGTTTATGTGGGTTACATCTAGCAATAGCACATTAGTTATTAAAAGTGAGAAACATTTAGTAACTCACTTTAAAATAAAAATATGACATGTTAGCATAAATGACATGATTTTGTGTAAAAATTTTCCAAAACCAAAAATATTTAGTGTAACATATTTTTGCAAATCTTTTTAAATGTCTGGCTTAATAGAAGACAACTGGATTTTTGTATCTGCTTCTCCATTCAAAATACTACCATATATTCTTTGGGTTGGAGTCAATGAAGAAAATCAGACTCATACAGATACAGTTGGAAAAGGAGTACTTTAGTAGCCTTTTCAGATAATTGGAAATATTCTTTTTCAATTCTACCTAAAACCTAGCAAGTGTTAACTTCTTTTATTTTTGAGCCAGAGTCTCGCTCTGTTGCCAAGCTGGAGTGCAGTGGCGCCATGTCGGCTCCCTGCAACCTCTGCCTCCTGGGTTCAAGCAATTCTCCTGCCTCAGCCTCCTGAGTAGCTGGGACTACAGGCGCGTGCCACCATGCCCAGCTAATTTTTTTTTTTTTTTTTTCAGTAGAGATGGGGTTTCATTGTGTTGGACAGGATGGTCTCTATCTCTTGACCTCATGATCTGCCTGCCTCGACCTCCCAAAGTGCTGAAGTGCTGGGCTTATAAGTGTGAGCCACCGCGCCTGGCCTAATTTCTTAGAAGTTAATTGCAATGTGATAGAAAACCATATTAATGAATATACACTATTCATGTTCATATCAGTGAATATATACTGTTATCTTGATATACTTTGCACTGTAATTTGAAAAATACTGGTATATGGAGTTATGCCAATCCTCCAAATATTAATACATTAGAATTGTATAATAAAAATTATACAATTAAAAAAAAATCACATTCGTTGTAACACACTGGTGGTCACCAATCTCAGAGAGGTCTAAGTATTGGGAAACTGTTATGCTCATGGTGGCAGATACAAGTTTCTTTAAATTTTATAATTGGCAACTAATACTGTCAATTATTTTACTTATAGCAACAAGTTTGCTTTGTTCATTTTTGAGAAAATATCTCCCAACTGCACAAGTCTGAATAAACATAGTTTGTGTGTTGATCATTCTTTCAAGTAAAAACAGGGTTCTATGAAAACAACTGCCTTATTGAGTTTGCAACTTGTCTATTTTCTGTTTCTATGACAGAGACTGGGTAGTTTATAAAGAAGTTTCTTTAGCTCCTGGTTCTGTAGGCTGGCAAGTTCAAGACTGGGCAGCCACATCTGGTATCTTCTGGTAAGGGCTTCATGCTGCATCAAAACATGATGGAGAAATGGAAGAGAAGCTGATGTGCAGAAAATGGGACTGCACACTCCAGAGGCAACCTTGCTTCATAACAACCTGATCTCATTGTAACTAACGTAGTCCTGGAAGAGTGAGAACTCATTAATTCCCTCAAGACTACACTGATTCTTTTATGAGAGCAGATTTCTCATGATCCAAACACTTCTTAAAGGTCCCACCTTTCAACACCATTACATTGAGGACCAAGCCTCAACATGAGTTTTGGTAGAGACAAACCATATTCAAAGCACAGTACAACACAATCGCACAAGTGCTTTACCTCAAGACAATCTCTGTACTCTGGTATGCAGAAGTGCTTGATGAACTTTCCATTTTGTGATACAATATTAAAAACAGACACAAAAAGTCAAGATTTAATAAAGTTATTGCTTTCTGAAGGACATTCTTATTGAAAATGACTTTTGAGGGTTTAGGCTGTTAGAGAAAGGTAGCAAAAAACACAATGCCTACTAATGCAGTTTGGTACCAGCACTGTTTTTTACTATGAGGACAAATGCTAACTAGCGAAAAAGGCAACTAACATCTTAGAATTATGAAAATGGTTGTGAACTATTTTGTGATAGCCCTAAAGGAGTCTTGAGGATCCTTATGGTACACGCACTGCACTTTCAGAACAACTTCTATAAGCAATACAGAGGCATTTTCAAAAAGAGTTTTAAGTAACAGCCCATGTGGGACTTCTACAATCCAAGATTCCCCAAGGCATCATTTTATAGAGTGAAGACATAGTGAGGATTAAGACTTGAAGGAAAGCAACTTCAATAAGGAAGAAGCATGGACACTGAAAGGAGATAGGTTAGTGGGGCAGAGGCTTAGGTGACGAGAGTAGATGAGGGAATTCGAAATGGCTAAGGTGCTTCTCTAGATTTCTTTACTGAAGAGGCAGATGGTGTCATTCAGTGAATTTGAGAATTGGGGAAGGAAGAACAAATGGAATGAAGAAAGGAATTCAGGACAGTTTGTACTCTACATTGAAGTTCAAACTGAGAAATCAAGTATGTAGCTGATCTGTGGAAGAGCCATTTTCATAATGGCTTTATTTCAAGCTTGTGTAAGAACAACATCCAGGCCTAACAGGTCTAGAGGATAGGATAGAGAAAGCATAATGGCAGAAAAGTTCTGGATTAGAGTATAAAATGGCATCTGTTCCCTACCAGCCCCATGAATATCCAGATATTTATGTGTTTGAGCTTTTAGAGAAAGGGAATGCAGGGAAATGATTAAGGAGCTGTTTTAATGAAGGGCTTTGTAATATAAAGGGAGCACTGTATTAATTAGGGAAACATCAGCTGTTGTAACAAAATCTCAATTGTTTACTACACAAGAAATTTAGTTCTTGCTCAGGTACCAATGTGAGTGTTCCTGGCTGGCAGATGGCCTTTTATGCAGTAATTCAAGAAATCATGCTCCTTTCCTGTCCTGACTTTGCTATTCTCCCCAGTACCTTGAAGTCTTTTGATCCAGCTGGCAGACAGAGTGCAGAAAGCACAACCATTTCTTAATTATCTTGGCAAACACTAGTCATATGGCCCTACCTAGATGCAGGGGTTGTGGTGAGAAATTTAATCTTTGGTGGGCAGTTGCTTCCTAGCAATAAAAACATACTATGGGAAGAAATGCATGAATAGCTGGTATATAGTTTGCCATTTCTTCACACAGGCACATAAAGCAGGTTCTCAAGTGATTAACTATGACATTAGTGAGAACATAGGATAACTTTCTCCATTTCTACATGAAATATGACATCAATCTTAGCGCCATAAAGGCTCCAGTACTTTCTGGCATTACCTCTCGGGGCAGCAGCAGAGATGATGATGCTTGATTAGAGACAGTTATTCTGTGGACAAGCAGGTAACAAAGCAGAGTTAGGTAGGGGGATTCTGCAGAAAACCCACAAGATATCTCTAGAAGACTTTCAGAAACGTTAGAAGGGAATTTCAATGGAGAAGGAAGCTTTGTGCAAACATCTAGGGTAATGGTCAAATGAAAAATAGACTATTAATGTAACTCTTCCATATGTATTTACAGGGTTAGTGTGAGGGAGAGACTTGGATTATCAGTTTCAGACACAGTGAGCTTCAAGTGCCCATGGAACATGCAGGTAGTAATATGTAGGTTACAGAAGATAAACATCTCAGGAGAAAGTTCTGAACTAAAGACAGAAATTAGGAGTCACAAAGGCACCAGCTGATGTCAAAGGGAGTAAATGATCGTGAAGGTATAGAGTTAAAAAAAGAGAATTTTATTTTTCACTTAGTTTTTAATTTTTATTTTTAAATATCAAAAGAAAATTTTGAATTAATCAGCTTTTGTTTCTAAAAATCTGTTTTACCAGCACTACCTACATGTGCAACACAACCAAAAACAAATCTGCACTATCACTGCAAGATCATGTACTAATCTACTAACAAACATTTTTAGTGTTTTGACCACGTTGTCCACTTGCAAATACTCATAGTTAGTACACTGCAGCTGATAAATGCTAGCTTCATGTCTTACTCACATTCCTTTAAAATGTTTTTTAAAGGACTCATGAGTTTTGCAACTCACAAAGCACACAGCTGAACCTTACTACTAAGAATGCATTTAACTAAAATCTCTGCTAGCAATTTTTTCCAGAGTAAAACTAAACATGATACTGTAGAAGATGTGAAGAAGGCTGAAAGTAAATTATTCAACAAGACATTAAAAAAGATGTTAATAATGTCAGGAAAATAAAATAGGAGTAAATTATATGGAAGCTCGGTTATTCAGCTAAAATATTAACTTTGATATTAAACTGGTAGGAATATGCAGAGATTTCCTTAAATTCTTAGCAGAAGTCCATACTGCCATTAAAATAGATGTGCTTTGATTGTTGAAATAAATATCATACCAAGAAGATGAAAGCATTTTCAAAATCAAGAAAGAAATGTCAAAACTGTCTACAAAGCTAAATTATTTTCACACTTCAACAACTGCACCTGGTGCTCCACTCACTAGTAAGTAAAAAGAATAAGAAGTAACTAGGATTCAACTCCAGCTGGGTTTGGATATCATTAACTAAAATCTAATGCAGCAGCTGTTTGAAAATTGGGAATTAGCAATGCTGAAAACTTGGTACTATTTTACTGGAGTTGGATATGCATCATATTCTAGAGCAGTGGTTCCCAAATTGAGCATGCATCAGAATCACTTGGAGCATTTGTTAAAATACAAATTCCTGCCTTCCCACATTCTCTAGCTATTAATTCCAAGGACTAAGAATTTGCCAATCAAGTTCTCAATGTTGATATGATGGTCCAGGAACACTTTGAGAATCAGTGTTCTAGAGGGCATTTCTGTTGGCTTATTAAGAAGACAGAATATTATCTTTTCCATGTAACTGATTAATTTTTACCCCATTAATTTGGAATTTTAGCTATAGCTTAGATCTGTGAAAAACAACTTAATGGTATAAACTAGTTGTGAGAATAGTATAAACTAGTTGTGTGTCTGGTCATCACATCCATTACCCTTTAACTCATGGTACTGATTCTACTGAGCTAATTGGATTTCCCATCTTCCTCACTGCTCCCCATCAATCACTAGGTCTCCTAAGGCTACTCAGGTTCCTCTTTAAAGGATGCTGAAACCATCATTATGGAAAGCACAAGTGAAATGTTTACCTTGTTCTTGGGCCAAAACTGTAACAAAACCCTTTGAAAATGTGACATTAATTAATTCTAAATGATGGTCGCTGCCCCACACCCTTTTAAACTGAAACTTTTTTGGGGGTACAACCAATAATTCAAGAACCATGTTAAAGATATTCATCTTGGAACATTCTCTTATATATGAAGAAAATCTGATTAAACTACAATTTCCAGTTGTGGCTTACTAGTTAAAAACTGAAGTTCAAGTACACTACCCATTGTTAAGACTAAAAAAGTGAGTTAAAGAAAAAATTTTTTGAGACAGGGTCTCATTCTTTCACCCAGCCTTCAGTGCAATGGCATGATTAGGACTCACTGCAGCCTTGACATCCCAGGCTCCAGTGATCCTCTCACCTCAGCCTCCGGAGTAGCTGGGACTACAGGCATGTGCTACCATGCTTGGCTAATTTTTGTATTTTTTGTAAATACAGGGTTTCACCATTGTCACCCAGGCTGATCTCAAGCTCTTAATCTCAGGCAATCAGCCCACCTCAGCCTCCCAAGATGCTGGGATTACAGGCATAAACCATCGCACCTGGCCTAATACTTTTTATATCTTATAGCTTTGTATCTTCTGAGAAACTGTTATAGCTTTTCAGTTGAATCTGTATTTTTAATGAATCTTTAAAAATTAGTCACAGGTATTAATATTCTAAAGATGTTCTTTTTTAAACATCAATTTCCAAAAACTGTCTTCCTTTGTATTTGTCTTGTGTAACAAATAAGAACCATTTTCAGCATCCTGTAAACTATAATTCTTTACTAGTGACATTTAAACATGCCCACAATGCAATGACAATTGATATTCTTAATAATGACCAGTAAAATGCTGAACAGTTTTATCAACTGACAAAAACTAATGCTTGACCATAATTTGAGTTTTGTTTTACTGTATTGTAATTACATAAAAAAAGTATAAGGAAAAAAATTCTCAAGTAGAATATTCTTTATCTTGCAGACAACCAAACATTTACTACAGAATGGTCATTTTAATATCTACTTTAAAATAATTTGTTGATCTTTACGTACCCTATATTAGCTTTTAAAACCCATTAATTTTTTGGCTTATTTTCCTATGCCAGAAATAAAATTACGATCATTATGAAAAGGTATGGGTTGATAAAATGAATGGGGATGAGGCAAAGTAACTCAAAACTGTTTGTTCTATTTTGAGTTACTCTGCCTCATCCCTATTAACCTATTTGAATTAGGCAACATAAATTTAAGTACTCTAATTGAACACTGGAACCAATCAAACTATGGAAACTGAAAAAACATGTGGAATTAATATGACTTTTAGGGAGGAGAGCATAACTTTTTTACAAGCTGCTTCTTTCTCTGAAAGAAAGGTGATGACGATTATTACCCAGCATACAGAAGACACACAAAATTTGCTTAATAAAAATAACACAGCATACTAAATTAAGCCATATGGGAGGCAGATTTCTTCACTCCACAATCCAAGAAAGGTTAAAGGAAGTGAACGATAATATTAAAAGGAAGTGAAGGTTTGCTGTGATTTGATCTCTACTAACCTAACAATGTTACACATAGCACAAAGCTAAAGCTCCATACATTGTCAAGACTGTTTAGTACAGTATTCTAGGTTTATCACACCTAACTAATCCTCAGAGGTTTTTTCCTCTAATGGTGCCAAGACTGTGTAGGAGAGAGAGGAAAGCGGCAGAAAAGTCAAGAGATTAAAGTGGTCAGATAGTCAGGGCAGGACCATGATTTCTGAGCCTAGAGCAATCTAAGAATCCATGGAAAATTACATTATCTTAAAATAGATTACAATGTATAACAAATTCCATAGGACTGGGGAATCTGTATTTTTAAAAAGCTCCCAAGGTGATATAAGAGCAGGTGGTCTAAAATCGATAACAAACGGAAGACATTAGAAAGCAACACTGGGGTCAACATTCATTGACTGGTTTGTGACCCTGTGGGTACCATTCTCCATTTTACACTTTTATAGCTAAAATATTACAGATGGAGTCTCTGAAGCATAATCTCTCATCTTTAAAGCCTATTTTATTTCTAATGTAGGCCCCGATTTTGGCTTTTTTTGGTGGTCTAAGATAACCTAGAAATAATGTCTAAATAAAACAAAGTTCGAAAAATAAAGAAAATTGAAATTTTAGGAATAGGTTACTTGATGGGATCTATCAAATTATTCAAATTCTTAAATCTTAATTTATAATTACTAAAATTTATATTTGTACATTAAAAGATTACATACTAATGATATAGACCCATACATACCATACATACCACAGAAAAGGCAGAGATTGTCAGACTAGACAAAAAAGCAAGATTCTACTATATACTGACCACTAGAAAACCACTTCAAATGAGAGAAACATTAAATAACTTAAAAGATAAAGGATGAAAAAAGAGGTATCATATTATCACAAATCAAAAAAAAAAAAATCTGGTGTGGCCATATTAATGACAAAAAGACTATTAACAAAGATAAAAAGGACCATTTCATGATGATAAAGGGGTCAATTTATCAAAAAGACATTACGATACTTAACACTTTTGTACCTTTATAAGAACGTTTTTAAAACATATGAATTTAAAACTCACAGGAAAAATAGACAAATCTGTAAGTATAATCAAAGATTTCACCATCATGCTTGCAATAATTGATAGAAGTAGACAGAAAATCGCTAAGATACAGGAAATTTCAATATCGTCAATAAATTAGCCAACTGGCATTTAGAGAACATCCAGGATGCAGCTATACATTGTTTTCAAGTGTACATGGAACATTCAACAAGACAGACCATATCCTCAGTCATAAAACAAAGTTCAAAATATTTGAAAGTACTAAAATCATACAAAGTATGTTCTCTGACTAAAACAGAAATTTAAAGTAACAGAAAAGACATTTGAAATGTCCACAAATACTTGGACTAAATAACACACTTCAAGTAATCCACAGGACAAAGAAAAAACCAAAAAGGAAAATAGGAAAGTAGTTTGAACCTAATAAAACCAAAATATCAAAATTGTGAGACATAACTGAAGCAGTGCTTTAAGGGAAACATATAACACTACATGATCATATTATAAACGAAGGCAGGTCTAACATCAATGACCTAAACCACAGCTAGTTCTTTGTGCCCCCCGCCCAAACAAAATCAATAAAACTGACAAACTTCTAGCCAAATGAGAAAAAAAGACAAGATACAAATTATCAATATCAGAAATGACAAAGGAGAGAATACTACAGATAATAAAGCAATATTATAAGTAACTGTAGCCAATAAATTTGATAACCAATTGCTAAATTCCTTGAAACACAAAATTAACAAAGCTCACAGGCAGCTAAACAGAATAAACCTTTTAAATCTATTAAATGTATAAATAAAAAAACCTTTGCACAAAAAACAAGATCAAACCTTTCTCACAGACAAAAGGCCCAAATGGCTGTATTGGAAAATTCCACCAAAAAAGAAAAATACCAACACAAGAAAACATCAACACAAACTCTTGAAGAAAATTGAAAAGGAGAAAACACTTTCCAATTGAGTCTCTGAACCCACCCTTTGATACCAAAACCAGACATGAAATCTCTTATAAACATAGAGGCAAAAATTAACAAAATTTAGTGAAATGAAAGGACAACCATCATACCTATGTAGTTTATCCCAAGGATACAGATTGGTTTAACATGCAAAAGTCAATGTAACTTATCCTACTAATAAGCTAAAGACCATGTACAGTATTCATCTTAATACATGCACATAAACAAAATCCAACATCAATTAATGATAAAAATCTCAGCAAACTGGGAATAGAAGAGAACTTCCTTCAATTAATAAAAGGATATCTGTAAAAAATGTTCAGCTGGTATCAAACTTTACTGAAAGACAGACTGGATACTTTCAACCTAAGACCGTGAATGAGGCAAGGATGTCCACCCTCACCAGTTTTATAAACACTGTCCTGGAGGCTCTACCCTGTTCAATAAGGCAAGAAAAAGAAAGGCACACAGAGAGCAGTAAGTAAAACTGCCTTTTGTCACACACAGCATGACTGACTGTGTACAAATTCCTAAAGAATCTATCAAAAAACCTACGAGAATTAATGAGTTTAGCAAGGCTGCAAGATATAAAAATCAATATACCTAAATCAACTGTACATTACTAACAACAGGTAATCAGAAATTCACATTTAAAAATATCATGTAAAATAGCACAAAAATATGAATAAATTTGCAATAAGATGTACAAGACCATACAGTAAAAACCAGAAAACACTGTAGAGAAAAATTAAATAAGATCTAAATAGATATGCCACATTCATGATTTACAAAAGACTATTGTCAATTCTCCCAAAATTTATATACAGATGCCATGCAATCCCAATAAAAATCCCAGAACACTTTTTGGTATGAATTGATCAACTAATTCTAAAATTTTTATGAAAATGCAAAGAATTTGGAATAGGCAAAAAAAAAAAATAAAAGAAAAATAAAAAAATTAGGCTGGGCATGGTGGCTCACGCTTGTAACCCCAGCACTTTGGGAGGCCGAGGTGGGCAGATCACGAGGTCGGGAGTTCAAGACCAGCCTGTCCAATATGATGAAACCCTGTTTCTACTAAAAAATACAAAAATCAGCCTGGCAAGGTGGCACACACCTGTAGTCCAGCTACTAAGGAGGCTGAGGCAAGAAAATTGCTTGAGCCTGGGAGGCAGAGGTTGCAGAAGCCAAGATCATGCCACTGCACTTCAGCCTAGGCGACAGAGTGAGACTCCATCTCAAAAAAACAAAACAAAAATAGAAAAAAAAAATTGGAAGGATTTATACTACCTTATCTCAAGACTTGTTATCCAGTTATAGTAATCAAGACAGTATGGTACTGGCATAAAGACAGACATTTAGATCAATGAATCAGAATAGTGAATCCAGAAATATAACTATACAAATACGATCAACGGATTTTAGAAAAACTTGGTAAGATAATTCAATGAAGAAAATGATCATCTCTTCAACAAACAGTAAGGGAACAACTGGATAGCCATTTTCTTAAAAGGGAATCTTAATTCTTTCTTCATTCTTACTTCACATCATATACAAAAATGAATTTAAAATGAATCACAGGCCTAAATTTATTCACTAAAATTATAAAACTTCTAGAAGAAATAATTCTAGTAATTTTAGGTTTGGCAAAGATTTCTTAAATATGACAGAGTAAACAAGAACTACAAAAACAAATATCAATACAGTGGACTTCACTGAAATTAAAAGATACAGAAATGAAAAGGAAAGCCACATAAATAAAAAAATATTTGTGAAATGTATAGCCAACAAAAGATTTGTATCTTATCAGTAAAAAAATGTGTCTCTTACAACCTAATAAGAAAACAGCCAGTCCATTTTTTTAAATGAACTAAAGATTTGGACATTTCCCCAAAAAAGGAGATATGCAGATAAGAAGATGAAAGATGTTCATTATTAGAGAAAATGAAACTACAATGAGATACCACAAGCTTGCAAGAATGGCTAAAATTAAAGACTGGTCAGACCAAGACTTGTCAAGAATGTGGATTAACTGGAATTCTCATGAACTGCTAATAAGAATATAAAATGAAACAACCATTATGGAAAACAGTTGGACAATTTCTTAAAAAGTTAAACATATAGGCCAGGCGCGGTGGTTCATGCCTGTAATGACAGCACTTTGGGAGGCCAAGGCAGGTGAATCACCTGAGGTCAGGAGTTCACGACCAGCCTGGAAAACATAGTGAAACCCTGACTCTACTAAAAATATAAAAATCAGATGGGTGTGGTGGCAGGTGCGTATAATCCCAGCTACTCAAGAGACTGAGTCAGGAGAATCACTTTAACCCAGGAGGTGGAAGATGCAGTGAGCCAAGATCACACTCCAGCCTGGATGACAAGAGCGAAACTCTGTCTCAAACAATAAAAAAGAAAGAACAAGTTAAACATATATCTAACCATATAACCCAGCCATTCCACTCCTATTTATCCAAGAGAAAGAAAAGCATATATCCATACAGTCTTATGCCAAAGTGTTCACTCCACTTTTATTTTCAATAGGCCCAAGTGGGAAGGAATTAACATGTCCATCTACAAACAAATGACTGAACAAATGGTAGGATACCCATACAATGGATTATTGCCCAATAAGAATATCTATTATCAAAGAATTATTGATATGTTCATCATGGATCTCAAAATCATTATGCTGAGTTAAAGCCCAGATCCCACCTCCCACAAAAAGAGCACATGATAAATTATGCACAGTAATGAACTCAGTTGCTAGTTTCATAAAGTTCTCATTTTAGTTGGCTGTTTATTCCTAAACTAGTTTATGGCAGTTTTTTCTGTTACTGTAACTGCAAAAATCAATTACATATGAGTGCAAAATAAAGAGGACTATTGCTTCCATGAAAAGCAAATTGAAAACTCCAGAAAGACCTAGGAAACACAGCTCTTAGATCAGATATTGACAAGGAAATGGCAAAAGACTTGAGGGAAAAATCTGGAGATCTAGACTGTTTTGCAAAGGTCTTAAATTTTTTGGTTCCATTTTAAAGAAGTCCAAAATGGAAAATACGGACTAAGTATTATAGGTTTGCCTTATAAAACAAAGATAATGTAGAACTCTCATAAGTAGACCCATACTCAAAAAAAAAATACTCATTTTTATATTTTTGACATGTACATGAATGAGTGTGCACTTACATATTTTGACTAAAAATAGTTAAGGTGTAACTTCTACATATATCAACTAATAAAATAGGGGCTTAATCCCAACAACTAAAAAGAGTTCCTAAGGTTACCTGAATTCAGTATTTTCCTGCCACAAAAGTAAATACAATCCCTCAAAGAGAAATGGATTACCAAAACCAGAAAGAAGGGGGAAACAAACAAATAACCTCACCATACAAATACGATCACTGTTTTATCTTTGGCAACATCTCTTTACCGTTTTTTTCTTATGCTTTTATTAAACATCAATCGATAACACATAAACATGTTTGCATCTTACCCTTTCTTCTTTAAAAACAAGACAGTTCCCCCATATTATTGAAAACACTGTTCTTTTAAACAGTTTCATCTGGCACAGGCTTTTAAAGTGAATCCGTGCATACACATACCAATGCCTCCCTTTATATAATGAGGTACAAAAAGTCATTCATTTCTCACTCTTCTTGAATTGACAAGTAGGATTAAAGATAAAATGGATTACGAAGAGTTTAAAATTGGATTCTCAATTCAGATGTCATGGGCAATAACTACTTCTTAAAAAAGAAAAAAAGTCCTGGCCGAATAATTGTCCCCTTTATTCTCATCTTTACCTATTTATTCAAATATATAAGAGCAGCTTCTCAGAAAAAACATAGACCAGAAAATTGCTATTAACTCAACAACCTGTGGAAGTTTTCAACACACTTCCCACTTCAAAGGTGAACAGTAAAAGAAATTACTTATCTGGAGTTTTAAAAAGAAGTTTTAAAAACATCCCTCACCTATGTGTGAAAGAAGAAATATACACTGACATTTCATGCCTGGTGTCTAACTGCTGTCTTCCTATGTTTGTTTTCTAGGGAAATTAATAAAATAAAAATAATAAGGATAGAAATGGTAATGGTAGGCTGGGCATGGCGGCTCATGCCTGTAATCCCAGCACTTTGGGAGGCTGAGGTGGGTGGATCGCCTGAGGTCAGGAGTTTGAGACCAGCCTGGCTAACATGGCAAAACCCTGTCTCTACTAAAAATACAAAAAATAGCTAGGTGTGGTGGTGGGTGCCTATAATTCCAGCTATTCGGGTAGCTGAGGCAGGAGAATCGCTTGAACCTGGGAGGCGGAGGTTGCAGTGAGCTGAGATTATGCCATTGCACTCGAGCCTTGGCAACAGAGCCAGACTCCATCTCATAAATAAATAAATTAATTAAATAATAAATAAATAGTAAGGGTGTCAACTAGAAAGCTAAGAACAAGCAGAGCTGTAATGTCAAAAAATATCAGTACTATCTGTTAATGCTATTTATTTAATAGTCTTTTCCTAGTATTTAATACCACGCAACCTTTCTCGTGCCCACTGTTTTGGCCTGCTGAGCTGAATATAGTTTATTTGTCAAAGATTTGCTGTAAGCCTAACATTTCAATGGTTCTATAAATTTTAACATATTTTACCTTACTTGCTCTGAGACTTTGAATAAAAAGGAATTTTTCTAAATTTTCTAAAATAAACATTACTATTATAATCCAAATAAAATTTATTCTCACAAAATACATTATGGTACACATAGAGTCACCCAACTAAAATATAAAATATTTATTTCTATACACATATTTCATGGCTATCTGTATGTATTTATTGATAAATACTAAAGCTGATACATAGAAAGACTTGATATATTTAGTAAGGTCATATATCAGAAGCACTGTTAATGCACATAAGATATACATCCACATTTTTCAACAAGAAAGATGTTATTTCAGTTCCAAATGACCACACTTAAGGCAAGGCACAGACATACATAGAATATAAGACAGGACTGTAACAATAATGTCTTCAGTTACTTTTTACTTCTGACTACATGAATATAGTAAACAAGATACCTCCATTAGCTGATTCTTGGGGGTAAAAATCCTATTGCCGTCTTGCTATACAATAAATTTAGAATAAATTTCTGTTGATTATTAAATCAGGTAAAGCATAAAGCACTTTAAACTTGTTATTTGGTCTCACAAAATGATTCTATCTAAAGGCTTA
Organism: Cebus imitator; assembly: GCF_001604975.1. Lineage (NCBI taxonomy): Eukaryota > Metazoa > Chordata > Mammalia > Primates > Cebidae > Cebus > Cebus imitator. The sequence goes on along the minus strand of NW_016107576.1, from coordinate 3,488,735 downwards.
ATTTAGAGCTGCCTACAAAGATGACCCTGTAAAGCATTCTACATTTTTAATCTTAAAAGTTTAATAGTTCTTAAACTTACATAATTTCTTATTTTCTACCCAGAATCATCAACGGAAAATAGGACTAATTTGGATGAAATAAATCTAGATTATTTCCCTTTTCCATCAGCCTCTCTCTCAACCAAACAGTACTTAAATTATCACAAAGAGCCTTTCTAATCGCACTTATTTACTTTGTAGTATATTTTGAATTAGAAGGTACAATTAATGAAACTGTTCTCTATACGGACAGATTTGTTATAAGTGCCCCCTTACCAGATGTGTCTGCTATTTCTCTGGCAAAATCTAATCTTGAAAGGGTTGAGGGAAAGGAAGAATAACAGCAAGGCTCCTTTTCAGCTTCACTTTAAATGGCCACCATGATTAGAGAGAACTGGGTTTCAGACATGCTTTTAGCAAACATGCAGTCACTTAACTTTTTCATGTGCTGTAAAGCTTGTAAACAAAAAGTCAGGAAAGTAAATTCCAATGAATCATATACTTTTTACAAAGTATTTCAGTTAACATATTCTCAGATATACAGAATTACAAAATATTACCAATTATAATCTATCCAATGATGACTATGGAAATATATAATTTCCAGGGATACTTTATCATCTTGATATTCTGGAAACACTAAATAATATAGGATCTTTTCATCAGAAGTCAATTTGTTCTGAAAGAAAAGGGCCTTTATGTTTAGCTATGCCTGGAAGGCACTGCAAAAGAGTACTTCCTTTCTTTAGTCAGCACAATGGCATGTGTATCTATCCAAAAAATATCAAGAGGAGATACACAGAAAAAGGAGATGGGTTTTTCATTTTTATTTTTAAAATAATGGCTTCCTTAAAAAGCAGTATCAACTAAAAATGGATTAAGGACTGAAACAAAGGACCCAGAACTGTAAAATTCCTAGAACATAGGGGGAAATTTTTATGACATGGGTCTTGGTGATGACTCTTGGATCTGATATCAAAAGCACAGGCAAAAAAAAGAAAACATAGACAAGCAGCATGACTATATCAAAGTAAAAAGTTTCTGCATAGCAAAGGAAACAGGGAAATGGGAACTTACAAGATGGGAGAATATATTTGCAAACCACATATCTGATAAGGGATTAATAGCTATAATATATAAGAAATTCCTATAACTCAATAACAAAATCCCCAAATATCTCAATTAAAAAATGGGCAAAGGACTTGAATTGACAATTCTCCAAAGACGACACACAAACGACCAACAGGTGTAGGAAGGTGCTGAACATCACTAATCATCAGGGAAATGCATATCCAAACAATAATAAGGTAAATGCTTTTAAAAGATTAAAAGCAGAACATATGATCTACTAATCCCAATTCTGGGATATGGTAGTTCTGTGTTTAATTTTTTAAAAGAACTGAAGTCAGAATCTTGAAGAGATAGTGGCACACCCATGTGTTCACTGAAGCATTGTAAACAATAGCCAATATGAAGAAACAACTTCAATGTCCATCAACAGATGGATAAAGCAAATGTGATATACACAAACAGTGAAATATTATTCAGCCTTTAAAAAGAATGAAATCAACAACACAGATGAACCTTGAGAACATTATGCTAAGTGAAATAAGCTAGTCACAGAAGGACACATACTGCATGACTCTACTTATGAAGTGTTTAAAGTAGTCAATCTCATAGATGCAGAAAGTAGAATGATGGTTGCCAGGAACCGAGGTGGGGAAGCAGTTGCTGTTAACATGTACTGTCAGTTATGCAAGATAAAGTTCTAGAGATCTGATGTACAACCCTGTGCTTGATGTTAACAATAGTGTCCTATACACTTAATATTTTGTTGAGAGGGGAAAGGTTGGTAATATTTTACATTTAATTCTAAAAATTTAATTTGTTGCTTTTTAAAATTTATATATTTTTTGGGACAGGATCTCATTCTGTAACCCAGACTGGAGTGCAGTGGCATGATCAGAGCTCACTGTAGCCTCAAAAACCTGGCACAAGCAATCCTCCCACCTCATCCTCTGGAGTAGCTGGGACTACAGGTGCCCACTTTTTTTTTTCCCAGTAGAGATAGGTCTCATTATTTTTCCCAAACTGTATTGCTTCTTCTTTTATTTAGGAATTCAATGTGGTTTTCCCTTCCTCTCCCCTTTTCTCCTTTTACCCCTTTTAAAAAAATAAACAACAATCAAAATAATGCTAAATAAAACACTAATGTAAAAACTGTCCTATGGAAATACGGTAAAATATGAATCTAATGTGAAAAATTATTTAACCTCTAAAACAGAGGAGAGCTTAGTGGTTACTGAGATCAAAATGAATCTGATGGGTAAATTTCTTCAATAACCCTGAAAAGTGGTTGCCCTTTCTTTTTCTTCATTACCTCCAGTGGTGGGGAACTCACTCTCCTGTGAAGAGGTAGCTAATTCTTGGAAACTGTACTACTTTCCACCTTTTAAAGTTTTTTGAGGTGTCACGGAATATGCCTACTGGCTTTTTTCCCCTGAGATACACAGATATTCTATGCAACCAAGTCTTCCTTTTTAAGGTTAATAATCCGAACTTTTGACTTGATTCTTGCCTATGTGCCTAATTACAGGAATCATGCTCTACTACTGCTAACATTCTATGAGCAGAAGGCTTGGATCTGCCAACGTATTCTAGAGGTTGTGGAAAGGCCACAGAACATAATTCTTCTCACTTCCTTCTAGTACCTGTCCTCACCTGGACAAGTTATGCCTAGCCAGCAAAGCACCTTGGGTGAGTCAATGCCCCATGCCCCAGTACCACAAGCCCCCTGCAAAACCCAGTAAGAAAAGTCTTCAGACTGGTTGAATACAGACATCATTTAGAGATATAGGTACTTCAAAAGATGGGCAGAGTGGGCATAATAGAAGGAAAACTGATGCTTCTAAAAATATCACAGGAGCTGAATGAGGAAAGAATATAGGTCTTATTATCAAGCAAAAATCCTCAGACTCAGACCTTGAAAGGCAAAACTCTCTCTGTTCTGAAAGGGGGAGAGAGAGGTGGAAATTCAGTCCTCAATTCTTGCTCAACCATATCAGAATAAGGAGGTATTATTTCTAATTTTCCCCAAACATGAGACTTTTGATTATTTCCTAAAATCTCTAAACTGTCCTCTGTGGGGCAAAAATGCCTTTCAAGCATTTGCCTATGAACTTTCCATTATTTTTCATTCCAAAGAAATCTGCTTGTTTTCTATTAATGGATCTATTAAAGGAAACTACTTTTTATCCTTCTTAATCTTCTTTCCTAATACAGTAAGAAGAGCAAAATCCAATCCCTCAGATTTTTTTTAAAGCCTGTAATGGAATTTTAAAATGTCACTACTGGGTATATACCCAAAGGATTATAAATCATTCTATTATAAAGACATATGCACACATATGTTCACTGTGGCACCGTTTACAATAAGACCTAGAACCAACCCAAATGCCCATCGATGATAGACTGGACAAGGAAAATGTGGCACATATACACCATGGAATAATACACAGCCATAAAAAACGATGAGTTTGTGTCCTTTGTAGGGACATGGATGAATCTGGAAACCATCATTCTCAGCAAACTGACACAAGAACAGAAAATCAGACACCACATGTTCTCTCACTCATAGGTGGGTGCTGAACAATGAGAACACATGGACACAGGGAGGGGAGCATCACACACTGAGGTCTGTTGGGGGGGCCAAGGGAGGGATAGTGGTGGGGGGAGGGAAGGTCGGGGAGGGATAATATGGGGGAGCAATGCCAGATGTAGGTGACAGTGGGATGGAGGCAGCAAACCCCATTGCCATGTATGTACCTATGCAACAATCTTGCATGAGCTGCACATGTACCCCAGAACCTAAAGTACAATAAAAAAAAATGCCACTAATCAGACTACACAAATATAGACACTACTTGCATTGAATACTGTCACTCCATAAACTGTCAAAAACTGTAAGAAACTTTCTTTTGTGCTACCATCTCTTGAGCAACTCCCATGCTTTAGCACCTAGTCTAGAAACTTTATATATGGTACCTCATTTTAATCTTCTACCTATCTGTTGAATTAGTTACTATTGATCTAACTTTAAAGGTGAAGCAACTGAAGCTCTATGAGGTTAAAACCACAGCAAGTGCCACAGAGCCAGTAAGTGGTAAAAATCAGGATGTCACCCAGTTCTGATATTCATTGAATAGATGATTGAACTGATACAAGGATAAACAGATGACAGCTGTCCTGTATATTGAATGGCAGTTAATAAAAATCCAGAAATTCATTAAGCAAGCAATAATAATAAGGTTATTACTATACTTCAACCTCTGCTGCAGTCAGAGATGGATGCATTAGATGTTCATTTCTATTCTTTTGCAGTGGGGCTGGAGTGCACCAGGACAGAACTCAATAGCTGAGGATCCCAATGAAACCGACAGGACGAAATGATAAGCAGAGGCCCACCAGGAAGCAAACTAATAGTCCAAAATAGCAACGATACCTATGGTCCACACCCCATCCTTCCTGGTTCTTAGTGCACAATTGATTATTGACAACATTGCTGAGGTAGCACAGGCTGGTGGTTTAGAGGATCTCTTTCCAGAACTGCCAAGATACTCTGTAACTTTTAGCAAGCTCTGTATTTCTGTCACCATCCAACTGGCCAGAAATCCACCATAGGAAAGTCATGAATTGCCATTTTGGAAACTAGAACTCTTACAATTACCACAGGAGAGGTGCTTTATTACTAACCCACGTATCATTACCTTCCACATCAGTACAGGATCCAGCCAAGTCGTCATCTGGCTCATGAGTGTTTTTACTAATTTATTTTTTCCATATACATGGGAAATTTAAAAATATTTTTCAATTGTATATAACAGAAATATATTAAAATTATAAATTATTTAAAAAAAGGAAATATACTCAAGGCTTCAAATGTGAAAAGGTATGCAAAAAGTTTCACTATCAGAATCCACTTTTTTTTAAGTTTCTCTCTTCTGTATCTATCTGACCAATTCCCATCCTTCACAATACATAATCCCTATTACTAGTTTTTGGTTCAGAGATCACTTCATGTATACATAAGTTAAAACAAATACTTATCTCATTTTAAAACAAATATTAGGACAATATGTACTTTTCTTTGTCTTGCCTTTAGGTAACTTCAACATCTTCTACATCAAAATATAAATACCTTCCTTGTTCCTTTTTAAAGCAGTACAGTAATTCACAATATGAATGCAAATTCTAATTTTTGCAGGACTTCCCAGAATATCTGTCACATGCAACATGTTTAGCTTTAGTTTTATAATCCTTAATTTTATTGAACTTGAATTTCCATTTGACATTTAATTTTGAAAATGTCTTATAACAGTACCCTAAATGTAATTGTTGTAATAATATACAACAGTTTAATTACTTACATGTATGTTCAGTTTTTAGCATGGTATCCCCAAACTCAAAATAAAATGTATGGACACAGTTAAATTTTATGTCATGTGTTAAGACAATTATTTCAGGCCAGCCGCGGTAGCTCACACCTGTAATCCCAGCACTTTGGGAGGCGAGGAGTTTGAGACCAGCCTGGCCAATATGGTGAAATCCCATCTCTGCTAAAAATACAAAAATTAGCTGGGCATGGTGGCGTGGGCCTGTAGTCCCAGCTAGGAAGGCTGAGGCAGAGGAACTGCTTGAACCTGGGAGGAGGAGGTTGCAGTGAGCCGAGATCACACCACTGTACTCCAGCCTGGGTGACAGAGCGAGACTTCATCGCAAGAAAAAAAAATATTTCAGTGGTAGCTATGTAATGGACTTTGCCCATCTGTGCATCCATCCATTTATTTCACTACTTTCCTCAGTAGCTATAAGTTTCATTATGAGAAAACTGCTGATTGTTAAAAACACAGCATATTGTCATAGAACAGATCAAATCCACCTTGACCATAGAGATGGTTGTGATCTAACTAAAGTTTGATAAGTTTTAAAAACTATAATATTAAGAAAGAATCTACAGTCATTTATGACTAAAAACATTATTGGTTAAGGTATATTAATCATTAATAATATCATATGCCATGCAATTTTATTTCTTGCCACCTAATAGAAAAGCATTAGCTTGTGTGTATAAGAAAATATGAAGAAAAATCTTGACAGAGGAACTGCTCATAACTGCTAAAAACTGAACACAACCTAAAATCCGTAAGAGAGATATTATAGATATATGCTACATAGCAATTAAAAGAATGAACTAAGTCTGGAAGTATCAAGATGGCTAGATATCAGAATAACTGAGTGAAAAAATGCAAATTGTAGAATAATATATACACTATGATAACCATCTCTGCAAATAAAATTTTTTTTAAAAAGTCATATGGTTACATAAATATGAGTAAAAATATCAAAAAAGTACTAGGAACATACATACCCAATTTATAATAGGTTACTTATACAAGACAGAGGATCAGAATTGGAGATGGTGGTAAAAGAAATTTCAACTTATTTGAAATATTTTATTTTTAAAGACATATTATTGAAATAATTTTAGAAGTATAGCTAAATAGGCAAAAATATTAATGTTTGACAATTCTGAAAGATTAACCTTTGAACTTTTCTGTGATCTTTTAATTTCTAAAAATTAAAAAATACATATTAAAAGGCCATTTATATACAGATTTATTGGACCATATAATTTTATAACTACAACCATGTAGAAAAGAATAAGTGAAATGAAAACATTTTAACTTGTGCATTTCAACAGCAAGATATACTGAGTAATTATAATAGTTATCCAACTCATAAACTCAGCAACCTTCAATGGCTTTTTCATATCACAGGGAGATAATTTTTCATTTTTGTAGCAAAACAGAAGAACAAGATGCAGAATTCACAATATTATTATTGTTGTTGTTATTATTATTATTATTTTTGAGATAGTTTCACTCTTTGTTGCCCAGGCTGAAGTGCAATGGCGCGATCTCAGCTCACAGCAACCTCCGCCTTCCCAAATTCAAGCAATTCTCCTGCCTTAGCTTCCTGAGTAGCTGGGATTACAGGCATGTACCACCACACCCAGCTAATTTGTATTTTTAGTAGAAATGGGTTTCACTATTTGGTCAGGCTGGTCTCGAACTACTGAGCTCAGGTGCTCTGCCCACTTCAGCCTCCCAAAGTGCTGGGATTACATATTAAAGATTCACGTACTACTCTCACCACCAGAAGAAAAGCATATTTCAGTGAAAATAAAACAAAAGTTAGGAGCAGATAAATAAAATGTCAGCACCCATAAATGTGATATATTAGCAAAACAAATGAATTAATTTATAGTATTCATTTCCTTAGAACAGGAAAAAGAACCCTAACACCTTATTGCCTAACTAAGGTTTAATTTAACAAATACTGTTGGGAAATAAAGTGGCATATACAAGTAAATCTTCCAGGTATTTGGAGTTTATCCTTTTAAGCATTAAAACCTTTCAGTTATTTATTTTGATGAAAATCTCTCAGCAAGGACATACTTCTCTCTGTTTTAAAATACATATATTGAATATAACCAAGGTTTTCCTTGAAAATGCGTGTGTCAGCATTCATTCATTCACTTAGCAAATTAAAACTGTCTTCAAAGAGCATTCAATCTTGACATTCTAAACTTGATATTAGTTTGGTCAAAGTAATGTTACAATTAGTACATCAACTGAATTAAAAATAAAATTCTGTAAAATTGGAAATGTCTAAACACCTTTTTACTTCATTCCAGTATTATCTTTTATTTTTTTCCTAAACATATTCTACCCAAACTGTTACATCCCTATAACCTAGTCCATGTTTTCTCATCTTTGAGTCTTTGCTCAGTATTTATTTCACCTGGAATATCCTCCCTCCAATTGCTGTCAAAAAACCTATTCATCCTTCAAAGCTCATCTCAAATCTCAACTATAGCATGAATGATATTTCTTATCTTCCCAATTAAATTAACCATGCTTAAAAGTATTTCCTCTTCCCTGAACGACCTGTTTTAATTTTTAAACAACAGTACTGGGAGATAAAGATTTACACAACAAACGTTAATTTATTTCAAATTAATGGGTCACACTTAGGATCCTTTTTTGGAAAATAAAAATGATATTAAACTTGCAAGGTTATTGTGGAATGTATTATGTACAGAAGGTGTCTATATCAATGCTGGATACACAGTAGATGCATAAGAAATTGATAAATATTATGATCACCACTATAAGTGAAAAATCAAGTCAAGAAGCTACATACTAAATTATTATGATAACACATTTTCTCATGGGCATGTACAAATATCAGAAAATCTATGCCATGAACTATGTGATATCGCTAAGAAAAAAACAGTAACTTAGAACAGGGCTCATTTATTCTTCCTGAGTACGTGAAAAGTCTGAATCTTAAAGAAGAATAAATTTTTCAAAAAAGGTATATTTAAAAACTAATTATAAGTATTGCTTATAATATAGATAGGTTAAAAATTGTTTATGGGTTAATTAGTTTCTATTGCTGCTGTAACAAACGACCAAAAATGACCAGTTCATAAGAATACAAATTTATTATTTTAAGAGTTCTAAAGGTCAGAAGTCCTAAAATCAAGGTGTCAGCTAGGTTACATTCCTTCTGGAGGCTCCAGAAGAAAATCCATTCCATAGAAGCCTTTTCTAGCTCCTGAAGGCCACCTGCATTCCTTGGCTCATGGCCTGAGCCCACATCCTCCAGCTGTACAGTATCTTAAAATCTCTCTCTCACTAAGACTCTGATTCTCTTGCCTCCCTCTTATAAGGACATTTGAGATGACATTGAGATTACATTAAGACTACCAATTGAGATAATCCAGGATAATCTCCCCATCTCAAGTTCCTTAATTTAATCACACCTGCAAAGTCCTTTTTGTCATGTAAAGTGATGTATTCACAGGTTCTGGGGATTTAAGATGTAGAAATATTTAAGGAACCATTATTTAGCTTAAAACAATGGGCATATGTGGCTTTTTCGTTTTATAAAGATTACTAACCCTATACTCTTTAATTCAAAATTGTTTTTTATTGTCTTTTAAAAGGGAAAGCTTCGTACATATATTTAACACTGTAATAGTTTCTCAACTGATAGAATTTGAGAGGCTTTGAAACCTCAAGATTCTTTCAAGATGTGATTCTGATTTCCTAGAGCCTCATTCTACTAGCTAGAGTATAATATTTGCATTTTCAAATATAGTTCATTGAATGGTTGTACATTTACAACACAAGGGTAATTTTAGTAAATACTTTAAAATCTCATAGTGAAAAGAATTACTATCGCTTGAACAATAAAGTTATCAATCCATTGTTAATTTATTTTCTCCCCTCCAGAATCTGGGAAAACCACCCACAATAGTTACTCTGAAAACCACAGATCACAAAAGATTAAAGTGTGGTGATGGTGGGGGTGGGGGCTTCAACTGCTCTAGAATGATTCTCCAAGTGTATACTGTAAATTTGCTATTCTCTTGTAATAGTATATTTGCAATGTAAAAGAATTTACATTTTCATTTGTCATGGAATAATAATTTACTGCGACTTTCCTCACTGATATTTCAAAACCATTCTCACCATTGATTCTATTTTTGTCTGACACTTGAAACAAATTAAAGGGTAGATGGTCAACTTATTTTTTAGACTTACCAAAGAACTACTACTACATTTTTGTATTTAAAAATTAATAATCATTGTATATTTACAAAATATTACTCATTAGACAGTATGTTAGCTACTGTGTCTCAACTGCTAAACCAGTAAAACTGTCATTTTTCCATTCCTTTCATTAAGCTTGTCATTGCTCACAGTGGTAGTATACTGTTATTCAGTATAAGGAATTGTAAGTCAACAAAGTCAAAGTATTATGCTAACTAAAAAATTTACCACTTTAAAGCCAGGAGCGGTGGCTCATGCCTGTAATCCCAGCACTTTGGGAGGTAGGCGGGTGGATCATCTGAGGCGAGGAGTTCAAGCCTGGCCAACATGGTGAAACCCGTCTCTATAAAAAATACAAAAATGAGCTGGATGTGGTGGCGGGCACCTGTAATCCAGAGGCTGACGAAGGAGAATCACTTGAACCTGGGAGGCGGAGGTTGCAGTGAACTGAGATCATGCCACTGCACTCCAGCCTGGGTGACAAAAGCTAAACTCCATCTCAAAAAGGGAAAGAAAGAAGAAAAGAAGAAGGAAAGAAGGGAAAGAAAGGAAAGGAGGAAGGGAGGGAGGGAGGGAAGGAAGGGAGGGAGGGAGGGAGGGAGGGAGG
>NW_016107576.1:3411572-3478071 GCF_001604975.1 Cebus imitator | reverse complement strand
AAAAAAAAAAAAAAAAAAAAAAAAACCCACAACAAAACAAACCAACAAAAATTACCACTTTAAATAAATATTTACATAAAAAGAATCAGAGAAAGAAGGTAATTTCAGGTTCTTATTGTGGAGCTGCTGTGAAGGCATTTCATACACTGCACAGAATCTAAGTAATGTAGTTATTATGTGACATGGTCTTTGAACTCTAACAAATTCCGTATTTCTTTCTAGCAAAGATTCTTCATTACCTATTACTTATGAGCACCCAATGGGGTTCTTGGAGTTCATCCATTCTAGTTCACCAACTATGTTTCAATAATCCCCTTGAGGAATATTTATGAATAAAACGGAATCATGTCTAAAATATGCTGCAGTGGGGAAAGGTACAGATGAAAAAAGATCAGACATGAGTCAATAATTCCTGTAGCCTGCTGATATATATGTAGGGATCTACTTTACTATTCTACTTATGTATATTTTGAAAATATTCATAACAATTCATAAACGTATATAACCTCAGGTTCTACAATTTATTAACATATTTAAACAGTGGCATTTATCATTATTATTATTTTGTAATCTGGAGGACCATCTTGATTGGAAGATGGGGTTTACAACACACTAAATGAATTAGGAAAAACCAAAGACTGAAAATGAGTCAGATGAAAGAGAAGAAAACTATTTTTGCAAAGGACAGTAATCACAGATGGTCAAACTAAATCAGCTGTTCACCCAGAAAATCTGTGGAAGTCAACCCATCATAGAGCCTATTCAAAACTTTTAATTATACTGATGTTCCATATATACATTTCATAGTACAATATCTGTTATTGGGCCTACCTTCACTGTCCAAATAATTCAAAAAAGAAAAATGCATTTTTACTAAAAACAAGAACTCAAGGTAGATAAATAAGCAGGACTATGAATAAGGAAAATCCTTATTGTGTTGGAAATTAATTTCTGATAGTAAAGAGTTGTCACTGCCAATCTGGAACAATCTGTGAACACTTGTAAGCAAATAAATAACTTCCTATATTATATAAATAAAATAATAATATTTTCCATATGAATTATTTTGCAAAATAATGCTTACTAGCTGATACACTTAAGAACATTTCTTTTTTTTTCTTCAGCTACCACTGTTGGAGTCCTATTAAATACCACATGGAATTTTTTACATTTTAAACCTGCTTCACAATCACTTTAAATAATTAGCCATGTGTAATTAAATTATGTCTCACAACAATGAAGAAAGAATGGTGCACTGAACCAGTAAATTATGCCATAAAATATTAGAGTCATACTATGGTGGTAGAATAAAACATTTTTCCATTTTAGAAGACTGACACCTAAACATTTCATTTTTTCTTTAAAAAATTGTCACTCCACATTTTTAACCTTCCAAATTCTTCCATTTCCATTATCTAAATAACAACCTTCTGTTTATTATCATGTTCAGTAGTATTACAATAACATCTAGATCAGCAAATTTTAAACAACCATATATTAAATATTCAGTCACAGAATTTAAGAACTAGGAAAGAACCCACAGCAGTGCCACTCCAACTGCTGGTCTGAGACCAAATAAGGTGCTTATACCAAAGTGTAAACTAAATTTACCATTTTCTTAATCAATAGTCTTTCTACCAAAAAAAGAATGCCAACCAAACTAAACAGCACACTATGCTTTAGCTGATTTACATTCTAGCACAAGCTCCATGTGTACTTGAGGACTGGCAAAAAACAGTTTGTATAATGGCAGCCAGTCTGAACCACATTCTGAGTAGCACTGTCTTATGGATCATCTAGTCTGTCTCAATGATGGCTCCCAACATGAGAATCATTCAGAAAATTTTAGGAAACATGTAAATCTGCGTTTTGCCTCTAAAGACTCTGATTTAATTGGTCTGGAATAGGGCTGGAGCAGAAGTATTTCCACAGATACAGGCCTATCCCATTTTGGAGACAAGAACACTGAGACTTAGCCAGGTGCACTGGCACACACTTGAAATCCCAGAACTTTGGGAGGCTGAGGCAGGCAGATCACTTCAGGCCAGGAGTTCAAGACCAGCCTGGGCAATATGGCAAAACCCCATCACCACCAAAAATACAAAAATTAGCCAGGTGTGGTGGCCTATGCCTGTGGTCTCAGCTACTCAGGAGACTGAGGTAAGAGGATCACTAAACCCCATGAGATTGAGGTTGCAGTGAGCTGAGATCAGGCCACTGTACTCCAGCCTGGGCAACAGAGTAAGACTGTCTCAGAACAAAACACAACACAATACTGAGTCTTAAAGAACAAAACCACTTAGTCTCAGTGTATAGTACCTGAGAATAAAACAACTGACTCTCAGTATAGTTTTGCTTTACATTGTACTCCATACATAAGATGAGTTAAAATTCTTACAGTCCCACTCTGTATTCAGGACACTGGAAGAACAGAAATACTTGTCTGTGAAATTTTTCTTTCTTATTATGGGAGTAACAGACAAAGTAGAAGGAAAACATTACATGGCTAAACTTAGATTAATTGAAGGATTAATCGTATCTCAATATACAAATAAATTTGTTACTTAGAAAAACTCTGGAAAGAACTATTACTAAGTCAAATAATCTGATTTCCTCAATATACTGAATTAACTTGATGATTTTTATGTTGCGTCGAGAGGCGTGTGTGTGTGTGTGAATGAGACAGGGTCTCACTCTGTCACCCAGGTTAGAGTACAGAGGCATGATCATATCTCACTGTAACCTCAAAATCTGTAACATCGAACTCAGGCTCAAGCAATCCTCCTGCCTCGGCTCCCAAGTAGCTAGGACTACAGGCACATGCCACCACACCTGACTAATTTTTGCATTTTTGGTAGAGATAGGGTCTCCTATGTTGCCCAGGCTAGTCTTGAACTACTGCCCCAAGATATCTTCCAGTGGAAAGATAATTTTATTTTTACTATTTGAAAAGATTCTGTGAACATAAAAACCAAATGAACCTTTGTATCTTTTTCTCCTCATTAAATGCTCATGGTAAAACTGTCAACCAGCACATCCTGGTCAATAACAAGAATGTGTTGGTTAACTAAGGACTCCAGGGCTTTGTAATTTTTTCAGCAAGTCCTACGAACTGGCAAAAACACATATGAAAGCAAGCTAAAATTAATATTTGTAAGTGCTAGCATGTTTTGCTTCTTCTGCATTTGAAAGGAAAACTATATACAAGTTTGCTTTCATTTTTACTGAAATACCTTTCTTCTGGGCAAGAAACTAAAATGAGTCATACTCAATTCTACTCCAAAGACCAACACGCTTAAACATAGACTTTATCCATTTTTAAGTGTCCCTGAATATGTTTATTCACCTTCTGAAGCTTCAGCTTCCTCATCTCGATAAATTTTTCTAGTCATTTTCCCTACCATCATCCTTCTGTCATGCTCCAGCTAAATTAAGTACCTCTTCTTTCTGTTCTTTTATGAAAAGGATTTATTTCTGTAGATTTCACATAAGTCAAAACTCAGTATTGAATATTAATTTTCCCACAGGAAAAAGAAACTGTTAAGTGACATGGTGTGAGAGCACATAAATCTATAATAAATGCAACATTTTTGTTTTGCTGTTGCCTTTTCTCAGCTTTATCACTAATATTTTGTATAATTTTGACTCTCAACATCAATTGCTTAGTTTAGGCTCAGTAGGGTTTACCATAAGTAACTTCTTCCCCAAAGTTGCTGATTTCTGGGACCATGTTTGTCAGCATTACTATTGACACGCTACTGAATGACATAAGAAAAGATACTAAGACTTAAAAGTCAAACAAATGTTTAGAATAAAATACAATAGTAAAAAAAAAAACCATCTGTAGAAAATCTAATGCAAAAAAAGAAAGAATAATTCACATGACACTATCCAAAGAAGGTTTTTTTTTTTTTTTTTTTAAAGACAGTTTCACTCTTGTTGCCCAGGCTGGAGTGCAATGGCATGGTCTTGGCTCACCGCAACCTCCACCTCCCAGGTTCAAGTGATTCTCCTGCCTCAGCCTCCCAAGTAGCTGGGAGGCATGTGCCACCACGCCCGGCTAATTTTTTGTATTTTTAGTAAAGATAGGGTTTCTCCATGTTGGTCAGGATGGTCTCTAACTCCTAACTTCAGGTGATCCACCCGCCTCGGCCTCCCAAAGTGCTGAGATTACAGGTGTGATCTACTGTGCCCGGCCAGAAGGTGGTTCTTTTTACTGGACTGTTAAAACATTGTAACTATGTGGCAAAAGCGCCCATACATGGTTTATGACTCACATAATATTTTCTTTAGTCTGCTAATGTACTAAATTATATTAGGTAGAATTCCTAATACTAAAGTATCCCTGCATTCCAGGGATAAATGCTACTTTTTTCTGATTTATTATTTTAAAACACTGCTGGATTTGATTTGCTAATATTTATATAACTATTTATTAAAATATTAAGATAAAAACATAACACTTGGGAAAGCTGGTTCCTCATGTCTTAACTAAGTACATCCAGTCATTTCAACCAGAAATAGAATACTAGGGCAAATTTTGTTTCACAACCTTTGTATAAAATAGGCTCTGATTTCAGTAGAGATTAAAAACAAAACCACAATCACAAACCATACTTTTTAGAGGAAACTTATTTTCAGTATAAATATAATAAAAGAACAGTGGCAATAAATTTTTTAAAAAATATCAGCTTTTCTGTTTTTACACTAGTCATTTCCTATAACCCTTTGCAACTATCCAGTATCCACTCTTTAGAAATTCCTTTCAGAATATGTTGCTATTCTCCCAAAATTTAGAGTTTGCAAAAATGTGTGTGTATACATGTGTCCAACATATGGTATATACCCATTGTAAAAATCCAGAATAAGGTTTTAATCCACTTTCTAATTTTCTACAGTTTATTCAATGTGGTAAATAAAACAATGTTGTCAGTTTCATGTGGGAAAATAGTGAGAAAAGCTCTTTTAAAAAAAATGTTCTCAACTGGCTATGCCAGCCACAAATGGGAATATGGTGCTATTTGCTGGGATACTCTTCAATGGGTAGCCAAATTATTTTTTTAAAAACAATGAAACTAGTTTCTTCTCCCAGTAAAGTCTTTTGCAAACTAAGTAAAAAACAAAAATTATTTGAAGGGTGATTGGAAGACCAGCAGGCTTCTCCCCTGGCTCTGAGTTGGCCTTGAATCACCTTTGTGAGGATCTGAGGTTTCTTGGCACACAGTTTAGAAATCGTAGCCCAGATATACCTCAGATGGGAGTCTCAATTTTGAGTTCTCCTGACATGAAAATCAGGTGTCTAGTAGAGTATGTGAAATAGTAGTTACTCTCTATTGTTAGGCTAGAACTTGGTTTAACCTTTAAAAGAAATCTTATGACAAACCTGGGGGACAGGGAAGGGAGGCAACAATTAATACCAGAAGATAAATCCAGATACAATCTAAGGCACCATTTCTTAATATTTTAAAAATCTATGTCCCAGCCGGGAGCGGTGGCTCATGCCTGTAATCCCAGACCTTTGGGAGGCTAAGGTGGGCAGATCACTTGAGGTCAGGAGTTCAAGACTAGCCTGGCCAATGTGATGAAACCCTATCTCTATTAAAAATAAATACAAAAATTAGCCAGGTATGGTAGCCCATGCCTGTTGCCCAGCTACTCAGGAGACTGAGGCATAGAATCTCTTGAAATTAGGAGGCAGAGGTTGCAACAAGCTGAGAAAGTGCCACTGCATTCCAGTCTGGGTGACACAGTGAGACCCTGTCTCAAAAAAAGAAAAAAAATCTATGTCCATTCTGATAAATATAAAAGTCTTTTTTTGCCACCCTTCTCAGTTGAGAATCTGTAACTGCTCACCTCCACCAGTTATCAAACCTTACTCATGTGGACTGTATTACAAAACAGCATCTTTTTAATTTTCATTTTCCTCGTATAAAATTATGTGATGTTAAAATATGCTTTTCCAAACCATATCAGCACCTATTTTGATCTACCACCAGTTAAGGAAGAATAATTTGAGCTCTACATGCTATGAGTTCTTGTTCAGATTTCTAAAGTCATGCATTTCTCCTTCCTGTGATTTTAAAACATGTTGTCCACTGTATGCTTCCTTCCCACTAATTGTTGGTAAAATAACTTAATTATAGTACTTATCTCATGAAACTCAAAGACAGTGAATAAGTTAGGGCATGAAATCACAGTAGTTCCATTATGCAATTATCTCGACTTGATAAAAAGAAAGTGGATACCAAATAGGGTGCGGAAGCCACTCACAAGAAAAAGTAACAGTTGGACAAAGAAGGGAGCTGCACAGTGCTTAAAAAATGACACTGCTGTTCTAATGGTATTTCAAAACCAACAATCTGTACTACTCTCAACTACTGTTAACTAACTTACTCATATTTACAGGTAATTAAAAACATGAAGAAATTGTTTCCAGACATATATCCATCTGCTTCAGACTATTACCAACATGTATTACATTGTTATGAAGGGTTCATTATGATTAACATAAATCAGAAAAATAAGCTGACTTTAAATTTCAGTATTATAATGAATATGTTGCAGCTGGGCGCAGTGGCTCACGTTTGTAATCCTAGCACTTTGGGAGGCTGAGGTGGGAGATTCACCTGAGGTTGGGAGTTCGAGACCAGCCTGACCAACATGGGAAAACCCCATCTCTACTAAAAATACAAAATCAGCTGGGCATGGTGGTGCACGCCTGTAATCCCAGCTGCTCAGAAGGCTGAGGCTGGAGAATCACTTGAATCCGGGAAGTGGAGGTTGCAGTGAGCTAAGATCGTGCCATTGCAGTCCAGCCTGGGAAATGAGTGAAATTTGGTATCAAAAAATAAAAATAAAAAAATAAAATCAATATGTTAATGAATGGGTCACCTTAAAATTTAGGATATTTTAATTAAGCTTTTTCTTCCCATCAATAGTGCTCATAATCAAGTTTTATGATATTTATATTTAATATCTTCTTTTCTTAAGCTGGTAATTGAAGACCCTAGTTTTATGCTGCCATTCATTCAGAGGCTCTAATACAGGCTTCACACATATAAAGTTGCAAAATAGCAGCAAACATTCTACCTGAGGAATGCCACGGCAGTTAAGGCATACAATTTAAACCTTGTAACTAATGAGATGAAAGAAAACATCAAAAAGAATTCCTATTAAGAAACTTTGCCAATATATCCTGTTTATTTTTTTTTCATAATTAGACATATCCTATTTAAGAGAAACTATAACCAAACTATACATTTTTAATAACTTTATAAAATGTTCAGAATATTTAATAATGTAAAACCTTATCTCTCAAAAATTTTAAACGTATTAAGATTACATACAAACATTTATTTAACTTCTATAAATCACTACAGTGCTGTGTGTGACATAAGTCACCTAATGCCTTATGTTTTAAAAATATGATCATACCATATTTTTACCAAGGTTGCAGGTTAAAGCATGCTCTTAGAACAATTACAAGTATTCCTCATTAGAACCCATGAACGTATCTCAGTGAAAGCAGGGGCCAATAAACATTGGTGACTGCACTGGAAACTGTATAACTACCACAAAGGGAATGAACATATCTAGTTCTAACAGAGCTATGGGGATGTCTTAGTTATATCTGCACATTTGCTGTGAATACCAGCATCTTTTTAAAAAATAATTTGTAAAAATACCAAACTATTTTTAGTCAAAAATACAGTTGCAATATATTGGCTCACTTTCCCAAAGGAGAATAAGAACGTATCTTTTTTTAACACAGTATCTTTTGAATCATAGAAACAGCGTTATCTCTACAAGTCCAGCCTGCTTTAACTGCAAGAAACTGAAACCATGCTATCAATTTTACTCAGTAACAATAAACGTATGACTGCAAATATTTCAGACAACTTTTAATTCATATAACATTCTGCAAATCCTAATTACTGGAAGAATTACATATAATAAAGAAGGGAAAGGTTTCCTAGAGACTCGTGAAGGTTTATATCAAATTTTTAGCAAGAGTTGGGGGTTGTAGGGAGAAAAGCAAATTATGTGGAATTCTTAGTGAACTCAATCATCCTTTATGAAAGGAACACATCTTAGACAAAAAAGGATTTTAAAATGCAAATTTTCTATGAAAAATATATAAATTTAGTGTTGAAATATAAGAGATATCCTACACAGAGGTCTCGGTGCATTTCTCAAGCTACTGTGTCTTAATTCCAAATTTATCCTTTTATACTCTGCTCTGTGATCCTAGGGCTGGGGATCTGAAAACTACATTTCCCATTTGCCAGCGGGCTTCCTGCTAGGTTCTGCCAATAAGGAACACTAGAGGGAGACTAGAAAGCATGACAAATATGTTTCCTGCTCACTTGATATTCCTGTTAGTGTCCTGTAAGCAACAATGCTTTGCCCTTGGCAGCAACTGTTGGTTCGAGGCTCAAGTTTTATCCTAATTCTTTAGAGTTAGCAACAGCCACCAGGCAGCACCATCTCCTCAGGTCTTTGAGTCTCTGTCTGCAGGTCCCCTGCTTCTCTTTATTTCTCCAGTTCCAGAAGTGTTTGTTAGCTGCTTTCAGCAGTTATCACTCAGTTACCTCTGAGCTCTCATTTTTGCTCATTCAATCCTCTGACACCTACATAACCAATTATCTATGTTATAGTCCCTCACTGAAACGCATAATGAATTTCTGTTTTACTGAAGAAACCATGGCTGTTAGATTACCTGCTGTGGTATTTGTAGCTACTAGCTACTTGACTTTAGATAACTAAACGTAAGTCATCTTTTAACAATTAAAGCACACATTAAGCATGATTGGTAAATTATAAAGGCATTTAATAAACCAATTTCTCACAATTTAAAATTATATTTTTGGTATAACATAATTGAAACACAGATGCATAAATGTTTCTTAATTAAAATAAGTAAAATAAAACTTAGGAAATATCAGGTTGAAAAAGGACCTTAGAAACCAAATACTATATACCTTCTATCTAAAAAAGTATTCCTATTTCAATGGCAATTGTCACCATTTATTGAGGGCCTAACATAACATGATGTAGGGTACTTTACCTTTTCTCAATCCTCATAGCAATCCCATGAGATAGGCTTAATTACCCCCATTTCATAGTTAAGGAAATTTAAAAGGTTAGGTTTCTTGCCCAAAGTCACAATAGTCCCTAAGTGGCATAGCACTCAAACCTAGATGATTTTTTTTTTATTATTATTGCATTTTAGGTTTTGGGGTACATGTGAAGAACATGCAAGATTGTTGCATAGGTACACACATGGCAGCGTGATTTGCTGCCTTCCTCCCCTTCACCTATATCTGGCATTTCTCCCCATGCTATCTCCCCCCAACTCCCCACCTCCTGCTGTCTCTTCCCTATTTCCCCCCAACAGATCCCAGTGTGTGATGTTCCCCTCCCTGTGTCCATGTGTTCTCATTGTTCAACACCCGCCTATGAGTGAGAACATGCAGTGTTTGATTTTCTGTTCTTGTGTCAGTTTCTTAAAAATGACTACTGATCTCTCCATTTCACCATGCTTCCTCCTTTCATTAATCCTGATAGCAATCTCTGCATAACTGCCACCAAAAGTCTTGATGATACTACTCTTTAAATTGTTAATAGCTGCTAGTAAGCTCTTACATTAAGCTGAAATCTGTCTTCCTGCATCTTTTACATCCATGAGTCCTATTTTTGTCCCTTGGAGAAACACAGAAGTTAAATAATGGCTCCTAATGCGAAATCTGCTCTTTGTCCTGTTAGCCCTTTCTCCAATGGCTCATCAGCTTCTACTATAGAAATGTCCCAGTAGCATGACCTCAAAAGATACATTTAAATCAAAATCTGAAAATGCAATAACGTTCTAAGCATAAGAACAAAAGTCATTGCTGGAAAAAAAATCGTAATACAAATGATACCTTAGTGATTCAATAATCCGCAATTTTATGTTTAGAATTGTGTTTATCAAATTTTCTTAGACACATGAATGTTAAAACACATTAATCTACCCCATTCAATATATCCTTACCATGCATCTAATATATGCTACCTGTTGAAGAGAGTGATAAAGATGACACAGGTCTTGTCCTCAAGGAACTCAAAGTCTGGCATATCAAGATATTAGCATATGCTTCAGTTTTAATCTGTTCATAGAGATACACAAGGATATATTACATTTTTGTGCCAGTGATAGCATGCTATACATAATTTTTTTTTTTTTTTTTTGAGACTGGGCCTCACTGTCACCCATGTTGGAGTGAAGTGGCGCGATCTTGGCTCACTGCAACCTGTGCCTCCCACGTTCAGGTGATTCTCCTGCCTTAGCCTCCCCACTACCTGGGACTACAGGCACCTGCCACCACACCCAGCTAATTTTTATATTTTTAGTAGAGATGGGGTTTCGCCTTGTTGGCCAGGTTGGTCTCGAACTCCTGACCTGTGATCCGCCTGCCTTGGCCTCTCAAAGTGATGGGATTACAGGCATGAGCCACCGTGCCCAGCCTATACATACTATTCTATGTTCTATGGATAGACATTTAGGATGCTTATGATCTTTTTTATTACTTAAAAAACCTGCTACAATGAATATCCTTGTAAATACATAATTTTGCATAAGTAGTTATTTATCTTTAGGATAACTACAGTTTGTAGATTTTTAAAAGGGAATGTACATTTAAAATTTTGTATATTTTTTCCAAATAATTCTCCATAAAAGTCATACCAACTAATCAGTTCTGCTATTACACTAACTTTGAAATCTGAATTTGTTACAACACAATTGACATATTGGGAACAATTTTAGCATAACACAAATTTTGTATTTGTTTATGCTTGATTTTATCCTCAAGAAACTAGATAAATGTAGAAAACTGTTACCTAGTTAAACAAAGCAAGGTAGACATATGCCAATCATACGTACCTCCAACATCCACCTCAGCTTATGGAGGTGCAAGCTCACATGTGTCACAAGCCGCACCCATTCACATCTGCTGTTACAAGTTTTCAACCCATTTTGGATAACCTTTCTCCCACCACTTTACAATATGGAAGATTTTGTATTCCATATTGAAGATATGCCAGACTTTGAGTTCCTTGAGGGCAAGAACTGTCTCTTGTTTATTATGGCACAACTGACTGTATTTCCTTTTAAAAGTACATCAATATGTCTGTTTTCCTATAACTGTGAAAACAGTGTGTTGGCAGCTTTTTAAATCTTATTAATATGATAGGTAAGAAATTTATTATGGCACAACTGACTGTATTTCCTTTAAAAAGTACATCAATATGTCTGTTTTCCTATAACTGTGAAAACAGTGTGTTGGCAGCTTTTTAAATCTTATTAATATGATAGGTAAGAAAGGTACCTTACTAATTCACGAAGTGCAACCTTTCTAAGGCCCACTTCCACAAGCAAAGTTCAGGTCTTTCTGAAGGTAATGTACATGTTTATTGTATTTAGCCATTCAGGTACTTAGCCATTTAACATGTATTTTTAAACTTGTGCTACAATTTTGATTAGGGTCTTGAATTTTCTGTGTCACTGATGAAGTTTTTGAGTGTTGTGCTCCTCTCTCATTTTTCTCACAGGTTTTGTGTTTTTTTATAGAGCAATTTTGCCTGGCACAGCTATTTTCAGGACTATATATGTTGAATTATGGCAGAACTGACTGTATTCGCTCATAACAATATATGAATATGTTTTCTCATAACTGTAAAAACAGTGTGTTGGCAGCTTTTTAAATCTTATTAATATGACAGGCGAGAAAGTTACCTTATTAAGGGTCACCTTGCATTTTACTTGAATTTAATGTAACAAAAATTATCTTTAAAAAAAAGAAACGATCCACATTTTTTCCACTTAATAGTAACAGCCAATTGTTTTTTTTCAACTAAAATAATCTCTGTCAACACAGACCTACTGATATCACCCATTCTTCTAATTTTCCTTTCTAATCTCTCAAAAGAATTTTGGAAATTCTGGGTCAAACAGTATACCTGATACCTCCATACATATAAATTATCTCAAAGTACAAAACTGTGTTACTTTCAGGTTCTTCTGTGATCTTGCACACCACATATAAGTAGGAAATCATTTTCTAATTTGGCAGAAAATAAATGAGAACAAAACTTTTGTTTGAAATGTATAGTCAGAGTTGATGGACCTCTGAAAATCATCAGTGATATGAAATAACACTGTAAGCTGCACAGGGTAGCTCATGCCTAAAATTTCAGCACTTTGGGAGGCCAAGGCAAAAGGATCACTTGAGACCAGGAATTTGACACCTGCCTAGGCAACAACATGAGACCCTGTCTCTATAAAAAGGTAAACAATTAGCTGGGTGTGGTGGTGTGCACCTTGAAGTGCCAGTTACTCAGGAGACTGAGGTGGGAGGATCCCTTGAGCCTGGAAATTCAAGGTTGCAGTGAATAGTGATTGTGCCATTGCATTCCACCCTGGATGACAGAGTGAAATCTTGTCTCAAAATAAATAAATAACAACTACAACAACAATAATAATATTGTCAACTACCAACTATCAGAAAAGCCTTATTTTTGTTCGGAAAATACAAATTTGACAAGCAAGCCGAGTAGCTGGTTTAAAAAGCTACACTTATTATCTCAAAAAGGGATTTATGGAAGAACATGGACTGTTTGTAGGACCTACAAATATTGACTAGAGGGGGGAACTAATCAATACTGTATGGATCCTGAACAAGGTCTAAACTGCATGCTTCTTGCAAATTCAAAATATATGCTGGGAGTGGGAAACACACCTGAAGGGCAAGTGGAATAGGCCTGCTGGCAATTTTTTATATGTAATGGAAGAACATAATTGAAGGTGAATCAGTGAAAATCCTAAGGTAGACACCCTGCACTAAATTCCTTAAGTTACCTCGTGACTAACTTCCTAGCCAATGTCTGGGATAGATATAAGGTCATTCTAAATAGGAAAAGACGTGCAGCTGGGGTACTAAGGAACTTGATAACTAAAGGTAAAACTGATGTATCTATAGAATGAGGGCTCAGAGCTGTTCATGGTCATGGTTCATTTAGATGAGGGTTAAAGATCTTTTTATGTCCTGAATTGTATCCGGAACCCCCAATTCATATGTTGAAGTCTTAACACCCAGTACCTCTGAATGTAACTGTATTGGGAGACAAGGTCTTTAAAGGGTTAAGTATATTCTCATAAGAGAGGAGATTAAAACGCAGTCATGCACAGAGACTATGTGAAGACAGGGAGAAGATGATCTACAAGCCAAGGGAAGGGGTCTCAAAATAAATCAACCCTGCCAACACCTTGATCTCAAACTCCTAGCCTCCAGAACAGTCAGAATATACATTTCTGTTTAAGCCATCCAGTCTGTTGTACTTTGCTACGTCAGTCCTCATAAACTAATACAGAACTAAAGAGAAGGGGCTATAAAAATAATCACATTAAGAAGGATATCTAAAATTCGTTGGAAACTCAGGAAATATAGTGCTCTTTTTGAGTTAAAAGTGTAGTAGAGCACTGATGGGGGAAAGTGTGGTTTTCCCCATTCACTTCAGCCATGCATGTACTAGAGTGGGAAGCATAAAAGTGAATAACCAAATAGTAGCTGATCAGACATGTGAATGAGAGATGCATTTGTATCAGTGTAATAGAGGCAAACATACAATGTGAGAACTAAAAACTTTGGAATTACTAGCATTTTATGACACTCCAGGAACCATCATTTTTATTTCCTTTCTTCTATCCCTCAACTTTAGAGCCAACAAGATTTTAAATGGCCAGAGTTCCTTGTGATAAAGGGATTTGTTTTTATTTAGTAAATATTAATACTCTCAAACTAAAATTTAGCAAAAATTTTACTGTCACATAATAAAAAGGCCAAAATAACATCTCCAGCTGTACTCCCAAAGTCACATCATACAAAATAATAAGCAATACCCTCCATGCTAATAGAAACAAAAAAATTTAAGGTTATTCAAATGCCTTATGCAATAATCTCCCTGCCTGCTTGGCTTCCATTATTGGTACAGATATGAGCAAACTGATAGATTTCTATGGGAGTCAGAAAAAGTTTTTATTGTTGACAGCAACAAACACACTCTGTGGAGCAGATGCTGTCATCAAATTGTAGTATTATTCAGTTACTCTGCTTTGAAATTAAGTGAAGTACTTGTTTAAAAATGTTTTCTCATTAGAATGCACAATGATCATTTAAAATTCTATCTGCTATAATAGGATATTTCTACCACACTGCAATCTGGACTGTGCCATAAACACTATTGTACTTGAACAGATGGAAATCATAAAGTGATATTTAGCTACAGATTTCCTGTTATATAGTTTTGCAAACTGAAAGAAGAAAAATCAACGTTTGCAACCAACTAAAAACAAAATACTATCTAGTAAGCTAAAGTGATGCTAATGTGAGATAAGAATATAAATGCATTCAATTTAATTGTACTATGGCTTTTGGGGAAAAAAGCAAATATTAAAAAGATATTTTACAAATTTAGTCGAGTTTATCATGGGGGCAGGGCCCAGAGAAGGACTGATGTGAAAGACATCTACAACATACAAACTGTGACATTGCACGTAAACATTGACATTGGATCAAGTGCTGTATGTCCTGGTAAACTCAATATTTGACAGTTAAGAGTCTCACTCTGTCACCCAGGCTGGAGTGTAGTGGCACAATCTCAGCTCCCTGCAACCTCTGCCTCGCAGGTTCAAGCAATTCTCCTACCTCAGCCTCCTTGGAAGCTAGGATTACAGGTGTGTGCCACCACGCCCAGCTAATTTTTTGTATTTTTAGCAGAGACAGGGTTTCACCATGTTGATCAGGCTGGTCTTGAACTCCTGACCTCGTGATCTGCCCGCCTCAGTCTCCTAAAGTGCTGGGATGACAGGTGTGAGCCACCACGCCTAGCCCTTGGAGAGCTTTTTAACTTTATCAATAGATGAATGTCTAATCTGTTAACCACATAAGACCACATTGCTGATTCATATTGCTAAAATTCTTGGTTCTAAACTCACAGTTTTGAAAATTCAATACAGTCATCGAAACTAACATTATAGTGAAATATATTCCAGATGCATGTGCTCAAGAATGCCAATCTAAAGAAACATCATAATTTATATCATGGTAATTTATATACCTAACATTCCATGCATCTTACAAACACACAATCTATCAGTCAACGTTCAATTAGAAATTAGAAATCACACAGGAGTTTGAACAGGGAAAATTCAACATAAATAATTATTATTATAACTAAACAGAGTACTGGAGTAACCCAAGATTGACTACTAGAAGAGAACTCTAGAACATAAAACAGCAGATATAATGTGCAGCCACCACCCTTAGGACTAAAATGGAGTGGCCAAGAAAGAATACCTACTATATCCCCAGACTGAGATCCAAATTTTGTTGGATATGGCTCACTGGACAGCAGAGAAGATGCTGTAGTGCTGCATCAGCAGAACTTGCTGGAAATCTGTCCTCTAGAGCATCATGAAAAGCTATTCATGGGTGGTGTCTCACCGGAAGCACTCCACTTTAAAACCACCCAGAAGATGCCGGCTGCTAGGTGCTGCTGGTTGTCATGTACTACAGGAGCCAAGTGCTATTGCTACACACAGCAAAAGCAGAATTATTCTGCTACAAAACTGCCTGGTGGGTGGATAGGGTATAGAGTCCCACAGGAAGCTACTGGCTATTGGGTGCAGATGGCCATTTTGCACTTTAGGAGCCAGGAAAGCTACAAGCACTCAAAAGCCAGTAAAGAAGCAACCTGCCTCCTTTAACGGCACTGTGTCAGTACTCTTAACTGAAGTTAATATTGTGCCAGCTGGCAAAGGAAAAATATTTAAAGGATTCATCTCCATTTTCCCAGAGCAGTCAATGAGGGGTAAATAATGTTTCTCTTTTTTCTTTTTTTGTGGCTTTTATTTATCTTTGAGGGTAAATACAGAGGTAAGAGTTAAACTGATGAGTAGCAAACTCAGCTAGAATTCCAAACTGTTATGTTTTACCTTGGGAAAGGGAAAATAAAGTTGTAAGTCAGTGAGTCAAGGATGAGAAAATCTTAGGTAAAATTAATTCCTTAAACCTCAGATTTCCTAGCTTTAAAATAAGGGAACAGCCATTCATATTTAAGACACCTTTGTGGGAGACAGATGGGTAAAATACAAAATTTGAATATTCTGATTTGGGGCCTGTTTTCCTCGGAAACATAGGCTAAGCCAGAAGAAAGGACACATATATCAAAAATCAAAAAGCGTCAAATATGCAAATGAAAGTTTACTCTTGTTGAAACAAAAGACGAATGGCTGTCCCCACTGTCTTCTGTTACCATGCCTATCAAGCATGATTAGCTAATACTTAGAACATTTCTCCTTGCTGTGTAGATATAACACATGGTTATAATGACTAGACTATGACGTGATAAATATGAAGAAACTGGTAATTTTAAAAAGAGAGAGAGGTCAGGTGCGGTGGCTCACGCCTGTAATCCCAGCACTTTGGAAGGCCGAGGCAGGCATATCACCTGAGGTCAGGAGTTCAAGACCAGCCTGGTCAACATAGTAAAACTCCGTCTCTACTAAAAATATAAAAATTAGCTGGGCATGGTGGTGCTCACCTGTAGTCCCAGCTACTTGAAAGGCTGAGCCAGGAGAATCACTTGAACCTGGGAGGCAGAAGTTGCAGTGAGCTGAGATTGCACCACTGCACTCCAGCCTGGGTGACCAAGAGATTTCGTCTCCTCTTCAGCAAAAAATAGAGAGAAAGGAAGAGAGAGAGGGGAAGACTGTCACACTAGACATAAATTTTGTTTTTCATTCCCTGCATTCTTAATTTTATAGCCTCAGCCTAGAAACCTCATTCGCTCCCATGTTGATGCCTAAATCTTCATTTCTAGGCTAATCTTTCCAAAATTCAAGACACTTACACATCTTAAAGTTAACGTATTATATGTGACAACCAAGTTCCTTTAAAAATGTCATAAAAATTGACCCCAAAAAGAAAGTGAAAACCTGGAAAAAAACCCAATAACCTTAAAGAAACTAAAATGACAGTAAAAAATCTCCACCATCCTATAGCAACTCACATTCTGTTCCAATAGGTATCAGGTCCAGAGCATATGGCCAAACAGAGCCAAAGGTAGAATGTGGGCAGGGGTGAATGGCCTGCAGGCACTTGGTTGCTACATTCAATTTTGTGTGATTTATGTACAGCTGCTGTAACTTGGAAGTCCTGGGAAATATTCTAAACCAACTTTACTTTCATATTATATTGATGTTATTCCCTTATAACATATAACCCAAATTATTTTCTGAAATAATGTAATAGAATAGATTGTGCTATGTTTCTATATAATTTTGAGAAAGAATTCTACCGAAAGGAAGGATGGCAGAAGACAGAGAGGGAGAGAGAGGGAGACGGAAAAGGAGGGAGAGAAGAAAGAATGAGAGCAAGAAAGGGTAAAGAATAAATTAATTCACTGACTGATTGATTCTCCTGGAAAACAACTGCATTTGACTATCGTCTCCAAAACTAACGTCTCCTATCGAGGTTTCTAATGGGAGGTGAAGAGGTAATGAGCTCAAGGTTAAATATCCTGATGATAAACCAAGATTCATGGAAGCTATGTCATTCTGCTTTTAACTGAGTTAATCCAGAGTGGATTAGCACCTTTGGCTTTAAATTCTTAAATAAAGATATAATAACCAAAAACAAACACAAACAAACAACAATACAAAAACTCACTCATTCTCATTAAGAAAAAGTGCTCAATTGCTTTTCAATAGCTTTAATTTTTAATTCTAAGGTAGAAATTCAAAATAATATCACTCTAAACCAGAAATTTAAAGTAAGATGGGCCACCTTATGGCATTTTCTTTCACATGCCCTTTAAGAAAACACCCCACATAAAAAATAACAAAGGTACTGCTTATTAAAGGCATATTATTGTTAACCTTAATAACAAACTGAAAAAGACTCTCTAAAAGAAAGATATTTGGAAAGATCAGTGTAATGAGAATACCTGTATCATAGTAAACTATGTGTCTATTTAGGGAAGTTAGAAAGGCAACAGTTTTTAAAGGAAAAATTAGGAGGATTAGGTAATTGTTTTAAAATATCCTTGGCTACAAAGATTAGTAACGGGTGACACCAGTCGGAGGTTGGACAGTTAGTTGTTGGACAGACGTCTTTTGTGGAATTATTTTTTGAGTAAAGTTGTGATGGCTTTTGTGCAAGGCTGTGGTTTTTATGGAGTCTTTCATGATAGTTTTTATCAGGCATGCAAGCATGAGAACCCTCTCTTCACTGTTTCCTCCGGCTCTACTTGTCAGGGTTTTGTTTTTTTAACATTAGTGATTCCATTTGATTTTTGACAACTTTTATACTATATAGCTGTTCTAAAATTTCATTTTGAAAAATGAATACTGATATGGTTTGGCTATGTGCCGAACCAAATCACATCCCAAATTATAGCTCCCATAATTCCCATGTGTTTTGGGAGGGACCCAGTGGTAGGTAACTGAATCATGGGGATGAATCTTTCCCATGCTGTCCTTGTGCTATTAAATAAGTACCACAAGATCTGACAGTACCACAAGATCTGACGGTTTTATAAAGGGGAGTTCACATGCACAAGCTCTCTTGGCTGTTGCCAAGTAATACATGTCTTGCTTCCCCTTCAGCTTCTGCCATGATTGTGAGGCCTCCCCAGCCATATGGGAGTGGAGGGTCCATTAAGCCTTTTTCCTTTATAAATTACCAGTGTTGGGTACGTCTTTATTAGCAGTGTGAGAACAGACTAATAAAGTAAATTGTTACTGAGGTAGTGGGGTGCTACTGTAAAGATACCCAAAAATGTGGAAGCAACTCTGAAATTGGGTAATAGACATTAAACAGTTTGGAGGGCTCAGAAAACAGAATGATGTGGGAAAGTTTGGAACTTCCTGGAGACTTGTTGGATGGCTTTGACCAAATGCTGCTCATCGCAGATGGAGATGAGGAACTTGTTGGGAAGTGAAATAAAGGTGACTCTTACTACGTTTTAGCAAAGAAACTGGTGGCATTTTGCCCCGGCCCTAGAGACCTGTGGAACTTTGAACTTGAAAGAGATGACTTAGGGAATCTGGTAGAAGAAACTTCTAAGCAGCAAAGCGTTCAAGAGTTAACGTGGATGCTGTTAAAAGCATTCAGCTTTATGTATTCACAAAGATATGGTTTAGAGTTAGAACTTATGTTTAAAAGGGAAGCAGAGCA
Organism: Cebus imitator; assembly: GCF_001604975.1. Lineage (NCBI taxonomy): Eukaryota > Metazoa > Chordata > Mammalia > Primates > Cebidae > Cebus > Cebus imitator. The sequence goes on along the minus strand of NW_016107576.1, from coordinate 3,458,797 downwards.
TAAAAGTTCAAAAAATTCGCAGCCTGACAATGTGATAGAAAAGCCCATTTCCTGAGAAGAAATTCAAGCCAGCTACAGATATTTGCATAAATAACAAGAAGCCAAAAGTTAATCACCAAGACAATGAGAAATATGTCTCTAGGGCATGTCAGGTCTTCATGGCAGCCCCACCCTCCACAGGCCCAGGGGCATAGGAGGAAAAAATGGTATCCTGGGCCAGGCACAGAGCCTTGCTGTTTTGTGTAGTCTTGGGAATTGGTGCCCTGCTTCCTAGCCAAGGCTAAAAGAGGCCAAAGTACTGCCCATGCAGTGGCTTCAGAGAGTGCAAGCCTCAAGCCTTGGTGGCTTACAAGTGATACTGGGCCAGTGGGTGCACAGAAATCAGAAATTGAGGTTTGGGTATTGCTATTCACTCAACAAGGACCCCCTCGCCTAACAGGTCCATAGCTAAACACATCAGTGACCAGCAGACAACAGAGCCTAATTTTATTTAAAAAGAAAGGAGGAGGAAATGTTGCTATTCACTTGGGGTGGTTGGCAAAATATTACAGAAAATATTTAGGGTAAGTTATATAGTCTCAAACCTTTGGAAGGCCAAAAGGTTTACTGAGGCAGGCCAAAAGCAGCTGGCCAGCCCATTATGTTAAGTTAGGGAGAGATAGAGACAATCAAAGGCTTTACCCCACACCCATTTGTCTCCACTCTGTTTACTCATGCAAATTTTGTGCTGGGTGGCCTCTCCAGGGAAGATCAAAGGGGAATTACCTGTTAATGGCATTTACTCTGGGCCCCAGAACCTAAAGATTTTATCAGCTGTAAAACCACTCTTTTAACCATGTTACTTATCTACAATTGTGTTAACTTAAAAACTCTGTTGTAAAATCTTAAGGAATAAATGTGTGATGGACAGAAGGTCTGGGTTGATTTTGCCCCCTAAAAGCAGCCAACAGCCATCCCTAGCCCACTTGAAACACTGTAATGGTGTAAGAGTGCATTTATTAATCTTCATTAAGTCAGGGTCTGCAGGTCAAGCTTCCGCAAACTTTGGCTGTGTGCCCACCCAAATCACATCTCAAATTGTAGCTCCCATAATGGAGAGTTACAATGAGAGGTAACTGAATCATGGTGGAGACTCTCATTTGGGAACCTCACCTAGATTTCAGAGGATATATGGAAATGCCTGGATGTCCGGGCAAAGGTGTGCTGCAGTTATGAAGTCCTCATGGAGAACCTCTGCTAGGGCAGCGTGGAAGGGAAATGTTGGGTGGGAGTCCCCATACAGAGTCCCTACTGGGGTACTGCCTACTGGAGCTGTGAGAAGACCAGTGGTCCAGTGGTCTGGACCACTGTACTCCAGACCACAGAATGGTAGACAGCTTATACCACGCATCTGGAAAAGCGGCAGACACTCAAAGCCAGCCCATGAAAGCAGTCACAAGAGGGGCTGTACCCTGCAAAGTCACAGGGGCAGAGGTGTCCAAGGCCATGGGAAGCCCACCTGTTGCATCAGTATGACCTGGATGTGAGACATGGAGTCAAAAATGATCACTTTGCAGCTTTAAGGTTTGACTGCCCCACTGGATTTCAGACTTGCATGGGGTCTGTTGCACTGGAAGACAATATTGCAGAGAGGAGAATCAGTTAATTATGAATCAATGCAATTGCATGCACACTGAAGGAGAATTGATAATTATGTTACTATGCAAATACAGAAAATAAATTGAGCAAGGTTTCAAGTTAATTTTCTATAGCTACTAAACAATATAAATAAAACCTTACGTCCTAGCTATGCTACTTGCCTCTCCAAAATCATGCATAAAGAAGAAAGTTACAATATCAATTCCTCAAGGTACATATCTTAGACCTAAATCTGTCACTTTGACAAAGTATTTTTGGCTTTGGACTGGAGTGCTACCAAATAAGAAAAATTCTTGTCTACCCTAACAGAGGTGCTCAATATGAAATTAACATTTAAATTATGCTGATTTTGTTAGTTAAGACAGATGGCTAGCCTATAAAATAACAATATACAATGCCCTAATTCTATTACTGATGAGTTTATTGAAGAATAAAAAAAAAAGTGAACTCATTTATAGAATCAATCTTTCAAGTGGCATTAAGAATACTGGGGAAGAGCTGGGCACAGTGGCTCACCCCTGTAATCTCAGCACTTTGGGAGGCCAAGGCAGGAGGATCACTTGAGCCCAGGAGTTCCAGACCAGCTTGGAGAACAGAGTGAGATCCAGTCATTACAAAAAAATTTAAAAATTAGCTGGGTATGGTGGCATGCACCTGTAGTCCCAGCTATTGGGAGGTGGAAGCAGGAGAACTGCTTGAGCCCAAGAGTTCAAGGCTGCAGTGAGCTATGATCATGCCACGCCACTGCACTCCACCCTGGGCAAAATAAAAAAATTTAAAAAATAAAAAAAAAAAAGAATGCTGAAGGACAAAATTTTGGTAAAAAGTTAAAAAAAAATTGTAACTGAACAAAAACATAATGGAACGGATGGCTTCTTGATTTGACAGGAAGGAAATTCAGAATCTCTATTTTTATGTTCAGAATCATTTGCTACTCATTAACAGAAATATTTTTCTGTAAGAAATGTGAAGAGGCCAAGCGTGGTAGCTCACATCTATAACCCAGCACTTTGGTAGGCTGAGGTAGGTAGATCACCTGAGGTCAGGAGACCAGCTTAGCCAACATAGTGAAACCTCGTCTCCACTAAAAATACAAAAGTTAGCTGAGTGTGGCAGCACACACCTATAGTCCCAGCTATTCAAGAGGCTGAGGCAGGAAAATTGCTTGAACTCAGAAGGTGATGGCGGCAGTAAGCCAAGATCATGCCATTGTACTCCAGTCTGGGCAACAGAGGAAGGAAGACTCTGTCTCAAAAAAAAAAAAAAAAAAAAAAGTAAAGGCATGAAAATATATTTGTGATTTTATATGCTTTTATTTTGTTTTAAATAAGTAAGAAATATTACTTTAAAAGCTTTGGTACTTCAAAATATTTCAAATTTATAGCCATATGAATAGAAGAGCAGAACATCTAGTGTTAGTCTACATATAAAAATATCAAACATGAAAAATAAAAACGTTTAATTTGTTACTCCAAATTTCTCTTCTGGCTCCTTCACCAGAATGGTACTCTATACAAAAAATGAGGCAGGAATGATATTTTTTCCTACATTACTGTCAATTTAATTTTGTAGTAAGAAGTTACCAGTGTCAATATAAATGACATAATATGCTCTGTAAACTAATCTCTCTACATTCAACAGTATCACTGATTTTACTGTTACTTCCTAATTTCATTCTATAATATGTGAGTAATTAAGAAAAAAATCAAGAATCATGTAAAAGGTTAAAAAAAAGTAGTGGTTCTCTACCATGAACAGTAGGGATGGGGCAGTGGTTGTTGCAGTTGGGAGAGAGAAATGTTAACTCCTATGTGACAAATAGTATTATAGTCCTAATATTAGCTGCTCCGCCTTAACAAGCCTGTTCCTATAGAAGGCTTACATTTCTTGTTTTCATTTGACCTGCTTTACCAGTGAAACGTGAAAATGCTATGTGCCAGTTTCAAGCAGAAGTTTTAAGAGCCATGATACAAGTCCTGCTATCACATCTTCCCTCTTTCCTTTATCCTACGTATCAGAATAAGGGGGCACAGAGCAGAACACAGCAGATTCACAAAGTACATATGACAACAAATAAGCCACTGAAATTTTGGAGTTGTCTGCTATGACAATTTACCAAAAGCTGACTAATAAACCATGATATGTGGGGAGTGAGAGAGATGTCCAATACTGTAAACGATTCAGACATTAAAAACAGTCAAATGGTATATACCCATGACAACTACTGAACATGAAGTCCATTTCTGTGTTTGCTAGTAGTGGCCCAATTGTATATTCAGGGGACTACCATAAATAACAAAACCAGTTGCTCCCATGTTCTTGAAGTCTCTTCAATGTCTGAGATTGCATTTAATTTGAGCCTGTTCACCTTTCCCACTACTTTCCATAGATTACTGGAGAGATGTTCAATTTTCACACTTACTGTTTTACATATAGTTTAAAGGAATGGGGAAAGGTAAGTGCATACTACACATTGTACATAACAGAGGTAACAGCAACAAGCTAGAAATTCACAATATTGTCCACAGTAATTTTCTAATTTCAAACTCCTTCTGGGCCAATGCGGGGTGGCTCATGCCTGCAATCTGGGAGGCTGTGGTGGGCGATTGCTTAAGCTCAGGAGTTTGAGATCAGCTTGGACGAGATGGTGAAACCTCATTTCTACAAAAATTACAAAAATTAGCGGGGTGTGGTGGCATGCTCCTGTCATCCCAGCTACTCAGAAGGCTGAGGCAGGAGGATCACTTGAGCCCTGGAAGTCAAGACTGCAGTGAGCCATAATTACACCACTGCCCTCCAGCCTGGGTGACAGAGTGAGACCCCACCTCAAAAAACAAATAATTAAATAAAACAACTCCTTCTGATTTTTGTAATTTGTTAGCTACAGAATTAGCAACTAAATTTTAATATTTTAAATACTGTTCATGAGGAATTTTTACTGTGATGGGGCTTGCCAAACCTTCTTAAGCTATAGCCAGTCAAACATGAACAGTTGTACCCACTCCAAGTCTTTTCCATTTTATCCTGCATGTTTCCTAGTAAATTCACCTACTTGCCATTTTTAATGGCTTATCAAAACATTAATTTATGAGCTAGACTAAAAGGTTACTTGCTACTGAATTTAGAAAGTTCACTTAAGAACTGCCTTGGAGTTTCTGGATAACTGATACTAAAGCAAATGCAATTAAGTAAACAGTCATGTCATTTTTACTCAGTAATTATGTTTCAAAATATTACAGTGTATAAATGTTTTGTCAAAACATGACACAAGCAATCAGTCTTCATTTCTGCTTAAGTGCTAGATATAATTTAATTATCAATTTCTAAATATCAGTCATTAACTAATGGTATATGTCCTTCAACATGTTATTTATTATTTTGCCCTAAGAACATGAATTGTGAAAAGAAATGAGACAAATTTCTCATAAGACCAGTATAAGACCTACTGGACTTGTCTTCTTATTTTTAAGTAACTCCACATATTAATCATATCTCAGGAGAATTTCAGGTAAATTGACTTTGCTTCTCGGAGATTTAATACGGGAAACATTCTACTTAAATCATTTGTCAGGAAAACTAGACCAAAAGCAGTATCCAAGAATGTCTAATTTAAGTAATTTTCTACTAAAATATTACTTCTTTCCTTGTTGGGGGAAGTAGCAATGGAGGAAGGGTTTACAGTGTGCCTACATAAACTGGTTATATGTATAAAAGAAATCAGAAACAATAAACTGTAGAAGGCCACAGGAGGCCTCTTGGGGAGGAAGGCCTCTCCATGCCTCATGTTCTGGTGTCGGGTGACCTAGGCTCTGCTACCATAAACATTGTTCTCAAGAATGTAAAACTCCTTTAGAGCACTAAGATGTAACCATATTTGTAGGCTCCTTGTAAGGCCCGTGTTCCACCAGCTGCACAAAGATAATAGGCTAAAAATAACCACGTTCTTGTTTTGTGAAACTCCTACACCGCCACTGTTATCAATCTTTAGAATGACACACCAGTTCCAGCTCACTGATTCAGTTCTGGCTCACTAATTCACTCCACCACCACATCACACTCTCCCCACCATCACTCTACCCCTACCCTATAGATCAAAGTGACTGTAACCAATATACACTGCGAGAGATCAGAGCTCAGGGCCTTTACTGCCTCCAGTAATAAGTGATGGCCCCCTGGTCCCACTTTCACCCTTAATCTTTTTCTCAATCCTTTGTCGCCACCGAACTTAGGGTACCCACAGGTCATGTGGGGGCTGGTTCCCTACATTTCCTCACAATTCAGAAATATCAGTATCTTTTTTCAGTTATATACTACAATTTGAAATTAATTTTATGCCTACTCTGTACCCACAAAAATTACAAATAAAATTTTAAAAAATAATACTTTCAGATTAATTTGCAAATAAGAAGATAGATTTTTACCATTTTATTTTACTGAAAACTAAAATTGCATAGTTGAGACTGTTGACAGATTTAAAAATAGATGCACAGGAATATACAGAAAATCATAAACACAGCACTTCAAGGAGAATTTGATGACATTATTTTTAAATTAAAGAGAGACAAGGACACCGGCATTGAGACAGTAATGGTATTCTGCATTAGCACTGTGCATAAATAATAAATTATGTCACACTGCAAATACTGTAAAGTCAAGTGTCACGAAGTAGCCTTAGAATGGAAAAAATACAGTAAAGCTGTGAATCACTGGAGAAATGTCAAAGGAGGGCAAAGTATTTTGAGGTGAAAAAAACTGAATAGAAAGTAACAGGTATGAAGTGAAACAGGAGGTGGTTTCTCCTATCACATTTTAACCAGCCTTGCTATGTTGGGAGCATATAATTACCAGTATCTCTCTCTCTCAGTGCTTGAGTGTATGTCCTTCTGTGCATCCTCTATAATAACTACAGGCCAAACCTCTAGGTATTCCCACCATTGTAGAAATGGTGGCAGGAGCTACAAATTAAGTATTTGGTAGATGTTTTTACTCATGTGTGAGGAAGCCAAGCATCACAAAATAAAAAGATAAATAGAAAATGCATATACACATATACATGTATCTCTTAGGATGTTATACGAATATGTGTATGTGAAAGTACATGTATGAAACTATATTCTAGAATATAACTTTAAAAAAATTAGAACAAGTAGTATCATAAACTGATATATTTGAGTTTCTAAATGATTTTCATTTGCTGCTGGTATGACTGCAGGGCTGAAGGAAAGAAATTAAGAGGTTTTTTAGGTACAACCTATACAGAACTTGTTGACCAAAAAACCTGTATGCTATTGTTAGAAAAGAAATTTGACTCTTCTTCCTACTGCAATGGACAGTATTACTTGCTTAGTCTAAAATATCTTCTCTTTTGTAAGACTGCTGTTTTACTCTCTCCATACTATAGAGAAAAAAAGTACTAGCAGCCATATAATGAAAGGAGTAGAAGAATTCTACAACAGAATGTTAACAATGACTTGTCCTTAGCGCTCTAACTCAGCAGCTGCTAGTGAGGAAAAATTATTGCTAATAAAGGGATTAAGCTAAAATATTTAATATTTTAAATATTTAAAAATCAATTTTAGATTAATTATAGTATGTTAATATTATGAGAAGAACTGACTAAAACGATTCAAACTTTAGTTAGAATTCTCATAGCATGATTTACCTTTACATGGATGGCAATCTTAAGCATTAATAATTTGATGTAGAATGGATCAATATAAAGAAATAATTTAATTTATTTCATTCAGAATTTTCATCTTAGCCATTCTAATTAACTAAAATCTGTAACCATTTGGCTATTAATCATCTGTACAAAGAATTACTAAGTGTTGCCTTTAATAAAAATACAATCTCATGATAATAGACTTCATCAATCAGTAGGCAGGCATTGCCTACAAATGCAAACCAAGTCCTGTTGATTATTAAGTGCTCTGTGTGTATTATTTACTTTAATGTCCTTTATTTACGGATTTCTTGCATGTCTGGGTTGTGCTGTATAATAAACCAGCTCAGCAATTCCCATGGCTCATAGCATTACTAAATGTCTTCTTCTGAACCTTTTAGCAACAAAAAATAAGCTGAGTAGGTCATGTCAGTGCTAAATTTTTTCATTAATTCACTACTACCCTTAGGCATTACTAGTGCATTTTAACGTAATAGAAAACATTACAAGTAAAACAGTAATCATTTCCCCAAATTGCACTGGGATGCTGAACAGCCTATTACAAAACTTACCAGTGTGTTTCAAGAATTTCACACAAAAAATGTTTATTTAAAGTTTTGTTTTCATAATAACAGTTTAGGTAAAAATTTCTCTTATTCTATCTAATATTTAAAATGTTATGAAAACTCTAATTTTATACAAAAATAATATAACTCTAGAAATAAATCTTTCTTTTCATTCAATTAAAAATGTGACAAGAATATTTTCTTTACATGTAAGAAGTAGAGTCAGCAGTAATGTAATCTTCTATTCCTCACAAAATGCTAACAGAAATCTACTCTTTTCTTCCATCATACTTATTCTTAATAAAATTCTAAAAAGTTATTTTATCATAGGCAAATCCTTCAAAATACAACAAATTTTGGAAATGTGATAGAGGAGGACTGATATGTGAGGTCTTTCACTATGTTATTATATTTTAGAAGCATCTCAGTTCACTTAGTAAGAGAAGCTCTTCAACATGCCACAAAGGCCATGTGAATACTTCTGTATCCAACAAATAATAATATATAAAAGAAGATCACTCAACATATATACATTCATTTAATAATTATTGAATCCACAATTGCTACAGAGATCATGTTTACAGTGTTATTATTTTGTCAATAGTGTCAATCACTAATGTTTATTTATCACTCAATTTTGTCGTCCATTGTAGTTAATTTTTTTTTACTGGCTATACCTTAATATTAAATATAATGATTTAAGAGTCAATTAGTTAAAATAACAAAAATAGACTAAATATTTTCTTTGCTTAAAAAGGTATCAGGATTGATTTATATAGGAAAATTGGAGGATCAGGTACACCAACCTTGAGCTAACAAGACAATATTTAAAGCTCAAGAAAAATTAAAAAACCAACATATACAGAAGAGGATTCTGCCTCTATGTGGGCAAAAGGGAATTTATAGTATAATAAGCAATCCTTCTCAATTTGAGACTCATAGGAAAAGATATCAACTTTAAAAGATATTGATACAAAGAAAAAAACCATCTTAGCAGAAGAACATGATAACTATCTTTAAACATGTCAACTGCTATCATGTAGCCTGATCAGACTAGGCTTAAACTTTTAACTTCAGAGTTCAAAACTGGGACCACGGAATGGAAAACAAGAAGCACTTTTTGTTCAACTAATTATTCAAACTATTATTTCCAATAATTACCTATTTAAAAATGAAATAGATTGTCCTTTACTATTATAACCATTTGTAGAAATTTTAAGTAGAGGACTGATGCTGGCCTATCAAAAATAATATGGCCTGGATTCCTATGTTACTTGAGAATATGCACTATATGGCTCCTAAGTCTCCTTGTAACTCTTAATATTCTTTGAAAAATTTGAAGCTCTATAGCACCTTTAGTGTTAGTGTTCACCATGAGTCCACTGTGAATATTTCTAGAAAGGCTATTTTGTCTTTTACATTCTCATATCAAACTATGGATGGAATTAGTTCAGGGAATAAACTCAAACTGGTACAAAAAAACTTTATCATTCTTCAGATGACAGTGATTCTAATAGAGAGTAAATATTTCTCTGCTTATAAACAGTTATCTACTGTATAATGCACTCCTCTAACAAACAGCCCCTTAGTAAAGAATGGTGTGTAATCATACCTTTTAGATCCTAAATTTAATGTTGAAATGGGTGGCTAGTAGTCAGGAAATATATATATATTTTGTTTGTTTTGTTTTGTTTTGTTTGTTTTGAGACGAAGTCTCCCTCTGTTGCCCAGGCTGGAGCACAGTGGCATGATCTTAGCACGCTATGACCTCCATCTCCCAGGTTCAAGCGATTCTCCTGCCTGAGCCTCCAAAGTAGCTGGGATTACCGGTGCCTGCCACCATGCCCAGCTAATTTTTCTATCTGTAATAGAAATGAGGTTTCACCATGTTGGCCAGGCCACCCGTCTCAGCCTCCCAAAGTGGTGGGATTACAGGTGTCAGCCACTATGCCCAGCCAGTATTTGGTAAATATTTTTCTAATCAATAAATGAACAAAAAAAAAAAGACTCAGAAGCTATGTCTGGTGGCATAAACAAGCATTTTCCTTAGCCATATGTTGAGAACTCTATTGTTAAAAAATGTAATAGGTTAGCTGGGGACTAAAAAACAAACAATTACATAAGAGTTTATCCCTCAGTATCCATGGAAGATTGGTTTCAGGAATCCTGGCAAATACGAAACTCCAGAGGAGATGCTCGAATCTGTATATAACCTACACACATCCTCCTGTATACATATATCATCTCTAGATTGCTTATTACACCTAATACAAAAAAATATGTAAATAGTTGTTATACTGTATTGTTCAGGAAATAGTAGCAAGAAAAAATGTCTGTGTATCTTCAGTACAGAAGCAACCATCCTTCCTTTTTCTGAGTATTTTTAATTGTAATTAGTTGAATCCAGGTACGGAACAAATGGGTACAGAGAGTTGACTGTATTTGACAGGATCTATAAAGGTAAGAGCATCAAACAAAATTCAAGAGACAAGCATAAAAGAAACTACAAAAACTGATTCTCTTTGTTCTAACATAAACCCAGAATATATACCTCTAAGTGCATTTCATTAAATAGGTCAATGGTAATGTAAGCAATGACCTTTACAATGCTACTCATAAAAAGAAAAAACTCAATGGCTTTGTTCATGAACACTGTATATATTTTTAAAATATTTTTTAGCTTTAGTTAACTACATATAAAATCCCATTTGGTATGGCTGGGGTCAGTGGCTCACGCCTACAATCTCAGCACTTTGGGAGGCTGAGGGAGGCAGATCACCTGAGGTCAGGAGATTGAGACCAGCCTGACCAACATGGCGATACCTTGTCTCTACTAAAAATATAAAAATTAGCCGGGTATGTTGGTGGGCACCTGTAATCCCAACTACTCGTGAGGCTGAAGCAGGAGAATCGCTTGAACCTGGGAGGCGGAGGTTGCAGCGAGCCGAGATTGCGCCACTGCACTCCAGCCTGAGCGACAGAGCAAGACCCTGCTCAAAAAAAAAAAAAATTAATTTAAATTTTAAAAAATCCCATTTAGAACACTAACGTTTAACGCTGTATAAACATTATTCTGTTTTTTCCTCCTGAATCTCAGCCTCAACTAATTTCATACCTAACACTAAATAGATAAAGTGCATCTTAAACAGCTTTTCATTTAATCTTCTACTTCAACCACAGCCAGTCAAGGGTTTCTTCAAAACATATGAGGCAGCAACACTTTGCTTTTCCTATTCAAAGATCCTTCTTCACCTGATTCATCACTATTACAGACCCATTCTTCTAGTCTGGACTGGCATCTATGAAGCCATTAGGGCTTGGGCCACACACACCCCTTGCTTACATAGCAGATAGGGCCCAAATCCCACCTCTCCACCTACTGCTTTAAAAGAAGAGTAGTTTGTTTATGTGTTGCACATTTATACATCCTTCCTAAGTTTCTATGATAGATTTTAATTAAATAGTTCCATTGCTAAAAAGCTTGAACAGCCATTGGTCTATATCTACATTCTAGACTGAGCCATGGTGCTTGGCCAGGTTTTACATTTAAGAGTCTAAATAGTAGCTACAGGCCATCACACCTGTAATCCCAACACTTTGGGAGGCTGAGGCAGGCAGTTCACGAGGTCAGAAGGTCGAGACTAGCCTGATCAACATGATGAAACCTCATCTCTACTTATATTACAAAAATTAGCTGGGCATGGTGGCAGGCAGCTAATTTTTAATCCCGTCTACTCAGGAGGCTGAGGCAGAAGAATCCCTTGAACCCAGGAGGCAGAGGTTGCAGTGAGCCAAGATTGTGCCATTGCACTCCAGCTTGGGCAATAAGAGCAAAGCTCCATCTCAGGCAGAGAAAAAAAAAGTCTAAATAGTAGCTACATACAAAGTTATCTCACCTATCAAAAAATTTGGAAGCAGATGTTATTTTAAAATAGTCCTGTAATTGCAGCACATTGCGGGGTCGAGGTGGTGGATCACCTGAGGTCAGAAGCTCAAGACCAGCTTGGCCAACATGGTGAAACCCCGTCTCTACTAAAAATACAAAAAATTAGCCGGGTGTGGTGGTGGGGCACCTGTAATCCCAGCTACTCGGAAGACTGAGGCAGGAGAATTGCTTGAAACTAGGAGGCGGAGGCTGCAGTGAACCAAGATCACGTCACTGCACTCCAGCCTGGGCAACAAGAGCAAAACTCTGTCTAAAAAAAAAAAAAAAAAAATACGATAGTAATTAATAATACAGTAACAACTTTTCATAGTCCTTTTAAAATAATACTTTATTTTTAAAGTGCTTTAATTCTGAGCTCTAAAGTTCTAGAAGGCTTTTTTAATTTTCAGAACAAAGCTGTCTTGGACTTTTAAAAACCATTTAAATATTTGAAGTTACAATTAGATTACAAATTTTCTCCTTCGCAGGTGGCCCACATAAAAAAAGACAAAGCAAGGAAAATTTGGAAGATAACCACTACAACAGACTTTTTTTTTTTAAAGGAAATAAAGATTTAAAACTTACAATATTAACAAAATTCAACCCAAAGATTACATGGTATTTGGGGAGATAGAAACGACTCAAAAAGATAAACAATGGATTATGACAAATAGCACCTCTCTTCTCCTGATTATCCCCACAGAACACTTTGGCATTTTAGAAAAATAAAGATTTTAAAATATTTTTGCTCTCACTTTTCAGCTATTTTTCCTATTTCTCAAAGTAATACACAAGATTATCACGGTTATATCCACTTGCATAAAAACAAAAGCTTTCCTCCATTATACTTAAGATGAAGCTTCTGGGTACCTGACCAATACAAAGCAACAAACCCTGGAAACCAATATATTGCAGGCACTGATTTTGATTCTGAGGGACTGGTACCTTAAATATCTCTAGAATGGTAGGCATATTTGGCTACTCAGCAGAAACTGAGGGTAGAACTGGTAAAATTGTTTCAGTAGTTATCACCTAGAAAAAACTTTCTCAAGTACAAAACTGTGTATGTCCCTACTGTGCCATATCACTGAAGCATACAAAAGCTCTAAAAGATAAAATGATTGTTATGCCCTATAAAGAAAATGATAGTAGAAAAAAATCCACAGAGTGAAACTGGGCAAACTCTTACAAGCTTTCAAATGCATAATTCTAGATGTCCTCAACAATTGATTAGGACAAACTACCAACTACATCCAACTCTTTGGATCATTTTTTTGGAAGAGGAAGCATTTTGTGTTAAAACTATTCACATGTAGTCTAATGCCAAACACCACTTAGTCCAAATTTTATTCCCTATTTGAAGTTAGTATAATTTGGAAATTTTTATCTTGGAGCTTCTGAACTTTAGACTAAAACTCAAAAGCTAGGAGATATGCTCTACATACTTTTTGGTAAGAAATACTAGAAACAAGCATTTAATTGCTATCTCAGTTTCCATTACCGTAAAATAAAGGGATGATACTCTTCAATGTTCTTTAGTCTTAAAATTGTGTTTTTTAAGTTAGTATTCCATTAGTTTACATTTGCACAATCCAATACAACTTTAAGAAATGATTACCTGTACATTTGATAAGGAATCAAGCATAAATTTTAAGTCCATTTCTTATGTACTTAAAGGTAAGAATACTCATTATTTGCTTTATAAGAACTGTTCTATTTTTGGGATTTTCATTTCGTTTTTGTTTTTTAATAAGTCAAGATTTGTTAAGAATTAATTATTACATAACATGCCAACCCTGTTAACTGAAAACATAGAAACAAAAAAATTAATGTTTACAGTCAACCAATAGGCAAAGTGTACTTGCTGGCATAACTAATTTCTCCCATTTTTTGGTGTAACTATTTTCAACTTAATCATTTGGAATATTACTGGCATTTAAAAAGAGACATTCCAAGGACGTATTTTATTGTCAGAAACCTTATTATTAGAAGTACAAATAATGTAGAAATAGAAGGTTGGGTTAAAGACATGAATTCATACCTACTCTAGGGTTATGGGAACAAAGAAAGGAAAAGTCACTGTATGCTAGAAAAGTTGTGAAAAGACTCTTAGAGAATATCTGACTTTACTAGGCCTAAAACAGATGTATGATTAACAAAAGTAAGTTGGGGGAAAAAGCATAATTTGAAAAGAATGATGAAATATTTTTTTTTTGGATATGATAAATGTCAGAAATATAAATTGAATCAAATAGAGAGAACAGACATTGGTTTTAAAACTCTACAGAAAAGAGCTGACGCTGAAGATGTGTACCTAGATTAATAGATGAACAAAAAGAAAGGGTTGTAACAAATGACATGGTGAAACCACTAAGAAGAAAATAAAAATTACTGTTTTCCAAAAAGAACAGATTACAGCAGCCTCTAAGATATTCCTAGAAACCTTTAAAATATCTTGATCTTTCATTCTGTTGTATATATTTTTTAAAACACAGGGCTCTTTACCTTCGAGGGTTAACTAGATAAAGTACAAGCACTAGCAAATAAGCTTTTAGATCTGTAGGTCTATGCTTCTCAAACTTAAATGTGTGTGGGAATCACTGAGCTTATTAAAATGCAGATTATGAGTCAGTAAGTGAGGGCATGGAAAAGGAGGAGGATTCTGCATTTCTAATAAGCTCCCAAGTGATGTCCAAAGAGTGCTAGTCCATGAACCATAGTTTGAATAGCAAAGTTTTAGATGAATTTCTGTAAATCAGCCTTAATATTAAATTAGATTTTGGGAAAGTAGAAAAATACATATTTAGTGAATTTCATTGAAAAGTTCAATAGAAAATGCTTTAAAAACAGCAAAAGTAAAATAAATTTTGATTTAAAGGGTACTTTTTAGAAAGTTATATTAAACGTGTAAGTGCGTGTATGGAAACAGAAGCCTAACAAATTCAAGATCTTGAAACCTAATAAAATCTACCTTATTAAAAGCCACGAATAATTCCACTTAAGAGAACTGGAATAACTTTTGTGCTTCTGCAGTAAAACCACTGTGAACAGTAAGAAAAATAGGGACATTATGTCAATTGAGTCAATAAAAATTCATTTAGTGTATGTATTGCTTTATTTACTGCCTGGAAACTTTCTAGTGAAATGGACTTATTAACTAAGACGAGCATATTTGAGACAAGCATATTATTTTAAAAAATAATTCTCAGAAGTAGCTCTGTAGAAAATTCACTGACCTATAAAAAAACATGCTCCTGAGTGCTATATGTTCCTATGGATGTTGAATGTATTTGGTCATGCATTAACTGTGCTGGTCAATCCTGAGGACATTTTAGTACTTACATCAAATTTTCCTAAGCATTTAAAAGGGGGCTATATATAAGAGCAACGATATATTGAAAACCCTTAGCAAGATAAAAACAAAGATGACTTAAAAAATTATGTAGGGACCAACACAAGGATATCCTTGACCTCTAAGTAGGTCTTACCTTCTGTGGCAATCTGGTACAGCAAGTGAAAAGTTAGTAAGAATCATACATTACTTCATTCAGATGGTGGACAATTATGATCTAAGGTGTAATACAGTAGTATTACATCTGCAGTTTCACGACCCATGGTTTTAATTATTCACAGTCAACCACAGTCTGAAAATATTAAGTGAAAAATTCCAGAAATAAACAATTCAAAAGTTATAAATTCCACACTATTGTGAGTAGTGTGATGAAATCTTAAACCATCCTGTCACACTCAGGACATTGTCATTACTTTGCCAGTGCATTCATGCTGTATATGCTACCCTTCCCTCCCCACCCGCACAGTCACTTTTATCAGATTAAGTGACACTGCACGTAGAGTTCACTACTACCTGAGGTTTCAGGTATCTACTGGGGGGTCTCGGAACATATTACCCACGGATAAGGAGGACTATCGTATTTTCTTAGTCTAATCTCAAAAACCTCAAACAGTATTTGGATTTGGGACATAGCCTTATTTCTCCGTATATGTATAAGATAAAGATCACAGAACTTCGCCTATTACTGTATTTCTTTAAACAGATTCTTTTATCTTTAGCTTTTAAGATACAATATACATAGATAAATATATCCTAAAGGATATACTTTTTAGATAATGGCTTCAGTGTGCCACTTACTAGTTTTTTATGCATTCCAACTCTTGATCCGTATTTCAAGGTTGCTGAAATTTTTGCTCGGCTCTTAAGGCTTAAGGTCACTGTTATCAGATGGGTTTCCAGAAATCCTGCTCTGGGACCGGTAGTGATTAAACTACAATACTTGAAGGAGAATTTATATGCAGATATTATATGCAGAATATTTCATTTTCTGCAGTTCTTCCCCTACCCCCAATCACCATGATTAGGCCTCAGTTACCAGCCTCTCTAGACCCCTTAGCCATGTAAAACCACTTCTTTTTTCTTGATTTCCATTTGGCACTGAGAATTAGAAAATTCCTTCAAGGAAAGGACCAGAATAAATACGGAGACCACTTCATGAGTTTCTCTCTTCTCAAGAATCACAGGCCCTTAAGTCGAACCTACACCAGTTACTCTTCAAGGCCTTCAAATAGCTGTTGTACATATATGGCCTAACGTTTATAATGTTTCAGTAGGATATACAAAGCACTCAACATGGACAAAACCAGGTTCATTAAATATCAGTTACTTAAAAGTTTGGTCTGGTTCCTCTCCAAATCTACTATGCTGTTTTTTGTGATTTCCTTGCAGGTATCTTCATATGTATTAGAATTCATAAGCATAGTTATTTTAAATCTGCGTCTAATATTTTTAATATCCCAAGTCTATGGAGTTCCAATTCTGCTGTCTCATTTAGTTATGTATCCCCAGAATTTATCTAGTAGTTATTGATACAGTGTAATTTCCTATAGATATTGAAAGAATGGATTAAATGAATAAAGATAAAAAACCTGAGATCTCCTGCCCCACCCCACAAAATTTCATTTTTTATGCATAGAAAAAAAGAAAAACATTTCAATTCACTTTCTCTCTTTAGACAAATGTACTATTTCTAACAGCTCAATCCCAAGTGATGGCATCTAATCCCCTTTCTTTCTTACTCTTCATGTCACTTCTATGTTGCCCAAGAACTGCTATGTAGTGAGAGAAATAAAACATAATGTTGGTGTTTTTAAGAGCTTTCTAATATCACACAGTGAAAATAATTCCAGATCACATGCTGGTAAATAGATTAATATTCATCAGAGCTCTTAAACACCAAGGTAATTAAACATGCAATATGAGTAACTATAGACATGTTAATGCTTAGTGTAAATAGCTTATATTAGATTTAAATTTTGACATTTATGTACATACTTTTGAAAACAAATAGGTCAATTTTAAAATCAAGTGTGAAGCAATTGCTTTAATTTTCCAATTGAGAAACAAGAAATCCAGCAGTTAAATAAACATACAGGTTTTATACTCTTTCACCTCAAAGAGCAATGACAAGACAGTAGTGTTGGCATAGAAAGAAAAAGATGCTGTAACTTTATCAAGTTCCAACTTTTTATTCTTGACACATACAGTACCTCATTTTTTTAAGCAAGCATTAACAAACTTTATTCTAAAGCAGTGTAATGCTACAAAAAGAGTTTTGTCATAGGAAAAGGATGATTAGAAATCTGAAACATTCACATTCCTATTTTAAGTCCCTTAGTTAATGGATTTCCAGAAAACTTCACTATTTAACAAAAGTATATACTTTCTGTTAAATGAAGATATTTGGTCAAAATATTACAAATCAGAGTGTTAAGCAAAAACATGTTTTACTTCATTAAATTCCTTAAGAAACAATACAGCTTTCATGCTTGTAACAAAAGACCCTAAAACATTTTTACCTGTCCCAGAATTAGAATTAACCATTGAGACCCCACTACAAAGCCACTCTCACTGTTAATGAATTACACTTTATACTATCCTGAAACCATCATTATTATTAATTTGTTTTTTAAAAAACTGAATCCTCAAAAAAAAGTAATCTCTTTGTGTAACAAATTTCAGTCTCATATTACAGCTCTTATCACAAGTACTTTTGTATTCCAGAATTGGCCTACACTCAGATATTTTAACTATAGGGCCTAGTAAACTGTAACAAAGCCAAGAAACTGTTGCCCATAATGAAGTTAAGAGAAACCTCATCTAATTTCTCTAAACAGCATATACATACACCCACTAAAGAGCATTGAAAATAAAATGTATAAAACTGCATTATCCTTGGAACATTATCTTGTATCTATACAAACACAAATTTATCAAATTGCATCAAGAGGAAATGCAATCATACTGAATGGATTATATAATTATGAAATGATTATATTAAGTTTTCCCTCTTGGTGTGATTTAGCAAATGTGAATTTATGTAAATGTACAATGATGCTTCATAGGTAATATACACATGGAATAAGGTGTTTCTTTAACATACCTCTTAGAACACTACATTTATAAACTGTTAAGTATCTGGAGGAAAACAAAATATTCCTCTCTAAAATACTGGGGATTTTAGTTTATGCTAAAAGCTTAAAAAAATTGGCACACTGTGCCCGCCCCTCCTTGCTGCCTTTCTCATCTAAAGGTAGGCCTCCTTTGCAACACTGCTTATCAGCTCAGAGACAGTAGTAGTACATTTGTGTTCCCATATTACCCCAACCTTTTGGAAGCCTGAAAATAAATCTTTTTTGTCTTGTCACTAGATAGAATTTCTGGCTTTTTGTTAAGATATTATTTAATGAGCAAGGCCCCCATGCCACTGCCTGGAAAGTGATATACTTTTGAACTGAGGCCTCTCCTAAGTGATGGGTACAGCACACATTAGTAAACTTGTTTCTTTTATTAATCTGACTTTTGTTTTCAAGAGAATGTCTGAACTAAAAACCTAAGAAAGGAAATAAAATAAATTATGTTTTCTCCCCTATATATCCACATAGTATTTTTATAAGGTACTGTTAACAATACAAGGGCACCATCTATACAGAATCTAGCTGGGTTATATAGTAAACATGTATCTTACTGATAAGAATACACTTATAAGCCTCTAAAGAGAGGGTAACTAGTCAACTTTTAAATTATCTAGAAATAAAGAAAACAAAACCTTAAAATAGTGCACTTCAGCAGACATGTAAGTAGAAGCACCCCCACCCCACCCAAGTCAATACTGCTGTATTTTTCAAAGGGAAACAATTTTGATCAAAGCTCTAGATAAACATATGTAATCAATATAGGGGTACCCTCCTGCCAAATCCTACTGACAGTTTTTAGATATCTAAGTGTGATTGCATATATTACAAACTGTACCTTTTATCACAGAGGATTTAAAAGCTTTTGAAATGAAAACCAGTTGATGAGGGTTTGGGACACGTTACCCCAAAATACAGTAGCTGGCATACTGAATACTTTAAGATGAAGGAATCTGAGAAACAGGATGTACAGGAAAGACGTGGTGATCTTCCCCTGATGCCAGTCTTAAGACTCTTCTTTTCCTCCCTACACTGGGAGGAAAGGAACATAGACACAGACCCCAAGAAGAATGTGAACAAACAGGCCTTGCTAAGTTTCCCCCAGTTTATTACACTTAGCTCATACTTTTTACCTTATTAAATTCTTCTACAATCTTAGCCTTCATCAAAACTAGAATAAAAACACTCAGGTTCAGCTACTTCAGCTCTTCATTTCCTTATGAAGGTTCCTATGTCAAATAAACCTTACAGTAAATAAATTTGTATGGTTTTGTCTTGTGCATCTGTCTTGTAAAGGGCCCCAGCCAATGAACCTAAGACCAGTAAAAGAAAAAGATATTTTTCTCCCCCTATTTAGTACATAAAAGAAACAGAAAATTAAAGTGTTACAAAACTCCAAGTAACCCAAATTTTCAGAACATGAGTTACTCAAGAAAGTTTTCCAGTCAGTTAAAAACTTATTCTCTTTAAGGCTTAAAGCAGCAGGATCAGTTTCTAGGAAGACTATTTTTTTTTCACAGAACAGGGGTCTGGGGGTGGAGGGAGTGGTTTCAGGATGAAACTGTTCTACCTCAGATTAGATTTTCTTAAGGAGTACCATCTAGATCCCTTAGATGCACAGTTCACAATAGGGTTAATGCTCCTATGAGAATCTAATGCCACCACTTATCTGACAGGAGGCGGAGCTCAACTGGTAATGCTACTCACCTCCTGCTGTGCAGCCCAGTTCCTAACAGACCACAAACCAGTACCAGTCTGTGGCCCTGGGGCTGGGGACCCCTGGCTTAAAGTATATTTAATCATTCTGATTATGAAACTGTATTTTCTTTCTTTGAAAAAATATTTTGTACATATTTTATACTCTTCTATCGATACGTTAATATGAGTAGTAAAAGGCCAAACTATGCTAAGCATACATTTTCTCATTTAATCCCCACAGCAACTCTGTGAGGCAAAAAGTCTCATCTCCATTTTGCAGATGAGAAAACAGAGCCTAGGAAAGTTTAAGCTAATTACCAAAGGAAGTGGCACACTTGAGACATAAGCTTAGTATGTTCAACTCAAATATAAGTTATTTATATTGTTAAATTAAGTATAGCCTGAAGCTGCCTCCTTACATATTTCAGGTTCAGCCTAAAGGTTTCTCGATATAGTGAACTATAACTTCAGTAGATGTGTAAATACATTATAACCTACTGTTGTACCAATTACAAAGCTTCAGCCAATCACAAGAGGCCAACTATTCAAGCCCTGTTCATATGAGGCAAACACCAAGCTGTAACCAGTACAGCAGTTTCTGTGCCTCACTTCTGTTTTCTGCACTCATTTTCCTTCCATTTTCTGTCCTTAAATATTATCTGACCATGTGGGAACCCCAGAGTCGCTCTGAACCTATCATGTTTTCAGGGGGGCTACCAGATTTGCAAATCATTCCTGGTTCAATTAAACTATGTTAAATTCGTCAAAAGTCTTTTTTTGAAACAGATGACATCAGAGTGAGACATGAAGTGGAGCAATTAGCAATCCCCAAGAGCAGCTGGTAACCAAGAAAAGTACCCGCTGGGCCCATTCTGTCCATTCCTCTCTCACAGCAACCAGAGACTGCAAGGATGTTCTTTCAGTGGAGCTTCAGAATCCAAGATTTTGTGGTTTTGAGCTATACAGTTTTGAGCAAATTTTTTATCTGAACTTGGTTCAGAAGTCACAATAGAAACTGGACTGCGTCCAATAATTATCTGGATTGAAACTGGCTAGAGGCCTTAAATATCTGACTGGGTCAAACAAAAACTGGCAATACTACAGGGGGTGCAAGCTCTAGCTTTTGAAAATTCACAGGGCTTTATTTATTATTTGCCCTTTGATTCATTTTCTTGCATGCTTAGGTAGGAAAGATCATTGGAAATCTGAGAGACAAAACCAAGATTCAATGTAAAAATGTGATGCTTAATTTCTGAAGAGCTGAGTAGTCTACCTTCCAGCTACATCTACATTTACACATAAAATGTTTAGGCCCCAGAAGCAGCAAATGCTCACAAAAAATGGCAAAATCATACAAACAATAATCTTAAATTACTGTGGAATGTTCCAAATAAACATTGCAATAAGTGCATTTTAAAATAAGTTCTCCTAAACAGGAAAGCTTTAACGCTGTTGATGGGAATGTAAATTAGTCCAACCATTGTGGAAGACAGTGTGGCGATTCCTCAAGGATCTAGAAATAGATATACCATTTGTCCCTGTAATCCCGTTACTGGGTATATACCCAAAGCATTATAAATCATTCTACTATAAAGACACATGCATACGTATGTTTATTGCAGCACTGTTCACAATAACAAAGACTGTAACTAACCCAAATGCCCATTAATGATAGACTGGATAAAGAAAATGTGGCATATATACACCACGGAATACTATGCAGCCATAAAAAAGGATGAGTTCATGTCCTTTGCAGGGACACGGATGAAGCTGAAAACCATCATTCTCAGCAAACTAACACAGGAACAGAAAACCAAACACCGCATGTTCTCACTCACAAGTGGGAGTTCAACAATGAGAACATATGGACCCAAAGAGGAGAACGTCACACACTGAGGCCTGTTGGGGGTTGGAGGGATAGGGGAAGGACAGCATTAACAGAAATACCTAATGTAGGTGACGCATTGATGGGTGCAGCAAACCACCATGTCACGTGTATACTTATGTAACAAACCTACACATTCTGCACATGTATCCCAGAACTTAAAGTATAATAATAATTTTTTAAAAAGGTGACCCACAAGCCAGGCATGGTGGCTCACGCCTGTAATCCAACCACTTTGGAGGCCAAGGCGGGCTGATCACCTGAGGTTGGGAGTTCAAGACCAGCCTTATCAACATGGTGAAACCCTGTACTAAAAAAAAAAAAAAAAGCTGATCCAGCGATGCCTACTGATGTGCAGAAGCTTCTAAAAATATTGCAATATTGCTTCTCTTGAAAGCCTCTTGATAAAAGGTAACACGTTGATTTAAAAAAATTGAATCTGCAAATCTTTTGGCTAAGTTGCTATAGTGTCCTGAATGTGAAAACAAAGGTGGACAAAGTGTTTGTTACAAGAAGGTAAGCACTCAGGTGAATAGGCTTGCTTCTTTATCAGAGCTATCCATGTGGAGTCCAGGCAGAGAGAATATTTTCTTTGCCCTATTAGTTAACCGGCTTAGCCCTGAGCTCAAGTCATGTAGCTAAAAAACGATAGTTAAGTTAGAAAGACTGTCTAACTGAACTAAATTGGTCTCTAAAATATACCTGTCTGTCATTTAGCTGACTATTTTGAAACACGTTTACAAAACCAATCTATATCTATAAAGGAAATCTCAATTTTTAAGGGTGTCTACCTCTGCACCAGAAAGAAAGGAAGGACTGAGTAGAGAAACTCTTATCATTGATCATTGGCTTAAATTTACATAACAAGTCTTACCTTTGCTACATCATCTTTCCTCCTTTGAGAAAATGATGGCTCCACCATCTCCACCAGTCATCAGAAAGTTTAGAAGGCTATTGCTTCTAATCTCAGCCATCAGAAAATTTAGAAAACGCTATTTTTGAAAAATCTTACTTTCCATCTTCTTGATGTGACTGAAAAAGAAAACCCTTTGATTTTCCCGCAGTTCTTCATCCCCACTGCAAGTGGAGCTAAGGTGAGAGAGACTAGCAACCCTTATTTGGATCAGCATGGAAAGTGAGTCTCTCTCATCCTGGATATCTGAATTATAATTGAAAAAATGAATGGTGATCCAATGGTCATAGACAAAAAAGGTAAAAGGGGAAGATTTTCCAAGACAGCCCCAATTTCTTATAATCAGGATTATTTTATCTGTTGTCAATTCCTACCTTCTAGTTGAATATAAATGGTTGGTTTCTTTGAATGGTTGCTGTAAATTAAAATTTTAAGTGCCATGAATTACAGGCATCTTCCTGCTACAGGAACATTTGACTTGTGAACAGCAAGATAATGATGCTCCTAGAACAAAGTGAATAGGGACAAACTAATAGGAGATAAGATCAGACAGGTAAGGGCAGGGCCAGATAGTCTCCTGCAGTGTGAACCAAAGAAGATTTAGGTCAAGAAAAAGGCAAAATAGTCTTCAGCCAGATCTCCAAAATGATCTGGAACCTGAGGTAGGAGCCACCTGACTCTGTGGCTTTCAGAACAAAGCTATCAGCTATCAGCTCCATAGGCTGATTCTGCAGTATGGTTTTGAGAGCCTTTCTTGGAAGCTCAACCACCTCCTTTAGCCCTCCTAACAATTCTCTATGCTATAAAACCTTACTTAAACTAGCTACAGTAGACTCTTGTCTGCAAATAAGAACCCTGGCTAACACAATCTTAATAGTGGCGGAAAGCCTATAAACAGTAGCTCTGAAGTCAGGGAGGGGAAAAAAGCAGTCCCAGGCAGAACAGGGAGTATCTATCTACCCAGGTCTAGGGTGAATGACAAAAAGGAAAGGCAATGACAGTTACATGGTGTATTATTTTTCTATGACTGTCATAACAAATTACCACAATTTGGTGGCTTAAAAGAACACAAATTTATTATGTTACCGTTCTACAGATGAAAAAACTAAAATGGGTCCCACGAGGCAAAAATCAAGGTGTCAGCAGAACTGTTTTGTTCTAGAGTCTCTAGGGGAGAATCCATTTTCTTGCCTTAACCAGCTTTTAGAGGTTGCCTTCATTCCTTTCCTCATGCTTCCCACTCCTCCATCTTCAAAGCCAGCAATGACCAATAAAGTCTTTCTCAAATAGCACTTTTGGTTCCCTCTTCCACAATTTAAGGATCCTAGTGATTAACACTGGGCAATGTGGATAATCCAAAATAATCGTATTTTAAAGATACCTAATTAACTTAATCCCATTTGCTATTTTAATTACCCTTTGGCACTAAAGTAACATATCCACAAATTCCAGGGATTAGGACACAGCCATCTTGAAGGGAGGGGGATTATTCTGCCTACTACAGATGAGAGAATCAGAAAACTGGCTAGGTAATTAACAATCTAAGATACCAACCTAGTGGAACTTATGCAGCCCTGAGGCTGACAAAGTATAACTAAGGTAACTGTAACACACACTGTCCAGGCAAGGCCTTTTCTGTTATATATTTACATAGATAAATATTTATATAAGAAGTTACTTAAAAATAAAACCCACCCAATGATAAACCTTAGATCGCATACTTAAGGAAATCACTTTTAAAATAAATTTAGAAGAAAAGTAAAACAATGCTTAGCATATACAGCAGATAAAATAATCCTGACTGTAAGAAATTGGGGCTGTTCTAGAAAATCTGGGAAGAGAACTTTTTCATTTTTCAAAAAAAAGAGGCCAAGCTCATTAGTGCACTACAAACAGGTAATGATCACATTAACACGTCAAGCAAAGCCCATACACTTTAGGTGATTTTATAAAAGGAGGAGAATTTGTGTTTTTTCAAAAAACAAAAACAACACGAAACAAACAAAAATACAGGTATCAATTCCTACCTTTTAGTTGAACAGAAATTGTTGGTTTCTTTGGCTGGTTGCTATAGATCAAAATTGTTAAGTACCATGAATTTAGGTACAATAAGGGGGAACAAGCATGTAGTAAAATATCATAAAAGGCTTAGAAGCTTTGGCCTTTGAAAATTTTTTCTTACAGATAAAATCTCTCTAAACTAAGGAGTTAAGACTGTCATTTATGCTCCTGCCAGGTATTCTTCAAGCAAACAATGTACACTGTTATTTTTTTGAGGAAATTTAACCTCAAATGCATTCTGAAAACCAATTTTAAATGTATACCAAGATTGAAATTGGGATTTTTCTGCTAGAAATGTATATACTTTTAAAAACTATTTGACCACAAATGCCAGGAGCCATAGTGTAGGAATAAGTTTAACAAATTCCAATAGTTTTATCTAAAGAACACTAGAACAAAAATACAACTGGCTTAAAATTAACCAAGGACTTTACAAATAAACTTTGAGAAATGAACTCACATTAAATATACACAAAGGAATCTGATTTATAAACCAGAATGACAATTTATAGTACCAATTAACAGACAAAGCATGGAATGAGGGGTTTTCTCTATATTTCAGTGGCCATTTCAGTCAGCATCTACATAAAGAAAAAGCCAAATTTTATTTAACAAGTAATTAACAGATACTAATAATCAAAGAGTAAAACAGAATAAATGGATATAAACATTAAGGGTACTATACGAGTCTGATATATATTTTTAATTTCCTATAAATGCTAGAATACTTAATGAATAATTTTTGTATTTAATTAAACTTAACTCCTATAAGATATAACATAACTTATATTTCTTTTTTCTTCTTTTTGTCACCCAGGCTGGAGTGCAGTAGCATGATGTGGATTCACTGCAACCTCTGCCTCCCAGGTTTAAGCGATTCTCCCGCCTCAGCCTCCTTCGTAGTTGGGATTACAGGTGCGCACCACCACGCCTAGCTAATTTTTTGTTTTAGTGGAGATGAGGTTTCACCATGTTGGCCAGACTGGTCTCAAACTCCTGACCTCAAGTGATCTGCCTGCCTCTGGCCTCCCAAAGTGCTGGGATTACAGGCATGAGCCACTACATCCAGGCTTACATTTCTTTTAAACATTTAACTCATAAGAATCTACTTAAATCCCGTAAGAAAATAGAATTAAGCTCAGTATATCTTAAATAATACCTAATTTTCCTTCCTTTTATTGAATTCTTATACATCCAAACCCTAGTCACCTGACCTCCATTTTCTCTCACTTCAATGCAGGGATTGGTTCTTAAGAAAAGCTTCCTCCTAGAAAGTGTTGAGGAGACAAAATAAATTCAAAGCTAGTTACCTTGTAAACTAGGTAAGTTAGATTATTGTGGAGTTAATGATTCTGAATCAGACATAAGAATCCTATGAAAACATCCATTACTAGGGCTTACCTGAAATTATCTTCAGGCTCTCTCTTAGTAAATTTTTTTTTAACTCAAATATACATATTAATTTGTGACTTTGGAAATATTAACTGACTCTCTTGGGCCTCAATATTCTCATCTATACTATCAACTTTTATAAGGTTAGAAATACTACATGCTAACATGCAATGTGTGATAAATATCCGGCATCTAATAAAGTTATTACTCAGTTGAAAATTTTTTTAAAAAAGAAGCACCCTTCCCCTCTCCAGAGCTTCTTCTTAAAGCATTATTCTATTACTAGGCAATGTACTATATTGTTATGCTAAACAGGTACTCTTCAAATCAGACTGTAACATGA
Organism: Cebus imitator; assembly: GCF_001604975.1. Taxonomy (NCBI): domain Eukaryota; kingdom Metazoa; phylum Chordata; class Mammalia; order Primates; family Cebidae; genus Cebus; species Cebus imitator. Next base: position 3,432,228 of record NW_016107576.1, on the reverse strand, counting down.
ATTCATAATAAGTTATTCAAAATTCAGTACTATTTTAATATGCTTTGGCTTTGCATCCCCACCCAAATCTCATCTCAAATTATAATCCCCAGGTGTTGAGGAAGGGACCTGTAATTGCCAAGTTGGGGATTGCCTGTAATTGCCAAGTTGAGGGAGGGAGGTAATTGCATCACAAGGGCAGTTTCCCCCAATGCTGTTCTCGTGATAGTGAGTTCTCCCAAGGTCTGATAGTTAAAAGTGGCAGTCACCTCTGCGCTCTCTCTCCTGCCACCATGTAAGACATGCCTTGCCTCCCCTTCACCTTCTGCCATAATTTTAATCTTCCTGAGATCTCTCCAGCCACATGGAACTATCAGTCAATTAACTCTCTTTCCTTTATTAATTACCCAGTCTCAGGTATTCTTTATAGCAGTGTGAAAACAGACTAACACAGAAAATCGTTACCAGGAGTGGCGCACTGCTATAAAGATCATATGAAAGTGAAATCATTTTCACTTCCCTAAAAATGTGCAAGTGATGTTGGAACTGGGTAACAGACAGAGGCTGGGAACAGTTCAGAGGGCTCAGAAGAAGACAGGAAGAGGGAAAGTTTGGAACTTCCTAGAGACCTGTTGAATGGCTTTGACCAAACGGCTGAGAGTGATATGGACAACGGAGTCCAGGCTGAGGTGGTCTCAGATGGAAAAAATAATTTATTGGATATTGAAGCAAAGGTGCCTCTTGCTATGCTTTAGCAAACATACTGGTGGCATTTCCCCTGCCCTAGAGATGTGTGAAACTTTGAACTTCAGAGAGATGATGTAGGTTATCTGGCAGAAGAAATTTCTTTTTTTTTTTTCTTTTCTTTCTTTGGCAGAAGAAACTTATAACTTACATAGCTTTTTCTGAAAGCAGTCAGTCAGGTGTGTTCACAAAGAAACTTACACTTGAACTTATTTTAAAAGGGAAGCAGGGTATAAAGGTTTAGAAAATCTGTAGTCTGACTCTGTGGTAGAAACAAAAAAGTCATTTTCTGGAAAAGAATTTAAGCCAGCTGCAAAAATGTGCATAAGTAATGAGGAGCCAAATTTAATAACCAAGACAATGGGGAAAATGTCTAGGGCATGTCAGAGATCTTCGTGGCAGCCCTTCCCATCATAGGCCCAGAGGCCTAAGAAGGAACAATGGTATCATCAGCTGGGCCTCTGCTGCTCTATGCAGCCCTGGGACAGCATCCTGCATTCCTGCTGCTCCAGCTCCAGCTGTGGCTAAAAGGGGCCAAGGTATAGCTCAGGCTTTTGTTTCAGATGGTTCATACCCACAAGCACTGGCAGCTTCTATGTGGTTTTGGACCCGTGGGTGCACAGAGGACAAGAGTTGAGGTTTGGGAACTTCTGCCTAGATTTCAGAGCATCTATGGAAACACCTGGATGGCCAGACAAAAGTCTGCTGCAGGGGCAAAGCCCTCTGGAGAACCTCTGCTAGGGCAGTGTAGAAGAGAAATGTGGGGTTGGAGCCCCCAGAGAGAGACCTCACTGGGGCACTGCCTAGTCAAGCTGTGAGAAGAGGGCCACCATCCTCCAGATGCCAGAAAAGTAGGTCCACCAACAGCTTGCACCAGGTATCTGGAAACGCTACAAGCACTCAATGCCAGCCCATGAAAGCAGCTGCAAGGGCTGTGCCCTGCAGAGCCACAGGGGCAGAGCTCCCCAAGGCCATGGGAGCCTATCCCTTGCCTCAGCATGCCCTGGATGTGAGATATGGGGTCAAATGAGGTTTTGGAGCTTTAAGATTTAATGACTGCCCTGCCAGGTTTCTGACTTGCATGGGGCCTACCTATGGCCCCTTTGTTTTGTCCAATTTCTCCAAGTTGGAATGAGGACATTTACCAAATGCCTGTATTCTTCTTGTATCTTGGAAGTAACTAACTTGTTTGTGATTTTACAGGCTCACAGGTGGAAGGCACTTGCCTTGTCTCAGATGAGACTTTAGACTTGGACTTTTGGATTAATGCTAGAATGAGTTAAGACTTTGAGGGACTGTTGGGAAGGTATTGTTTTGAAATGTGAGAAGGACATGAAATTTGGGAGGGGCCTGAGATAGAATGATATGGTTTGGCTTTGTGTTTCAACATAAATCTCATTTCAAATTGTAATCTCCATGTGTTGTGGGAGGTACCTGTAATACTCACATGTTAAGGGTGGAAGGCAAGTGACTAGATCATGGGGGCGGGTTCCCCCATGCTGTTTTCATGATCTGATGAGTTCTCAGATGATCTGATGGTTAAAAAGTAGTAGCTCCCCCCACCATCTTGTAAGATGTGCCTTGTTTCCCAGTTCACCTTCCACCACCATTTTAAGTTTCCTGAGGCCTCCCCAGCCATGTGGAACTGTGAGTCAATTAAACCTCTTTCTTTTATGAATTATCCAATCTCAGGTATTTTTTATAGCAGTGTGAAAACAGACTAATACATATTTTATCTACTCATATATTACACAGTTTTTAGTCAGAAAGAACTATAGTGAAAGAACTACAGTGAATTTTCCACTATTTTTATTTTTGATAAAAATGGCAATTTTCCATTAATAAATACTGCGCAATTTTAAAAATCATACTTTCTATTTTGTCCATAATATCCTAATAGTATTGCAAACTGACCAAAAATAAGAACTATCTTCCTAGAGCTAAAATTAACATTCAATCACAATAAACCTTGGATTTACCTGGCATGAATTACAATAAGCCTTGCATTTACTTGGCATAATTAAGGTAGAAAAAATGTTCAATAATACTTAGCACTTTTGGTCACAACTGGAAACAGGAAAGTCAAATTAAACATCATCCCAAAATTAGTGTTTATTAATTTATTGTTTATGGAATTATTTGTAGTTTCTAAGGTAACAATATATGCATACTTGAAGAAATTTTAGTTAAGGAAAAAAAAGAAATCAATGAATTGGATCATCCTAGAACCACTGTTAGTATTTTCATGACATTGTTTCCTTTCACAAGCATTTTAAAAATGAGGTTATAGCTGGAATACATACAATCTTGCAATATGTATTTTATTTAATATTAGTATTTTCACTGAATATTGTATACATTATCTTTGAAAGCACAATGTCAGATAAATATCATGAAAGTGATATTTTAATTTTGTATTCGTTAATTTATCATATGTCTCTCTCACTACAACGCAAGCTCCCTCAAAGCAGGGGCCATGATTATCTCATTTATCACTGTATACTCAAAGCTTAGAACACTGCCCGACATAGTGTAAGCGGGCATTCAATACACATTTTTTGAATGAATGAATGAACTTATTTAGCAATTCTATTGTTAGAGATAATTCTCCCTTAATGCAACAAATGCAATAAGAGTTTTTTCTCGATACCTTATCTAAGTAATCTGTCTTTTACATTGAGCAAGATTTTCCAAAGAAGAAATAGTATACCCAGTGAAGACAGGGTAATTTTATGCAGAAGTAAAAACAAGTAAGAATACACTTCTAGCCCTTTAGGATGGTTATTAAAAAAAGAAAGAAAATAACAAGGGTTAGCAAGTATGTGAATTCATTGGCATCCTTGTGCATTACTGGTGGAAATGTAAAACTGTGCAGCTGACATGGAAAATGGTATGATGATTCCTCAAAAAGTGAAAGATAGAATTACGATATTACTGAGCAATTCCACTTCTGGGTCTATATTCAAAAGAAGTAAAAGCAGGCACTCAAACAGGTATTTGTATACCAGGTTCGTGGCAGCACTAGTCACGAAAAGTCAAAAGGTAGAAGCAATCCAAGGGTCCATGAATAGATGAATGAATTAACAAAATGTGGCATACATACAATGTAATAGTACTCAGCCTTAAAAAGGAATGAAATTCCATACATGCTATATAACATGAATAAATATTGAAGACATTATGCTAAGTGAAAAAAGTCACACACAACAATACAAATACAAAATCCAGTGCTTTATGACTCTATTTACATGAGGTACCTGGAATAGTCAAATTCACAGAGTGAGACAGAACAGCATTTACCCAGGGGTTGGGGGAAGGGGAAAATGGAAAGTTACTGTTTAATGTATAGAGTTTGAGTTTGACATGATGATAAAGTTCTATAAATAGATAGGAATAATGGTTGCACAACACTATGAACATACTTAATGAACTATATACACTTAAAAACGGATTTCAATGGCAAGTTTTATGTTATGTATATTTTATCATAATGAAAAATAACTGAAAAGCAAATAAGGATAAGGATTCACAGCTGGGGATGGTGGGTAATGCCTGTAATCCTAGCATTTTAGAGGGCTGAGACAGGCAGATTGCTTAAGCTCCAGGGGTTCAAGACCAGCCTGGGCAACATGGCAAAGCCCTATGTCTACAAAAAATACAAAAAAAATTAGCCAGGTGTGGTGGCATGGACCTGTAGTTCCAGCTACTTGGGGTGCTGAAGAGGAAGGATCACTTGAGTCCAGGAGTTCGAGGCTGCAGTGAGCCAAGATCATGCTACTGCACTCCAGCCTGAGTGACAAGGGGAAGCCCTGTCTCCAAAAAAAAAAAAAAGAATTCACAAGTACAAATTCTCAGGAATTACTATTTTTGAAATAAAATATTTCTCCATTTAGACAAAAGGGACTGAGATACAATCCTGCATCTATTTTACTACTATCAATATATTGTATTCTAAATTTTTAAAATTCCATTTCTATTACTATTGCATATGTAAATATTCAGTTGGAATGTAATTATGATAAACTATATATTCTCAATGTTCGTATCTTCTGCAACATGCCAAATTATATCATCACAAACTTACTACACATTTAATCACAATATCATCTAATAATTTAGATGCTAGTCTATTCAAATAGAGAGAGTCTAATTTGTGGCCATATGTAAATATGAGGATTCAAGAAAAAGAACATTTACTAAGGATTTCAAAATTGGTATTCTAGACTTCTTAAAGGGAATAAAAAACTGCCTATTTAAAAAATTCTTGGCCAGGCATGGTGGCTCACCCCTATAATCCCAGCACTTTGGGAGGTCAAGGTGGGTGGATCACAAGGTCAGTAGTTCAAGATCACCGTGGCCAACACAGTGAAACCCCATCTATACTAAAATACAAAAAAAAATTAGCTGGGCATGGTGGTATATGGTCTATAGCCCCAGCTACCCAGAAGGCTGAGGCAGGGAAATCACTTAACCTGGGAGGTAGAGGTTGCAGTGAGCTGAATCATACCACTGTACTCCAGTCTGGTGACAGAGCGAGACTCCATTTCAAAAAAAAAAAAAAATTATCATATTAGTATTTCCTTTTTTGAGTAAAACTTGCCTAGCACAGATATATCTGAATTTGTTTGAGACACTGTCCAATATTTATTAAGTGATTAAAATATTCATGATACATGATAGTTGATAAATTCTTATTAAAATTCACTTAAAACTTACAAATATTTAGGGTTCTCTAAGATTTTTATTAGTTTTTAAATGTGTACGGTTATACATCTCCTAATGACAGATATATGTTCTGAAAATCGCCTTTGTTCAGTGATTTTATCAGTGTCAACATCAGAGTTTACATACACAAACCTGTTTTGTTTTTTTTGAGACGGAGTTTCGCTGTTGTTGCCCAGACTGGAGTGCAATGGCACGATCTCGACTCACCGCAACCTCCGCCTCCTGGGTTCAAGCAATTCTTCTGCCTCAGCCTCCCGAGTAGCTGGGACTACAGGCACACACCATCATGCCCAGCTAATTTTTTTTGTATTTTTAGTAGAGACGAGGTTTTACCCTGTTGACCAGGATGGCCTCGATCTCTTGACCTCGTGATCCACCCGCCTCGGCCTCCCAAAGTGCTGGGACCACAGGTTTGAGCTACCGCGCCCGACCACACAAACCTATTAATAGATATTATAGCCTACTGCTCATAGGCTACAAACCTATATAGCATGTTACTGTACTAAATGCAGGTAATTGTAACACAATGGTATTTGTGTATCTAAGCACAGAAAAGATTATGTGTTGTACTACAAGTTACAACAGGTATGATGTCATTAGGATATAGGAATTTTTTAGCTCTATTATAATTTTATGGGACCACCATTGTATATGCAGTCCTTTGTTGATTAAAACATCCTTATGTGGTACATGACTGTATTAAAACCACAAAATCAATGACCCAAACTTTCCTTTAGTTACTTTTAATTTCTCATGTTCTCCATATCTTTATATTTCTGCATCTCTGAAAAACAAAATAAGTATTAACCTTCAGCTACTGAACTCATTTCTCTCAAGTAATTAGCCACAAAGGCATTACCAAATAGCCAGTAGAATGGAAAGAAGACTTGATAAATTTGACAATGCCTTGCTTCCTCTTGGGCTTGAGGTCCAAAAGGCCTTTTCTATTTGAAAAGCTGCTTAAGTATTAAGTGAGTATCTTCATTTTAAATACAAGACTTGATATTTTATTAGATGGTCTTCCATATGCTCCAATGACCAAGAAATCATAATTCTGTCTCAGTAAATGTCACAAGTCACATTATTTTAGGATATGACATTACAAATATGCAGTATGCCTTAAAGCTACCAAGCCAGTATAATACAAAATATCTCAAATTAATCAAAGACATGTCACTTAGCCTTACAATATACAACTACTGGAAAAAATCTTCTTACTCCCTTCTGTGTGCCTCTGAACGTCAAATTCTTTTTATTTGGGAGGTCTCTGTTGGCAAATGACAATTTGCCACTTGCCAATCGCCCTCAATTTGTGTAGCTTTGACTACTAGTGTATACATTGTCTGATGACAAAAACAAACATTAAGCTTTAGTATGGAGTTAATATCCATCATGTAGGAAATTATTAGCTTGACAAGAATTGCACTAATATTCTTCCTTTAAATAAATTTATTTTCCTTTAAAGACATTTAATGTAATAAAAGTAAAGTTAATATGAAACACAAAATCATTTATACTAACCAGATTATGATGCCATGGTTTTCTTTTCTTTTTCTTTGAGACAAAAGTTTTTCTCTGTTGCCCAGGCTAGAACACAGTGGTGTGATCATAGCTCATGTATCCTTGAAAACCTGGGCTCAAAGATCCTCCCACTGCAGCCTCTTAAGTAGCTAGACTACAAGGCACATTTTTGGTTTTTGGTAGAGACAGAGTCTCGCTCTGTTGCCCAGGCTGGTCTGGAACTCCTGAGCTCAAGGGGTCCTCTGGCCTTGGCTTCCCATCATGCTGGTATTACAAGTTTGAGCCACCACATCCTGCCCTCTGCCATGGTTTTCAAGAGAACAAGTTAAAAAAAACTGGGCAGCAGAAGACACTGGACATGTTTTTTTAAAAACGAAACAAAACAAAACATAATATACAATTTTATAAAGACAGATTTACAAAGTGTTTCATACTATAGAAATAATAGACTCATTCAAAGAAATTCCTTTTCATAGCATTTAATTTGAATACGTTATTCATTGAATTTGTCAAAAATAGTGTTAAATTAAGCTCATATTTTTCTTAAAAAATGTTTTAGCTTTATCTTGCCTGTTTTTAATTGAGAAAAAAATCAATTCTAATTATATCTAACCAAAGCCATGGTTTCTGAAAGCTTTCGTCTCTCTAACTTATATCCCATTAGGAAGCATTCAGCATTGTCCTAATAAAAGCTTTCCAACAGAACAGTTCATCCTCCTCACTCCCGGGAATAAGCAGCCAGATAGATGACTTCAATGGCAAAGATAAAAAGATGAGATAGCAAGTTACTTTGCCATGGCAACAACTTTAAAAATTCTAAACAGATCACCTTCTCCTATTTAAATATAAATGTGGTCTAAAGCAGCTGCTACAATGACTGACAAGTTCTCAATCAAAATCTATTACCATGGGGGTTTCCAACTTAGAATGTGTAACATCTGCCACTGAAGAGAAACAGAAACTTTAAAGATATTATTCCAAACTATGTTTCTGCTATAGATAGCTACATTGCAACATTTGGTCTAATCTTAATGATGCATTTAATAAAAGTGCACTTTGGCTTTATTCTAGATAATCAGGACAAAAAATACCAAAGATACATTTGCCATGGCACTTTAAATTTGGATTTGTAAAGCTGAACCTCATGAGAACTATTTCAATCCTCCAAAGTACTTGGCCAAAATTTACAACCTGTAGAAATAGCTAGTAGAAAGTTGGTGATTTTTAGTTATTACCCCTGCACCTCACCCCTAAAATAGGTTCTCACAGTTGTATAACCAAACAACAAAATTTATAAACTTTTCCAATCAATAATGCTTTTAAATATATATAAAGATTTACTAAATGCCATTAGTTAACATTTAAAAGAATAACATAGCATTTGGTACAAGGTATAAAATAAACAATGCTTTAAACTGTAAAAATTACCTCAGATTTAAATTGAACACATTATTTATAATTTATCCAACACAGCTTAATGCCATCGTGATATCAACAAAATTTTATTAACTACACTAACTACAGGTGACTCAAAAGCTCCGCCCTTCCCTTTAAGCAGTCTCATTTAGTAGCTTACCTACAGATTCAGAATTTCCATTTAAATATATTACTATCTACACAGCTATATGTCATTGTTTCAGCTTTCTCCCCTCAGCCTTTGGTCTTTCTAAGGAAGAGCTACCGAATAATTTTGTCTCCATCAGAGAAAAAAAAAAATTAAGGTGACTTTTTTATGAAGCCAATTAACATTTTGAGCACTATAAATTACAACAGTACTTCTTCCTTTGCCTACTACCAAAATAAAAAAAACAAAAAAAGAAAAAAGAAAAAAAAAAAAAAAAAAAAAAGAAAAAGCTATAATTTTAAAACACTGATCTCTTTTCCATAGAAAATGACTTTTAGATCACATGGAAAGTAACAAGATTTTAAAGTACGCATATAAAACTTTTTTCTCTACCAAAATCCTTGAGTACTTTGGAAAAGAATAAATTAATCGTAAGGTTCATATAGATAACACAAGCGTATGCCAACCAAACATCTGGAAAACTACAGATTAACAAATAATAACTTTCAGGAGCTCACTGGAATCCAGCCAGTTCTGTGGTTGCAAAGGGAAGAACAGAATTCTGTACTCAAAGGAGTCCCAAGAAACTTACTTCAGTTAATCTGAACCTCTAGACAGTCAAACTCCCTAGATAATTAATTTAGAAGAATCTAAGGAGACCAAAGGAGATCAGAAAGATCCTGAGTCTGAATTTACTTAAGAAGAAAAAGAATAATTGGAGAGCCTCAAACCTAAAGACATGCGGAAATGCAATGACTACTAAAGGAAAAACATTTGTTTTTCTTCTATTCTCACACAGAAACACCAGTGGTTCTTAATGTGTGGGTTTTCCACACCAAGCAATTCTCCAGTTCTCTGCAGTCACCGAGTGTCCTCCAATTTAACCCAATTCTGCTCAGAGTTAGTGCAGAACCCACAGCTTAAAGGTTCAGTCCCAACAAGACTGCTCCCACTTCAGATGTCAATTTCTAGTAGGGTTCCTCAGGTTATCCACAAACTCCTGTCTGGCTTGGTTATAAATCTGAGGTTTCCATGACATCTTCCATTAGGTTCGATAATTTGCTATGACAACTCACAGAACTCAGGAAGGCACTTTAGTTACGTTTACCAGTTTATTATAATGAATGCAGCTCAGAAACAGCCAAATGGAAGAGATGTATAAGGCAAGGTTGAGGAGGTACACAGAACTTCATGGCCTCTCTGGACTCGTCAAGCTCCCAGCATTTCAACGCAACCTAGAAGCTCTTTAAATCCCATGGTTTAATAATTTTTAGTGTTCATCATGTAGGAATAATCAATTATTAATTCAATCTCCAGTCCCTCTCCCCTTTCCAGAAGATGGAAGTGGGGCTGAAATTTCCAAGGTTCTAATTATGGTGTGGACTTTCTGTTGACCAGCCCCCATTCTGAAGCTATGCAGGAGCCCAAGTGTCACCCCATTCCAACAAAAGACACTAATATCACCACAAAAATGTAAAGGGATTTAGGAGTTCTGAGACAGGAACCAGGGTCAATGACCAAATATTTAAACGACATAGGACAGCACTCCTACAACTTAGGAAATTATAACGGCCTTTATGTTCTCTGTGTCAGGAACTGGGGGTAGGACCAAAAATATATTTCTTACTGTGTCACAACTACAGACTTAAACTCTTAAACTACTCTGCAAATGCTAGGCTGTCACAAGACTCCTCTGGATAAGGGAGAGCTAGATGACTGATTTCTAAAACCTAAGACTTATGAATTCTACATGTCTTATTTTATGCCATTAAATGGAAAACTAGATTCAAAGAGAACCAACTTGGTTTTCAAATCAATTTCATTAAAATATAATTTGCCTACAATAAAATATACTCATCTCAAATGTACAGTATAAAGTTTTAGAAAAATAAAGAGATAAGATATTGCCTTCATCCCCAAAGGCTCCTCAGCTCCCTCTGAGTCAACACCTCACTCGCAGCCCAAGTCAACCAACAATGTACTGGCATTGTAGACTATTTTGCCTTTTCTAGAATTTCCAATTTATCCCTTACTAATAATTCTGTGAGATAATTTGAGGTTCAACAAAGATAAGCAACTTGCATAACCTCACAGGACTCCAAGATTAAAATTTAGGGTTTGAAATCAGATCTGTCTGATGCCAAAGCCTACTATTACGTGCTACTACAAGATGCGGATCTTGTTCATTTTTGCATCCCTCGTGTTTTTCGTTTTTGCATACCTGGCCATGAATGATAAAATGAATTTAAGGAAACTGATCTAAACTTGATCCCCCCCAAAAAAGAAAGATTCATTTTGAATGATAAAACTATAGGTCTTAGTAATTAATTAGATTAAAAAGAACAAAGACCATAAATTTACACAAATTAAAAAAAAATTTTAAGAATAAAGAAAGAGCCTCAGATTTTATCTGCATAGTCTCAAAGTATCTTCTAAGAAATTTATTCACTGCAAAGAGATAGTTTTACAGTGGAGAAACCCAGCAGAAACCACCTTAACAAGTGATCAAGGTCAGTATCACCAATAAAGAGGACACACATCATGAACCCCATGATAAAAGACATATTGTTTCTGTGGTATTGTTGTCAAATATGCGTAACTTTGGCCCAATCATGACAGAGCATTGTACAAACTCAAAGTGTAGTCATAAAAGACAAAAAGTCTGCAAAACGATTACAGACTGCAGAATAAAGACAACTAAATCTAATGTGCAATCCTGGATTCTATCCTGATCAAAAAAAGGCATTAGAGGAACAATACATGGAATTCAAATAAGGCCTGTAGTTAATAATATGTATCAATGTCAACCTCCTAGTTTAATAACTGTCCCATGGTTGTACAAAATGTTAACATTAGATGAAACTGGGTAAGGAACACAGTAGTCCCACCACCCCATGCCCAGGGAATGTATCCCAAGACCCCCAGTGGATGGGTGAAACTGCAAATAATATTGAACACTACATATACGTTTTATCCTATACATACCTATAATTAAGTCTAATTTACAAGTTAGGCAAATTCGATTAACAGCAACAATAATAAAATAGCCAGGTGTGGTGGTTCACTGGGAGGCTGAGGCAGGAGGACTGCTTGAGCCCTGGAGTTCAAGGCTACAGTGAGCTATGACTGCACCACTGCATTCCAGCCTGGGTGACAGAATGAGACCTCCATCTCTTCTCTCTCCCCTTCAAAATATTTTCTTATAATGTACTCATCAATTTTCAGACAAAGGCTGACCTTAGGTAGCTGAAACTAGAGAAAGTGAAACCTAGGATAAAGGGGGTATATATATAAACTCTACTATTTTTGCAACTTTTCCGTAAGTCTAACATTAGTTCAAAACCAAAAGTTTTTTAAAAGGAGTCCTTAAATATTTTTCTGAAACTCAATTTGTAACCTTGCGATTGCAATAATGAATGCACTTAAATCAATCTTATGGTGAAATTCTATACATTTAATTGTTAAATTTAAATCATGCCACATTTACTAAACATCTCTATGTAAATCACTATAGAATGTGGCGACATAGTGATTCATTTAATAAATAAGCTATGACAAATACAAAAAGTTGAACATGAAACTATTAAAACAGCTGGTTCAAAAACAAAATCAGTAATTCTGAAAAGTGATAGTTTTCATATCTTCTGAGATCAGAGTATTTTTGCATTTTTTTCTTTCTAGAATGAAGACTTCAACCTCGGTCAGAATATTAATAAGTATAAACATTATAACCTCTTGTTGCACAAAGTTCCTACAAACTCTTAATCAAAAACATGATGCAATGAAATAAAACTTCCAAGTCCTAACCAAAAACAATGCAGTATATTTGATAGATATACATTACAGTGGACACTGTTTTGTTCAGAACAAAACTTTCTGCTGTGAAATGCTCATTTCCCTACCCTAAGATTTGAACTGTAAAGAAGCTATCATTTGTATTCCAATTCCACATCTTCACAGCCAATCTGTTAGATATAAGACTAGCCATCTAGCCATCTGACCAAAGCTAAGTCCATAATGAAACCTCACCTTAAGTCCAATTTATATATTGGTTAGGCTCTTTTGGCTTAAAACAAATTTAAGAAATTAAAAATAAGAGTAAGGGGGAGGTGTTCCATCTTATTGGAAAGACTGAAAGGATGCTGGGGTAGCTCACAGAACTGAAGAAATAACTAAACCACTAAGTTTTTTATAATGGCAGGAATCGGAGGAGTTCTATAGATCTTAACAGCACAAATTTATAGACCTTCCCTCTTGGATGCCCCTATTTCCATGTCTAGCCAATTTAATTTCTTTGTTTGAGCAGAAACTTTATCTGAATTTTCCATCCTTGTATCTCTAGCAACCAAACATATAATAAGCCTTCAATAAATACTTGTTGACTGAAGGAACTAATAAAACTAGTCAATAAAGTAATTGCTGAGTGAGAAAATCAAACTGGCCTAGCTTATTTCAGATATTTTTCCCTAGATAATCAACTAATCTAACATCAGTAGAAGACATTTTGTGGCCTTTTCCATATAAGAGAAACTTGTCAATGGGGCTAACTGGCATCTATAATATATACAAATATTAAAATATTTGACCTCTAAGTTATTCTGTCATATCAAATAAAAAAACTTTTCAGGCACATTTTAAGTCCTCTAGATTTGCATTTCTGTACTACCCCTGAATTTATTTTGTTAATTTTTTTTCTCATAAATAAAAAACAAAGGCCATGTGTAAACCAAAATAACTTTAAATATGGACACTCACTCATGCCATCACTGGAAAAACTAAATAAAAATTATAGGCCAGGTACGGTGGCTCACGCCTGAAATCTCAACACTTTGGGAGGAGATTGAGGGGGGCGGATCACTTGAGCTCAGACCAGCCTGACCTCAAGACCAGGTCGAAACCAGCCTGGCCAACATGGTGAAACCCCATCTCAATACAAAAATTAGCCAGGCATGGTGGTGCACTCCTGTAGTCCCAGCTACTCAGGAGGCTGAGGCAGGAGAATCGCTTGAACCCGGGAGGCAAAGGTTGCAGTGTTCCGAGATGGCGCCACTGCACTCCAACCTGGGCAACTGAGCAAGACTCCATCTCAAAAAAATATACATATATATAAATTAAAATTATGCTTAAAATCTTTTAATTTAGATTTCATTAACCAGATTTTTCATTCAGTTTTTTTATTCACTACTGACCTATACTTCTTATAGATTCTCCTCAGCACTGTTAGATGGCTTACAGAGGAAATTATCATAATCATGTTTATTTGCATTAATACATTATTAATTGTACAATGTACACTGTTAGAATGAATAACCAAAACAAGATATAATAATTCTGTTATAAAATGTTAAAGTTATCTCTTTAAATATTCTTAATTAAAATATTTTACATAACTCAGTCTTGTCAGTAAACAAATTACAGCTAAAAGTAAAAAGCCAACTACAAATTATTTTTATAAATTTGTAAAATTAACTCTTCTACTTCATATGTTCATAATTCTAAATTTCAGTAACATCTATACAAGTAACTATGTGCTTATAGGTTTTAATGTGTAACATTATTATAAAAGTCTTGCTCTTAGAAAACCAATAAATCATTCCAACCTCCATACTGAAATAAATTACATGAAATTAGCTGAGAAGGAATGACTTGCACTGCAATCTGACACAGGTGTGCGCATGCACACACACGCATGTGTGCACGCGCACATACACATACACACATTCTCTCTCTCTCTCTCTTTTTTACAAAGCTACTTCCACAAGTCAAAAGGAGAAAAAGGCTCAATAAACAAGTTAAAATGTGAGTTTTGGAAATAAAAGGCATAGAAACAAAATGTATCCTGAAATCCAAATTGAGGTTTCAGAAGAACCTAACCAGGGACTTGTAACTGAGTTTAGAATTAAGAACTAAAATTTTAAACCTGAAAGGCAATTTTAAACCTGAAAGAAAATTAATGTAACTTTAAGAACAACAGGCTTTTAAGTGAGAACCTCTGTAGGTAAAGTATTAAAGTATTAAGTATGAAAAGTTAACACTTTATACTTAGTACATACTTTGACATGCATGTATGTCACGAAATCATATATTTGGAGCAACCTTACATGGAATTGGTACAAAGAGTGATTTGGTGAAAATATTTTTATTCAATTCATTCCGCAAAGAAAAAAAATTCAGTTTCTACTCTACTCAGATGAATGGTACTAATGACTCATCTTTATGTCTCCACACAAATAAGAGAGAATAAAATTAGTTTACAACATTCATTTTTAACAGAGTTAAATTCCCAAAAATATGATTTCTTGACATCTTAAATCTAGCAGCATGAAGCTTTTTGTTTTAAACATACGATTAAAGTAAAGATGTTTAAACAGTCTACAATAATATAGAAAGTTAGAGGAACCTCTTATAAGGAATGGAGGCTGGTGTGCTGGCTCATGCCTGTAATCCAGCACTTAGGAAGGCAGAGGCAGGAGGAATGCTTGAGGCCAGGAGTCTTGAGACCGGCCTGGACAATATAGTGAGACCTCATCTCTGCAAAAAATAAACACAGCTGGGCATGGTGGCATATATCTGTAGTCCCAGCTATTCGGGAGGCTGAGGTGGAAGGATCACTTCAGGGTCAAGGCAGCAGTAAGCCATGACTGTGCCACTGTACTCTAGCCTAGGTGACAGAGTGAGACCCTGACTCAAAAAAAAAAAAGATTGGAGAAGTAAGTAATCCAAAGATGACCTAAGCCAAAACCACACAAAACTCATTATGTTTCTGCCAAGACTTCAAAAACTTTGCTACCAAATATATACATTATATATGCTTTGGATATCATGCAAAGCCTACATCTAAATAAATAAATCCCACATCAAAAGAAATACAGTGCAAATCAGCAAAACAAATAAACAAACATTATTTATCATCAGAGTGTGCAGACAACCCATAGAATGGAAGAAAATAATGGCAAACTATGCCATCTGACAAAGGACTAGTATCCATCATCTCCAAGGAACTCAAATCAATAAGAAAAAAGCAAATAATCCCATCAAAAAGTGGGCAAATGATATTTCTCAAAAGAAGACATACAAATGGCCAAAAAACATATGAAAGAGGGCTCAACATCACTAACCATCAAGGAAATGCAAATTAACACCACAATGAGACCTTATTCCTGCAAGAATGGCCATTATTAAAAAGTCAAAAAACAATAAATGTTGGTATGGATGTAGCGAAAAAGGAAGACTTATACACTGCTGGTGCAAAGGTAAATTAGTGCAACCTCTATAAAAAGCAGTATGGAGATTCCTTAAAGAACTAAAAGTAGGTCTGCAATTCAATCCAGCAATTGCACTACTGGGTATCTAAGAGGCATGCACTTAAATGTTTGCTGCAGTAAAATTCACAACTGCAAAGGTATGGAACCAACCTAAGTGCCCAATGACCAATGAGAGAATAAACAAAATATGGTATATATACACCATGTAATACTACTCAGCCATAAAAAGGAACAGAATGTCTTTTGCAGCAACTTGGATGGAACTGGAAGCCATTATTCTAGGTGAAGTAACTCAGGAATGGAAAACCAAATACCGTATGTTCTCACTTATAAGTAGGAGGTACACTATGAGTATGCAAAACCATATAGGGTGATGCAATGAACTCTGGAGACTCAGTAGGGGAAGGAGGAGAGATGAATGTAAAATAAAAGACTATATATTGGGTACAATGTACACTACTTTGATGAGAGGTACAGTAAAATCACAGAATTTACCACTATGTAATTCATCCATGTAACCAAAAACCTTCTGTACCCCAAAAGCTCCTAAAATTTTTTAAAATTAAAAAATAAGAAATATAGTGCAAATGGTTACATAATCAAGAGCTAGTTAATACACCACTTTAAAAAACAAAAGATCCTATTACTCCTTTTCAAAGACTAAATAGGCCAGGAGTAGTGGCTCACACCTGCAATCCCATCACTTTGGGAGGCCAAGGCAGGCAGATCACCTGAGGTCGGGAGTTCAAGAGCCCGACTAACATGGAGAAACCCCATCTCTACTAAAAATACAAAATTAGCTGTGTGGTGGTGCATGCCTGTAACCTCAGCTACTGAGGAGGCTGAGGCAGAAGAACTGCTTGAACCTGGGAGGCAGAGGTTGAGGTGAGCCGAGATCACACCATTGCAATCCAGGCTGAACAACGAGAGCGAAACTCCATCTCAAAACAAAAAAGAAAAGAAAGAAAAAGAAATGCACTCTATTATTTTTTTAAATGACTCAAACTAAAGTTTAGTAAGAGAGATTTGTCTCATGGGTCAAAATGTTAAAAACTAAATAGCTGCAACAGTATTCTTAACAAAATAATTAACATATAAAAAGCATTATTAAAAAGATAATGAACTGGGCATGGGAGCATGTGTCTGTAATTTACCAGTTACTCAAGAGGCTTCAGTGGTAGGTTCATTTGAGCCTAAGAGTTCGAGATCAGCCTGGGCAACATAGTAGGACCCCACCTCAAACAAAAGAAGACAAAAACAAGCAAACAAAGCAGGATGATGATTACAAATAGTTATCTACTAACAACTGTATTCAACAAGTTTGTATTAAAGATTTATTTCCCATCAGGTTTCTAATTCAACTAAGAAATAATATTGTACGAATACTTTATGAGTTTCAGAAAGTAAAACTTAGAACATTCCATAAAATTAGAGACTCCAATTTGAGAGCCAACACCCCTTAACCCTGTTATAAACATCGTTCAGAATTCTGGTGGCTATCATTGGAGTAGGAAAAGTACCAAAGAAGAGATAGGAGAAAAGGTAGAAACACAGAAGAGAGAAAAGAGAAGCATATTTTAGTATTTACAGGATATACCAAAATAGGAGTCCAATCAAGAAAACAGAAGCCTCTCAATATATTTCAGAAAAGACATAGCTACTAATACAGGAAATTTTCCAGTACACATTGGGACCATGGAAGGAGGAGCTCTCTGAAAAGAGCTAAAGTCACAAAGGACAAGAAGCCATCACCAGAGAAATAGCCTTTACCAGAGATGGCAACCAAAAAATCCCCCAGCTTCTCCCTTTTACCTGTCCTCCAATCTTCCACTAGTATCTGTCAATGGCCAAACTAATGCAGAAGCCTATGGTTCAGCCCTTAAAACAGAAAAAGAGGAACTGAAAATTGAGAAATAGAAAACCAAACAGGCAAATGATAACACAAAGTATCTTCCCAAAATCTCTTCTGGTATTAGTAGATACTACAAAAAGCTTAGATCCTATTGCTTATTCTTACCATTCCTTGTCTATTCTTTTCCTGAGAGGGTAGAAATACTTCTTTATTTCTAACTTTAATGCTATTTTTTAAAAACACAATATGATATATAAAAATGTGAGGACTATTAATGAAGTAGCTCAAGCCCTTCAGGATTCCAAGGGTCATTAATACTAGAAGTTAGCTCTTAATCACTGGCTAGAGATTCTAATAACCTAAAAAAATACCAGCCTCCCACCTCCACCCAAGACCAATTAAATTAGAAGCTCCAAAAGTGAGGCCCACACACTCGTAGTTTTCTTAAAACTCCTCAGAGTGATCCTAATATGCAGCCTGCCTTGAGAACCATTGGTTTATCCAAAATACTTCTGGCATTAAAAACTACAATTTGCTCAGTAACACCCTAATGTCTCAGCCAGAAGAGGGCAGCAAGGAACTATTCCAGAAGGCCACAAAAGACAAAATAAGGGATCCTAGTACTTTAGTCCCTTAGAAACTGTGCAAAGTGGTGAGAAACCACCGAGATTCAAGTATTCTGGGATAAATGCCATTCCTCAAGTGGGAACTAATGAGTGAATGGAAAGGAACCAAGCAGAGATAAGCCCCCAGGAAGGGTAAGTTTAAGAAACAAAAGAGAGCCAGTAAATGGTCAGAAAAGGACCAGGCACAAAAAGCCACTCAATTGTGCTAATTTACCAGTCATCCTGATTTCCTTAGCTAATTAGTTTGTCTTACTGTATTACTGAAAGTTGCATAAAATCCTTTTTGAAATAAGGCTGAAACTGAGGGAATCAATTAAAATACGACCCAGACACACCTAATGTGAGCCATCAGATCAGTCATTTACAAGCATTATCAGTAATACTACAAATGTGTGATGTTTAAAGGAGATCCAGTATGAATAAACTAGTGCAAATCCATCATGACTACAAGAAAAATAGCTCTAAGCACATGGGACATCATCAGTCTTCACATATGAAGACAGTATTATCTACTACTGCTAACATTACTGGTGCTAACCACCAAACAATAAAAACAAATACATGGAACTCTGTAACCTTTTAAAACTCAGACTGGTACTGAATCACCTGTCACTTATTCATTATAAATAAGTGTGAGAGAGAGAGAGAGTGTGTGTGTGTGTGTGTGTGTGTGTGTGTGTGTGTTGGGGAGGGTGTGTGCGTGCGCACATGTAGAAAGGCAGCAATTACTAAAGAATATTTTTAACGATATTTAGCTTTAAGATTTAATAAACAATTTCTCTGTACCTTCTGACAGAAAAATATGAAAAAATAATTGAACTTTCTCAGGCCTTTTTGTTTTTAGCTATTAATAGACATTTAGCCCTCTGCTTTTAGTTTATCCAAAAATAAATACAGCAATACTGCCTTTTTCTAGAGGTTGAGGACTGGAGGAGAATCGCTACCTTGGAAGAGAAGAAATCAATTATCAGAGATTTTCATTTACTTTCACTTACGGAACTTACTGACTTTAGGCAATGGATATCTGACTTCATATCTTTTAGAGGATGCTTGGGGGGAAAAAAAAAACTAGGTGTTCCAATTCAGGAACTTACCTACAACTATCTATAACCTATATTTACTTTGAAAAAAAACGAAAAAAAAATCTCTTATTTTACAGACTAGTCTCTCTTTTGAATGGTCATTAGGAATCTCAGAGCTGTAGTTTTTATTGTTTGTTTTGTCATTCACAGCTGTCTAGCTGAATACAGCATCCAGGCAAGCCAAGAATCTTACCCAATCATCTGTGTACAAACTTCACATTTTGTAATTATCTATGTTAACTCAATTTGTATTACCTTAAAACTACTTCAAGGGGAGCCTCAATTCTACACTGACGCTCTAAAATGTGCAATGTTAGATTACTGTTTTTGTAATTCCACAATAAAATTCCATATATACCCTTGAGGGTGAAGATCATGCTTACTTCATCTTTGTGTCTCTCAATATTTAGTGAAATGCCATTATTGGTAATGCATACAGTCCCAAGATCTTTTTCCTTTTTTTCATGGATACATATCTTACATATATTAAAATACATAAAACTAGATGTATAGAAGTTTATAGCAGCATTACTTATAATACCCAAAATATGAAAATAACCCAGATATCCATTAGAGATAAGTGGGTAAATTGTTATATAATGAAATATTGGTCATTAAAAAAAAGCTGATACATACTATAACATGAATGAATCTTGAAACCACTATGTTAAATGAAAGAAGCCACATTAACATTTCACATACTGTATGATTCCTTTTATATGACATATTCAGGATAGGCACATCCATACATAAAAAAAAAAGCAGACTGAAAGTTACGAGAGGACCTGAGTGGTGGGGGTTAGGGAGTCATTACCTAATGAGGTGTAGGGTGTCTTTTTAGAGTGTAATTTAAAAAAATTTTGAAACTGTTGGTTGCACATCATTGTGAATACACTAAATGCCACTGAGAAGTACACTTGACAATGATTATTTGAATGTGATGTGATTTTCACCTCAACTAAAAAAATGTATTTGAAGAAAAATATGCACAATTTAAAAACTTAGAAAATGAGAAAATAAAACACCACAATGGAAAATAACTCTTCCACCGCCCTCAGAAACCTCTCAAGTGTTCCTCCTTGATTCTCCCTTCTCCACAGAGATAAAGACTGTCCTTCCAGCAATCATTTCTTAGCTTTTCTTGTTTTATCAACTAGATACCCATTCTTTAAACAATATAGTAAAATTTCATCATAGTTTGTTTTCCCTTGCTTCCTTGTACTCACCACGATATTTATAACATTCATCACACCTGTAGTTCATTTTATTGCTTGTATAGTTCAAGGAATTTGGCGGGG
>NW_016107576.1:3386494-3411512 GCF_001604975.1 Cebus imitator | reverse complement strand
TGCCCAGGCTGGAGTGCAATGGCGCGATTTCGGCTGACTGCAACCTCCATCCCCCAGGTTCAAGCAGTTCTTCTGCCTCAGCCTCCCGAGTAGCTGGGATTACAGGCATATACCACCACACCTGGCTAATTTTGTATTTTTAGTAGAGATAAGGTTTCTCCATGTTGGTCAGGCTGGTATCAAACTCCCTACCTCAGGTGATCTGCCTGCCTCAGTCTCCCAAAGTGCTGGGATTACAGGCGTGGGCCACCGTGACCAGCCAGGGTTTTTTTTTTTCAATAATGTCTCACTCTGTTCACCCAGGCTGCAGTGCAGTGGCACGGTCACAGCTAACTATAACCTCAAACTCCAAGGAGTTTTTTTATTATTATTAATAGACTTTGTGCATGTCTTTTCATGATTTGATAGCTCATTTCTTTTTATGACTAAATAATATTGCATTGTATGGAGGTACCACAGTTTGTTTATCCATTAACTTACTGAAGGACACCTTGGTTGCTTCCAAGTTTTGGCAATTACAAATAAAGTTGCTACAAACATGTGTGGGCAGATTTTTATGTGGACTTAAGTTTTCAGTTCATTTGGATAAACACCAAGGAACATGACTGCTGAATTATATGGTAAGAATATGTTTAGTTTTTAAAGTTTTTAAATTAACTGCCAGGCCGGGCGTGATGGCTCAGCCTGTAATCCCAGCACTTTGGGAGGCCGAGGCGGGAAGAGATCGAGACCATCCTGGCCAACACAGTGAAACCCCATCTCCACTAAAATACAAAACTTAGCTGGGCATGGTGGTGCATGCCTTTAGTCCCAGCTACTTGGGAGGCTGAGGCAGGAGAATTGCTTGAAACTGGGAGGCAGAGGTTGCAGTGAGCTGAGATCACACCACTGCACCCCAGCCGGGTGCCTGGCAACAAAGCGAGACTGTCTCAAAAAAAAAAAAAAAAAAAAAAAAGAAACTGCCCAAGTGTCATTTGAAGGTTATTATTTTGCATTCTCACCAGCAATGAATGAGAATTCTCATTACTTCACATACTCACCAGCATGTAGTATTGTCAGTGTTTGGAATTTTTGTCATTCTAATAGGTGTGCAGTGGTATTTCAATGTGGTTTAAATTTGCATGTTCTCGAATGACATGTGGTAAACATCTTTTGAATGCCTGTTTGCTACCTGTATATCCTTTCTGAGGAGGTTCAGATTTTTTTGTCCATTTTTTAATTGCGTGTTTTATTATTGAGTTATAAGGGTTCTTTGTATATTTTAGATGCCAGTCCTTTATCAGGTATGTATTTTCCAAAGATTTTCTCCCAGTCAGTGGCTTATCTCTGTATTCTCTAAACAATTATCTTTCACAGAATGTACATTTTTTATTTTAATTAAGTCCAACTTATCAACATCTTTCTTTCATGGAGTATGCTTTTGGTGGTGCATCTAAGGTCATCACCAAACCTAAGGTCACAAGATTTTCTCCTATATTATCTTCTAGGAGTTTTATGTTTTTATTCTTAACATTAAGGGCTATAATTCACTTTGAGGTAGTTTTTGTGAAAGATACAAAGTCTGTGTCTAGATTTTTTTTTTTTTTTTTTGGAGAGGGGAAAGGGGGATGAGATACTCTGTTATTCCAGTGCCACTTGTGAAAAAAATTACCTTTTTTTCCTTGAGTTGTCTCTGTTTCTTGTCAAAGATCAGTTGACTATATTTGTGTAGGTCTATCTATGCACTGTTTTGCTTTAATAATCTACTTATTCTTTCAACAATACCACAATGTCTTGATTACTGTGGCTTCATTAGTCTTCAAGTCCAGTAGTGTTAGACTTTGTTCTACAATATTGTGTTGCCTAGTCTAGGTTTCTAGCCAATATAAACTTCAGAATAACTTTGTTAACAGCCAAAAAATAACCTGCTAGGATTCTGAATGAAATTACACTGAATCTATAGATCATGTTGGGAAGAACTTCACATCTTAACAATACTGAGTCTACCTAAGCATGAATATGGAACATCTGTTTATTTAGATCTCCTTTGATTTTCTTTATTTTTGTCATTTTCCTCATATAGATCTTGTACAAATGTTGCAAGATTTATACCTAGGGATTTTAGTTTTTTAGTGCTAATATAAATGGTACTGCAACATGGCTATAAGAATTTATTTTTTTAATTTTTTTGGAGATGGAATCTTGCTCTGTTACCCAGGATGGATTACAGTGACGTGATCTCTCATCTTTGCAACCTCCACCTCCCGGGTTCAAGTGATTCTCCTGCCTCAGCCTCCCAAGTAGCTGGGACTACAGGCATGCACCACCAAGCCCGGTTAATTTTTGTATTTTTAGTAGAGACGGGGTTTCACCATGTTAGCCAGGCTGGTCTCGAACTCCTTACCTAAGGCAATCCACACACCTTGGCCTCCCAAATTGCTGAGATATCAGGTGTGAGCCACTGTGCCTGGGCTGCTATAATCATATATTAGTTCCAGAACACTTACTATTTGTAGGGATTTTCTACATATACCAACATGTCATTTGTGAATTAAGTTTCATTTCTTCCTTTTCAATATGTGTATCCTTTATTTTCTTTTCCTGTCTTACTGCATTAGGTAGGACTTCCAGGATGTTGAAGTCTAGTGAGGGGAACAACTTTGCCTTTTCACTAATCATAACAGACAAGGATCTATGTTCTTTATTAAATTATTAAATATGACGTTAGCTATAAGTTTTTAGTAGATTTTCTTTACCAAATTGAGGAGTTTTCCCTCATTCCTAGATTCCTGAGAGATTTTCATCGTGAATGAATGTTGGATTTTATCAAATGCTTTTTCTTTGTCTACTGATATGCTCACATGATTTTTCTTAGACTATGGATGTGATAGATTATATAAACTGATTTCCAAATGTTGAACCAGCCTTGCATACCTGGAATAAATCCCACTTAGCTATGGTATGTAATTCTTTTTATACATTTTTGGATTTGATTTGCTAATATTTGGTTGAGGATTTTTATATTTATATTCATAAAATATTTTGGTCTATAGTTTTCCTTTCTTGTGTGGTCTTTGGTATTAGGTATTCTTTGGTATTAGAGTAATGCTGAGTTAAGAAGTATTCCCTCTGTTTCTACTTTCTGGAAGGGACTGTAGAGAACTGGTATGATTTCTTACTTAAATGTGTAGTAGAATCAGGAAGATTTTTTAGAATAAAACATTTAGCTCTTAAAGTCGAAATGTAGATAATAATATGCATAATGTTAATTACAAAACAGTACTAGAGTTGACCCTTGAACAATGTGGGTTTGAACTGCACAGGTCTACTTATACAAGAATTTTCTTCCACCTTTGCCACTCCTTTAGACAGCAAGACCAACTCCTCCTCTTCCTCCTTAGCCTATTCAGTGTGAACACAGCAAGGATGAAGACCTTTATGATGATTCACTCCCATTTAATAATAGGAAATATGTTTTCTTTTATGATTTTCTTAATAACCTTTTCTCTAGCTAATTTACTGTAACAATACAGTATAGAATACACATAACATACATACAAAATATGTGTTAACTGGCTGTTAAATGTTACCAGTGAGCCTTCAAGTCAACAGCAGACTACCAGCAGTTAAGGTTTTTTAGAATACCAATAGTTATATGGGGTTTTCCAACTATGCAGCAGGGGGATTGATGGCCCTAACCCTCTCATTGTTAAAGAGGCAACTGTAGCTACCAACATTTAAAATTTTAGCCAGGTGCAGTGGCTCACACCTGTAATCCCAGCACTTTGGGAGGCCAAGGAGGGTGGATGACTGAGGTCAGGAGTTGGAGACCAGCCTGGCCAGCATTGTGAAACTCCGTCTCTACTAAAAATACAAAAACTAGCTGGGCGTGGTGGCAGGCGCCTGTAATCCCAGCTACTCAGGAGGCTGAGGCAGGAGAATTACTTGAACCCGGGAGGCAGAGGTTGCAGTGAGCCAAGATCGGACCACTGCACTCCAGCCTGGGTGACTAGAGTGAAACTCCAGTTCAAAAAAAAAAAAAAAAACCCTTTAATACCTTCCAGGTAATAATTTCAATACTTTAAAATTTTTACCTGTGTACTATTCACAACAAAACATTATGTTTTTAACTCCCTTTCTAGTACATTATTACAGTTTTTTTTTTTTTTTTTAAGTGAGCTCAAATGAAGTAACTTGTCATGTAGCTACAAAAAAATAGAAGATCTGGTCTTTCAATCCAATTATTTAACTACAGCAGTTCTATTTCCTCTAGATGTTATTATTAAAACCAGCAAAAACTGGGGATTAGGAAGTAAAAAGAGAAGTAAAATAAAAGAACAGAGACCTTATCAATTCAGTCTTAGGGGAGAGCTGGGACATTACATTTTGCAATTGTGTTTATTCCACACATTTTGAGAAGCACAGCATAGTGGCTGAGCATAAGACTGCTAGAGTTTAAATCTGGTTTCTATCACTTGCTAAACATATGGCCATGGGCCATTTGTCCTATGAGAGTCATGTTTCTTCCTCTGTAAAATGGGATGATTAACATTACTTAACCCATGTAAGAATTAAATTGTCAAATTAAGTAATTCATGTAAAGAATTTAAATTCAGAAATCTTTTTTCAATAATTTCCCATTGCTCCTTAAAATGACAAAATTTATTCAGGAAACTTAAGACTATAAATGTCAAGAAACTTGCTTTATGCCTAAAAATTCGCTTGACAATTTGGAGCCCACAACTCACTTGGTAATTGTGATTAATATAACCCTCCTCTTAATATACGGTGCAAAATGTGACGGGACTTTTCACAGCATTACCATCTGGAATTTCAAACCACTAAATTGTGAATGATTTCAATGTAATATAATGTATTTTTATTGTCTAAAGATTCAGGGGTAAGAAAACAAGGTCAATTATGCAATTACTGAATATATGATACTACTTCCTTAAATTCAACTAGCAAGGATGTATGTAGCGAAATGTTATTCAAAGTCTCAAGAGAAAACCATATGGAAGTACAAACCTCTCTAAATGCAGGATAAGATATGACAGAGATGTATCAAGCACCATAGAGTAACATATTTTTCCTAGTGGGACAGTATTCCTAGTTGCAACCTATAAAGAAGTCAATCCTCCCAAACTAAGCTACAGGTTTTCTAAATAACATAAAATCAAAGTAGCAGAGCCAAAAAAAAAAAGACAGATCACAGAAAGTGATTCAGGGTAGGCATCACAAAGAATCTAGAGATGAAATAAAGTACCTGTGCTCACCATCAGTTCCTTCTGGGCAGGTTCACATTGCTGAAAATCAGATTTTCATGGGAGCAGTACTGATATTTTTCTACAGCCATAGTGGCCAAATGGGAGCATTTGTTTTAAGCCGTCTTTCCAGCTAAAATGATCTAGGCCATGCTCTGTTTTAAAGAACTTTGAGGACTTAACCGATTCCTTTTCAGGCATTGAATCGGACATAGAATTGTTCCTTCAGAAAAATCCTGGCTTTGCCTGCCGGTTCACTATTAGTCTACTTTCCTCTGAATGTGGGACAATCTTGGAATCAAAAGGAAATCCTTTTTTAACCCAGAATTTTTGGAAAAGGAGTCAATATTATCACTTGCTACTTATTCCTTAAAGCAATGGCTCCACCCCTAGTAAATAACCCAAAATAACTCTTGCTCAAGTCTTTTCCTTACCTAATTCTTAACAAATATGTTCAAAGAAATTATACACATGTATGAATATATTCACTTCTGTATATATACACATATATATGTGTGGAGAGAGCTATTTAGCTATTTTATTTACAGAATATGCAGAGCAACCATTTCTCCTTTTTTTTTTTGAGATGCAATCTCTCTGGATAACCCAGATTGAAGTACAGTGGCAAGATCACAGCTCACTGCAACCTCCATCCCTCCAGGACTCCGGTGAACCTCCCACCGCAGCCTCCCAAGTAGCTGGGACCACAGGTGTGCACCACTCAGGCGCGGCTAATTTTTTGTATTTTTGATAGAGGGGGTTTTGCCATGTTGTCTAGGCTGGTCCCGAACTCCTGGACTTAGTCAATCCGCCCGCCTCGGCCTCCCAAAGTACTGGGACTACGGGTGTAAGCTACCATGCCCGGCCATTTTTTAAAAATTTCGATTACAAGGAAACCAAAAGAAACCAAAAAGTGTCCAATTATTTACATACTCTAGGTTTTATTTTTGGATGGAGATTATTTATTTAGCTCCCCATCCTTCACTCCCATTAAAAACTGCTTCTCAGCGTCATGACCTGAGATTTCACTTGATATACCATAAAACCCATCCCCAAACTTTTTGGCACCAGAGACAGGTTTTGTGGAAGACAATTTTTCCACAGCGGGTGGGTAGGAATGGTTTTGGAATAAAACTGTTCCACCTCGGATTAGATTTTCTTAAGGAAAGCCACCTAGATCCCTCCTTGCATGCGCGTTCACAACAGAGTTCCCGTTCCCATAAGAATCTAATGCTGCTCACAGGCACTAAGGCTCACGGGCCGGTGCCTCAACCTGCTGCCATGTGGCCCAGTCAGTGGCCCAAGGGTTGGTGACCCCTGCACTACGTCACTCAATATTTCCCTATATTGAGGCCTCATTTTAAAATTTTCTTTCAGAAATAAGCACTAACAAAAGTTTCATCCCCTCTAAGAAATTATTTTTGTCTTTAGACAAAGAAATGCAGAACCAAATTCATAGCTCAAATTTATCAAGCTGTACATTTAAGATTTATACATTTCACTCTAGATAAATACAAAATTTCACCTCATGATCATGGCTCACTGTAGCCTTGACCTTCCAATTCAAGTGATTCTCCCATCTCAGGCTCCTGAGTAGCTGGGACTACAGGCATGAGCCACCACACCTGACTAATTTTTAAAACTTTTCGTAGAGATGATATCTCATTATGTTGCATAGGCTGGTCTTGAATTCCTGGGCTCAAGTGGATTTCACACTCTTGAGACAGCATATGTACTCTAACTGTTCCTATCATCTGGCCTTCCTATTCTGATATATATTTTGACCTAATGATAAAACTCTATTCTTTTCTCATTGAATATATATTTCATCCTGATCCAATCTTTCCCCACTGAGATTTAGAGGGAACCTGAAAATGCCCTGTAACATAACATACATGAGAAGAAGGTGGAACAAAATAGACTGGGGTTTTCACTTAGCCAATTGTAACCAATGAATCATTAACAATTTCCCAGAGGAAAGGAATTAGTAGCTCAAATAAAATTCACACTGGTTACTGATCCTATACAGGATACTTGTAACTAGTTGAATAATGTATAATTAAACACTTTGGTAAGCCTATTACAATGTGTTAACATTGAGCATGGACAAGTTATTCTCAAATCAATGTCTTTTTATCTTAAAATCTCACTTCAAGAACCTAAACCAAATATTACAGTGCATACAGTACATATTGTAATATTTGGTTTAGGTTCTTCATTTTATAGTGCTTCACATCACTGCACTTCACAGGTACTGCCTTTTAAATAAAAATAAATAAACAAATACACCACATTGAAGGTTTGTGGAAATCCTGCACAGAACAAGTTCGTCAGCACCATTTTTCCAACAGTACATGCCCACTTTGTGTCTCTGTGTTACATTTTGGTAATTCTCAAAATATTTCAAACTTTTTCATTAACATATATCTGTTATGGTCATCTATACGCTCAGTGATGTTTAATACTACTATTTCAATTGTTTTGGAGTGTCACAAACCGTGCCCACATAAAACAGTGAACTTAATAAAAGTTGTGTGTTTTCTGACTGCTCTGCAGACCATCCATTCCCCATTTTTCCCACTCTCCTCGGGCTTCCCTATTCCTTGGGATACAACAATATTGAAATTAGGCCTAATAATAACCCTTAAAATGGCCTCTAAGTGCTCAAGTAAAAGGAAGAGTTCCACGTTATTCACTCCATTTAAAAATATATATATATATATTTTGAGACGAGTCTCAGTCTGTTGCCCAGGCTGGAGTGTAGTGGTGCAATCTTGACTCATTGCAACCTCTGCCTCCCAGGTTCAAACAATTCTCTTGACTCAGCCACCTGAGTAGCTGGATTACAGGCACCCACCACCATGCCCAGCTAATTTCTGTATTTTTAGTAGTGACGGGATTTCACCATGTTGGCCAGGCTGGACACAATCTCCTGACCTCAAGTTATCTGCCTGCCTTGGTCTCCCAAAGTCCTGAGGATTACAGGCATAAGCCACCATTCCCAGTCCCTTTAAATCAAAGGCATGCTGAAAGCCAAGACAGGCTGAAAGCTAGGCCTCTTGTGCCAAATAGTCAAGTTGAGAATGCAAAGGAAAAGTTCTTGAAGGAAATTAAAAGTGCCACTCCAGTGTACACACCGTAAGAAAATGAAACAGCCTTATTATTGAAATGGAGAAAGTTTAAGTGACCTGGATCGAAGATAAAACTTGCCACACAACATTCCCTTAAGTCAAAGCCTAATTCCAGAGCAAATGCTTAACACTCTTCAATTCCATGAAGGCTGAGAGACGTGAGGAAGCTGCAGAAGTAAAGTATGAAGCTAGTATAGGTTTAAAGAATGATGCCATCTTCATAATATAAAAGTGCAAGGTGAAGCAACAAGTGCAGCTGCTGAAGCTGTAAGAAGTTAACCAGATCTAGCTAGGATGCTTGATGAAGGTGGCTACAATAAACAACAGATTTTCCATGTAGATGAAACAGGCTTATATTGGAAGAAGATGGCATCTAGGACTTTCATAGCTATAGAGAAGTCAATGTCGGGCTTCAAATAACAACCTGACTCTTATCAGGAAGTAAAGACAGCTGGTGACTTTAAGTTGAAGCCAATGCTCATTCACCATACAAAAATTCCTAGGGCCCTTAAGAATTATGCTAAATTGGCCAGGCGTGGTGGCTCACCCTTGTAATCCCAGCATTTTGGGAGGCGGAGGCAGGTGGATCACTTGAGGTCAGGAGTTTGAGAAAAGCCTGGCTAACATGGTGAAACCCCGTCTGTACTAAAAGTACAAAAATCAGCTGGTATGGTGGCACACACCTGTAATCCCAGCTACTTGGGAGGCTGAGGCAGGAAAACTGCTTGAACCTGAGAGGCAAAGGTTTCAGTGAGCCAAGACTGCGCCACTGCACTCCAGCCAGGGGAACAGAGCGAGACTCCATCTCAAAAACTAAAATAAAAATATAAATATGTCATCTGTTAAAATAATTATTTCAGGCCAGGCGTGGTGGCTCAGCCTGTAATCCCAGCACTTTGGAGGGTGAGGCTGAGGCGGGCGGATCACCTGAGGTCAGGATTTTGAGATCAGCCTGGCCAACATGGTGAAACCCTGACTACTAAAAATACAAAAATTAGCTGGGTATGGTGGCACGCGCCTGTAATCCCAGCTGCTTGGGAGGCTGAGGTGGGAGGAAACACTTGAACCTGGGAGGCAGAGGTTGCAGTGAGCCAAAACTGTGCCACTGCACTACAGACTGGGTGAGAGTGAGACTCATCTCAAAAAAAAAAGAATTATACTAAATCAACTCTGCCTGTGATGTATAAATGGAACACAAAAACTAGCTCACAGCACATCTGTTTACAACCCGGTTTACTGAATATTTTAAGTCCACTGTTGAGACCTATTCCTCAGGAAAAAAAGATTCCTTTCAAAATGTTACTGCTCATTGACAATGCACCTAGTCACTTGTGATTATTTAGGGAAATTATATATTTCCCTATATATAATTATATAATTTCCCTAAATAATAGGGAAATATATAATTATATATAGGGAATATATATATAATAGGGAAATTATATATTTCCCTATTATTTAGTCTCACTCTCATCCAGTCTGTCTCAAAAAAGTTTTTATTATTTAAGAAAAACATTTTGTAATACTATAGCTACCACAGACAGTGATTCCTCTGATGGATCTGGGCAAAGCAAATTGAAAACCTTCTGGAAAGGATTCACCATTCTAGATGCCATTCAGAACATTAATGATTCATTGAAGGATTTCAAAATATCAATTAACAAGTTGGGAAGAAGTTAATTCTAACTACCATAAATGACTTTGTGAGGTTCAAGACTTCTGTGGAGGAAGTCAATATACACGAGGTAGAATTAGCAACAGAATTAGAGTTAGAAGCAGAGACTGAAAATATCACTGAATTCCTGCAGTTTCATTACAAAACTTGAACAAACGAGGAGCTGCTTCTTAGGGATGAGCAAAGAAAGTGGTTTCTTGAGATGAAATTTCCCAGTGAAGATGCTGTCAACATTGTTGAAATGACAACAAAGGACATGGAATATCCCACATACTTAGTTGATAAAGCAGCATCAGGGTTTGAGATTGACTCCAATTTTGAAAGAAGTTCTACTGTGGGTAAAATGTTATCAAACAGCATTGTGTGCTACAGAGAAATTTAAACCTCATTGTTGTTTTATTTTAGGAAATTGCCAGTCACTCCCACCTCGACCCACCACTCTGATTTAGTCAGCAGCCATTAAATTCAACACAGCATCCTATTATCGGCAAAAAATTTACAACTCACTAAAAGCTCAGATGATTGTTAGCATTTTTTTTTTTAGCAATAAGGTACATTTTAACTTAGGTATGTGCATTTTTTTTATAACATAATGCTACTGCACACTTAATAGACTATAGCATAGTGCAAACATAACTTTTATATGCACTAAGAAGTCAAAATATTCATGTGACTTGTTTTACTGCACTATTTGCTTTATTTTGGTGCTCTGGAATTGAACACAAAATATCTCTGAAAGAGGCCTGTATTTGTAACAAATATCTGAATCCAGGCGGTCACCAGAATGTTAAGAAGGCAGAAACAGGCAGTCTCCAATTGAGTCTACCTGTAGTTGTCTAGCTTTAAAACACTGAGAGTATGTATGGGGGGGATGAGGGAGAGTGTTGCTAGAGAACGTATACGTAAATGTTTTTCAAATGCATTCCCAGTGTGCCATAAAAGGAAAGAATAAATATGAAGCACTTATGTCTAATAAATTCTGGCTGAATTTATTATGTTGCTTCCTTGCTAAATGCCTGTTGT
This sequence comes from Cebus imitator, assembly GCF_001604975.1. Lineage (NCBI taxonomy): Eukaryota > Metazoa > Chordata > Mammalia > Primates > Cebidae > Cebus > Cebus imitator. The sequence goes on along the minus strand of NW_016107576.1, from coordinate 3,400,440 downwards.
CCTACTACTTGGTTAATCCAACTGACCACTCTATCAGAGGTTCAGCTCTACACCAAATTCTCTGGAAAGGACTGTAGAAACTTGACAGATCATTCTATTACAATCATATAGCAGGAAAGAGGGAGGGCTTTTCCTGGAACTGTCTGCTAAGCAAACAGAATACTGTAAAGAGGTAATTTCTTTTACTGACTTTACGTTGAAAACTTCAAACCTACTAAAAGGCTGCAAAAAAACACAATGAAGTACGTCATTCATTCTTCACCTAAATTATTCAGTCTTGATGGGGGCAAATATTGCCCCCAAAGATACATGATTAGTTCTTGGGTGAGGGAGAGGCAGTGGTGAAAAAATCTTAAATATTAGAAAAAGACTGAAGAAACCTGGACTGACCAATTGTTAACATTTTGCTACATTTGCTTTCTCTGTTTACACATACTTGCACAGACACAATTTTTTTTTAACAATTTGAATGTTACTTGCAGCATGACATTTTACTCCTAAATATGTCAACATGTGCCCCCATTAACAAGAGCACTTCCCTATATAATCACAATAAATTATCACTCAGAAAATTTAATAGTCATATTACATCATCCATATCCGCTCTAAAATTTTTCCAATCATACTAATAATGTCCTTTAGATGTGTTTTGTCCCCTAGTTCAAGACCCAATGCAGGATACATCACATAATACAGTTAATTTCCATGTCTCACCTTTAACTTTTCTATCAATCAATCATCTATCATCTATCTATCTAGTCTTTCATGATACCAACTACTAACATTTTTGAATGGTCCAAAACATGAAGATTTCCTATTTAGAATTGTCTTATTATTTCTTCAGTAAGTTTTGGCAAAAAAATAATAATAATAAGATGGCATTAAGTACCACACAGGTGAAGCTGTACTCTTCTCAGTGCACCACATCAAGGAATATAACGTCAGTTTGTCCAATAATGTTAAGTTTGATCATTAAGTTAAACTGGCCAGATTTCTCCAAATCCTATCCCAAAAATCTTTCACCAAATGGTTTCAGCACCTTGTCTTAATCAAATGTTTCTACAGTGTTTTATCTATTTGTGTATATTTTATAATTCCTTCTACACTTATTAGAAGGAATACATTTATTAGAAGTTGTTTAAAACAAATAACAAATGACCGATTTCAAGTAGGGTCCTAAAAGCCCTGTGTTCTGAAGGCCATGGGGAGGTTAAATGAAGTAGATTCTGTATCTCCTGAAAAGCACAACTGCATCTCACTGCCTTTTTACACGGTACTCTATTTTAAATGTTATGATAAAAGGAGTCTAAAAGTTGGGGGTAAAACTGGAAAACATTAGCTTAGAACAACAGTGTCCAACAAAAGTTTCTGCAAAGACGAAAATGTTCTGCATCATCAACAGGGACCACTGGCCACATGTGGCTACTTGAAATGTGGTTAGTAGAACCAAAGAACAGTATGTTTAATTTACTTTATGTTTAAACAACCATATATGGAAAGTAGCTACTGAATTGGACCCTGCAGGCTTAGATAATCGTTTTTTTCTTTTGTTTTCTGACACAAAGTTTCGCTCTGTCGCCCAGGATGGAGTGCAGTGGCTCGATGTCGGCGCACGGCAACCTCTGCCTCCCGGACTCAAGGCCCGGACTCAAGGAATTCTCCTGCCTCAGCCTCACGAGTAGCTGGGACTACAGGTGCACACCACCAGGCCCAGCTAATTTTATTGTGTTTCTGTAGAGACATCCATGCAAAAATTGATAAAAAATTTAAAGTGAAGATGCTCAGCTGAGTGTGGTGACTAACGCCTGTAATCCCAACACCTTGGGAGGCCGAGGCAGGCAGATCACTTGAGGTCAGGAGTTTGAGACCAGCCTGGCCAACATGGCAAAACCCTGTCTCTATTAAAAATACAAAAATTTGCCAGGCATGGCGGCATCACCTGTAACCCATCTGTTTGGGAAGCTGAGGCGAGAGAATCGCCGAACCCGGAAGCAGGGGTTATAGTGAGCTGAGATCATGACACTGCACTCCAACCCGGGCAACAGAGCAAGACTCCATCTCAAGAAAAATAAATAAAATAAAATAAAAATTTTAATCATTTTTAAAGGAAAATTTCCTACCTAAATGCAAATACATGTAACAGAAACTTAATCAGCTTTTTAAAATAATAATATGGTAAATGAAGTAGCAACTATCACTTTGAGAACTTTCTGTAGGCCTATAACAGGTACTTTATGTAGACTCTCATTTAAGTCTTGCTATGATGCTCTAAACAAACCTTTTTGAAAAATTTTTCATAATGAAATTACTCATGTAATGAATTATAGCAGAGCTCTCTTGAACAAGGTATACTTAGAAAAACAAGGGCACCTAAAATGTTAATGCAATCTACATTTTTATGTCCCAAAAATTTTAATAACAGAGTAAAATCATAAGTTAGCGGGAGTCAATAGCTAATGGAAACTTTTTTTTATTTTTTAATTAATTAATTTATTTGTATTGCATTTTAGGTTTTGGGGTATATGTGAAGAACATGCAAGATTGTTGCACAGGTACACACATGTCAGTGTGATTTGCTGCCTTCCTCCCCATCACCTATATCTGGCATTTCTCCCCATGCTATCTCTCCCCAACTCCCCACCCCCTGCTGTCCCTCCCCTATTTCCCCCCAACAGACCCCAGTGTGTAGCTCTCCCCTCCCTGTGTCCATGTGTTCTAATGGAAACTTCTAATTGTTAGACTAATTTTGAATGTAGCAACACCTTTACTATTCTAATTAAAAATAAATGGCACATTAATTTCTAATGTCACTGGACAGTTTAAGAATATAGACCATATTGTGATTAGAGGAATTGATAAGTTTTTCAGGTGAAAAACCAAATCACAATTCTAGTCATTAAGCAAATATAGAGGTCTGATTAAGTAAATCTACTTTGAAAATGTCATTACTGACAACTATAGAAGAATGAACGCTATATGCTTTAAACAGCAAACTTGGTAGGCACAGTGGTATACAGGTGTGTAGTCCCAGCTAGACTCAGGGGCTGAAGTGGAAGGTTTGCTTGAGCCCAGAAATTCCAGGCTGCAGTACACTACGATCATGCCGACGAATAACTACTGCACTCCTGCTTGAGCAACATAGCAAGACCTGGTCTCTACACGAATAAATGTAGCTAATGAAAAAAGCCCCAGCAAAATCATATGCGGTCTCCTTAAAAAAAGATACTTCTTATAGTGTAGCATTCTAACCCTAAAACATATATAGTGAGATGTTTCTCCCCCTGCACCCCCCAAAAAGATTTGAGAAGTCATTTTTGTTTTTTTGTTTCTAGAGATTTGAGAAGGCTTCATGGAAGGCTTCATATATGGTAAGCACAACCAGAGATCCATGAAATCTGAACTTCACTCCCTGACAGGGTATACTTTGCAAGAACCTAAATAGTTTAAATTTGGAAGTTCAGTTTTAAAAATAGGTTAATATCAGTATCATGAAGTACTCACAACCTACATTCCTTCTCTCTTCTGAATGTTCATATATATATTCCTCTTCTTCTTGGGATGTGCTTTTCTGCCTATCCCATCTTCTCCAAACCCTTTGCACCTGCTATTTGTTCTCCCAGGAACATCCTTCTAACATTTAGCTTACCTTGTGCCTCCTTCCCTCAAATGGCACAGGTTTGGTGAGAGGATTAAATAAATACAAACACACCTAGCATATAATAACTCTGAATAAATGAATGCACAATCTTTCTTATCTATACACCTGGCTAACATACAGTATCTGGCCCATGACAGGCACACTGTTAAGTATTTGCTAAAATTAAAACATGGAAGATACATGTTTTGACTTAAAAAAAAAAAAAAGCATAGGAAAAATGAACAGAGTATGTCCATTTGGCATAAAGGAATTTAAATATTTAAAAAGAAATTCAATTAACCAGAGCACCCTTCCTCAAAACTAAAGCAAGTTAACTTTCATGTTACTATACTAAACAAGGCCATATTGTATATTACTTAATATGCAAACAACAGATGTTTTTCCAGAATTAAAAACAAAGTGCACAGAGGTCTCATTTCTGACATACTAAGGCTTTCTGAACGTACTTCATTGACACTGAGAATAAATAATGGCCTCATTGGTCTAATATAATATGATGCCTATTTTTGGAGACAATTATCAATTGGTCTCTCACCTTTCTGCATGTCCTGCAAGCTGGGAACACGCTCTTTGCTCCACACTATCTTTTCAAGGGTGGTCGTCGTTTAACAAAAACTTTGGAAGATAAAGAGAGTATGTCTCCCTCTGAAGCAAAAATGTGGGCTCCCTCAACTTAAGGTTCCTGTCCAATAATGCATCCCATGCATGTGCAGGTATCATCCAGCCCACTTCTTGTCACTCTATGGTAGCTGGAGCTGAGGAAACTGGTGCAAAAAAATGCTGATACTCATGTCTTCTTACCTTCAGTTATCCATGAAACTGTGGTAAGCTAATTTATTAGCTTGCAATAAAATCTCAGACCCTTCACAATTCTTGACAAGGAGAATTTGTACATCCACAAAAATAATAATATGAAAAAATAAGAGGCCTCACAAGTTTAAGTCTTTTACTAATAGTTTTTCAGAACATACATGGTAACTGAATCAAATGTCTTTTGTTAGTGAACAGGGGAAAGGATAGCTTTATGGTATCTGCAATATTATGTGCACTGATTAGGTTATTAAACTATGTATTTTCTAGACACAAGAATATTTTGCATATTTTTCTTGCCAGAGGAACCTGTGCTTACTTATTAAAGATGTTCTTAATATAACAGTCTCTTCAGCCAAGTGGATTTCAAAGAGGGGTCAGTATGTGTATTTTATAAAAAGAATTCCAAGAGATTCTGTTACATGACCACCTATATCTCACACAGCTAAGACCATTACGTAGGCAAGCCAGTCTCATAATCAGTAACAGAATCATGTACTGTTATGGCGGTGATCTACATATACTCTCATAAACACTGGAAGTAGTACAGTTTGATAAAAAGAGTTCTAATCCTAGTACTAACAGCATTAATTGAATAAGTAACTGGAACCACATTCATCTAATTCAAAAGTACTTCATTTGCCTTATCTGTACAGCAAGAAGACTTCACTGGACAATCACTAAGATCCTTTCAGCTCTAAAATTCTTAAGTCACATGCTACCAGTTACTAAAATTGTTGCAGTTCAATGGAAAACATTATGAGCCTATCGAACTAAACAATAATAACAAAAAGATATCAGTCTGGCATTCATCTAAGACATAAACAATGCTACCTTTGGATTAAAAAATTTTTTAACACATAAAAACCAACTTCTAAATTTAAGGTACTAAAATAGGCAACCATATTATTAGTAAAAGCCAATGTTTCTTTGGCCCAGACCTAAACTGTCAAATACTTAAGACTTAGAGTGACAAAGACCTCTTCAAACACAAAGCTTTCAGTATTTGTTCCAGAGACTTAATTCTGTGTTAAAGAGCCTCAGATATCAAGCAGTTGTTTTATTTTTATTTTTAATTTTTTTGTAGAGACGAGGTTTAGCCATGCTGCCCAGGGTGGTCACAAGCTCCTGGGCTCAATCCATCCACCTGCCTGGGCCTTCCAAAGTGCTGAGATTATAGGCATGGGCCATCACACCTGGCCAAGAAATTATTTTGTTATCCAAAGTAAATCTGCAGTCTTTTTCAGGCCATCACTTCATATTTATATTAGTAGCAGATTTATATTTGAAGTTCTTCTGATGCCTGTCACATTCATAATCATGGTTCTTCACTGTTAAAGTAATCACCTGGTCTGTAAGTACGAGTTCAAGATTGTTGCAAATTTCTTCTTGTATAGAACCTAGAGGTCACTGCAAAGCAATTAATCAGATAAAAAGGCTTATGATGGCAGCATATTTCAAAAGGGCTGTGGAATCAAATCTCATCTATTAGCTCTGCTCTGTGAATCTTATAACCTATTTAGTCTCCCTAAATCCCAATTTCTTCAGAGAATAATATCTGCCACACAAAACTGTTTGTCATAATTAGATTTTTTGATATAGAGGCTAACAGAGTTGGATATGCAGTAAGCATTCAATAAATGATAGACATTACTAAATGACCTGAAACTACTTTAAACCATATTTTCTCCATCTTCCCAATGATATCCCCTACTATATTCCAACAATATTCTGTATTTCTGCCATATCCCATTTGTTACATTGAGCATTCTGTTTTCACACCTTAGATCATGCCATCCTCTCTGCCTGAATTTTCCTCATCAAATTCCTATCCATTCTTAAAATCCTTAATAAAATCCCATGTTCCTTCAAGAGAACTTCAAATACCTGCTTTTTTCAGAGTCAGTCTGACCCCTGGTGCCTGCTGGTGTGATCAAAGGGAAACATACTAACCCCCAAGAAAATTTAGAGGGATTTAAGAGATAGTACACACTGGCTTCATACAAGGTAGAATATAGCAGGACGGAAATTAGAAATAGGCCAAAGGAATGACTCTTAACGTTTGAAGCTAAACATACAATGAAAGTGGGGTAAAAACAGCGGAGTATCTAGTATACACAGGAGTTGCTTCATGACAATTTGAGTTAATTGAGTTAAGAACATAAGCAAAAGGCCTAGAAAGTTAAAAATATTATTTTCATGGTTCTATGCAGATTTAGGAACGGGGATAGTTATCGTAGAAAAAAAGGCTTACCACAGCGTTTTCCTCAAGCAAATATCCTTTTTACCATTGAGAAAAAAATTTCTGGCAGGACGTGGTGGCTCACACCTGTAATCCTAGCACTTTAGGAGACCAAGGCCAGCGGATTGTCTGAGCTCAGTAATTCACGACCAGCCTGGGCAACACAGTGAAACCCCATCTCTACTAAAATACAAAAAATTAGCCAGGTGTGGTGGCGTGCGCCCGTAGTCCCAGCTTGAACGTGGGAGGTGGGGGTTGCAGTGAGCCAAGATTGCACCACTGAACTCCAGCCTGGGTAACAGATCAAGACACCGTCTGAAAAACAAAAAAAAACAGCAAGACATCATTTAGAAAAACGAGTCAATTTTGGCAGGGCACAGTGGCTCACAGAGAATAATACAGATATTATTCTCTGTAATCCCAGCACTGAGAGGTCAAGGTGGTGAATCACTTGAGGTCAGGAATTCAAGACCAGCCTGGCCAATATGGTGAAATCCTGTCTCTACTAAAAATACAAAAATGAGCCGGGCATGGTGTGCACACCTGTTATTCCAGCTACTCAGGAGGCTGAGGCATAAGAATTGCTGGAACCCAGGAAAGGGAGGTTGCAATAAGTCGAGATCGTGCCTCTGAACTCCAGCCTGGGCAACAGAGTGAGACTCTGTCTCAAAATGAAAAGAAAAACATGTCAATTTTTAAAAATCACTAGGCTAAAAAAAATTTATGTTATTCTGGCGTTTAACATTTTCTAAGTTATCTACTCAAATTTATCACCCACTCTACATCAGAAGTTATATCCTCAAAAGTTCCTGTCTTCAAAACTTTGTTTATGGTTCCTATCAATTCTTCTGTACATCTGCCACTATCAAATAATTTTTTTCTTAATTTTATGGTATTTGCATAAGACCAACCTATATATTATTATCTCTTACAGTTTATCACCCCCCACCCACCACAAAGGAACTAAGTAACAAACACTAATGTTTCAAGTTGACTTTTAAAAGAATTCTTTTTTTTTTTTTTGAGACAGAGTTTCACTCTTGTTACCCAGGCTGGAGTGCAATGGCATAGTCTTGGCTTGCTGCAACTTCCACCTCCAGGGTTCAAGCAATTCTCCTGCGTCAGCCTCCCAAGTAACTGAGATAACAGGCACCTGCCACCATGCCCAGCTAATTTTTGTATTTTTAGTAGAGGCAGGGTTTCACCATGTGGGCCAGGCTGGTCTCAAACTCCTGACCTCAGGTGATCCGCCTGTCTTGGCCTCCCCAAGTGCTGGGACTAGCACTGGCTAGTGCTAGTCACAGCCAGAATTTTTTTTGTTTTGTTTGAGATAGGGTCTAGTTCTGCCCAGGCTGGAGTACAGTAGTATAATCACTGTTCACTGTACTTTCAACCTCCCAGGGCTCAGATCTTCCCACTTCAGCTTTGCGAGTAGCTGGAAATATAGGTAGCTGCCACCACACCTGGCTAATTTTTGCACTTTTTGTAGAGACAAGGTTTTGCCACGTTCCCCAGGCCGGTCTCAAACTTCTAGATTCAAGTGATCCATCAGCCTCAGCCCTAGCCTCAGCCTCCAAAGTGCTGGGATTAAAAGTGTGAGGCAGCTGGGTGTAGTGACTCTTACCTGTAATCCCAGCACTATGGAAGGCTGAGGTGAGCGGATCACCTGAGGTTGGGAGTTTAAGACCGGCCTGGCCAACATGGAGAAACCCCGTCTCTACTAAAAATACAAAATTAGCTAAGCATGGTGGTGCATACCTGTAATCCCAGCTACTTGGGAGGCTGAGGCAGGAGAATCGCTTGAACCCAGGAGGTGATATTGCAGTGAGCCATTTCACTCCAGCCTGGGCAACAAGAGCAAAACTCCATCTTAAAAAAAAAAAACAACTGTGTGAGGCACTGCACCCCGCCTAAAAAGAATTTTAATTCAAAATTTCTATTTATTTTGGGATTAAGTTTGCTCAATGCCAGTAGCTGAAGGGTCCTAGTTGCCTAGATACTGGTTAGGATATTACAATAAATTTCTTGTCACTTCAATTAGAATCCAATGTTATTTTCTCCATTAAGCTCAGTATCAGACATTTAAACAATATTAATAAATACCCAATGATGTATTTGTTATACTAAGACTTTACACTTAGTATAAAGTTCTAAATGTCTTACTCTTAATTTTTAGGATGATTTTATATTTAGGAGAATCTAATCTAAAATCAGTACTTTTTAAAAAAGTTATTAACATTCTTTTGACAAGCCTTTAAATTTTACATTTCAACATTTAATTTTAGATCTTAAAGGATATAATATTTTAAAGCTGAAAGAAACCACTAATATATCATGTTTGTTATGAAACATAAGGCTTAAAGCAAGCCCTAAGATGACAGATCCAGAAAGTCTGGTAAGTGACTGTATATAAAGGGGAAAAAAATCAAGGATGACATCTGGTTTTCAAGCTTAACAGATACGAAAATATAAAGGAATAATTGACTAGAGTTCAGACACAAAGCCAATTTGGGGGAAGAGTTGAGGTGGTGGTGGTGGTGGTAGTGTTTTAAATAAACTGGGAATAAAACTAATTTTACCTTATCAATGAAGAAAAGCTTATTTCTTCTTAGAGAGACTAGAGTAGGGGCAAGGAGTTATTCATTGCCTCAACTTAAAATAGGAAATCTCTGTCTCTGCCCCAATACCTGGATCCTTTCTCATTTGCAGAAAACAGCTAATCAATGCTCTAGAAAAAGTACCCCCAAAAGAGTTGATTTTGTCAGAAATAATACAAGATATTTTCATTATTTCTGGAATAATTTTAGATTTAGAACTCCAAAACTATTTATGTTCTCTGTTCTACCCTCTCAAAAACGTTTATGCTCTTGTTCCATCCTCTTCAGCATTCCTTTAGCACTTTTAATCTAAACCAAATAGAACAAAGATTATCTAAGATAGCCTATTTTAACTGCATTGTAAATGAACATCTAAATGAATTCTATTCATTACCTAAAATTTAAAGAGACTGCTCTCTTATTTGACAAAGTATTTACTAAAGATTAAAGAGTTGGCTGGTTTGAGTGATGCTGGCAGTAGTTAAGTATGCCTGCCAACAATCTAGTTCTATAAACACTGAATTCTGTTCATCCAATGGTTCCTTGTCTACAAGCCATAATCACATTTCAACACACATTAGTAGACTTTAACAAAGTAGAATTAATCCTTTGTGTCTCCTTATAGCCTAGGTTTGCAAGCATTTTCAATTTTTTTAACAGGAAAGTCTTTGAACAATTAGTACTCAATAGTCAAACACATAAGGATGAAAACAATCCAGATGCAGAACTGGTTTTATCAACTATTTATAACCTCTAAGTACAGTATTAAGCTTCTGCTCATAAACATTTCCCTCCCAAATTTCACTCATTTTGAATTATTATTTAAAAGCTGACTTGGTTTCTGAAAACATTTCTGAGAAGGATAAATTCAGCCTGGCAGTTACCTGTGAGCAGAAGGGAGAAAAATAGGTTCAGTGGCAAATACCAGGGGCTTTGATATAGCTGTAATTTTTTTTCTAAATGTAGAAATATACTTATGTTTAATAAAGCCAACTGGTAGGTACAGAGGCTTATGGTTAAATAATCAGGAAGAAAATGGTATAAATGCTTTGTGTCTCAACCTGCCAGCCCCTCCCCAAGAATAAAAGATCCAAGGCTAAGAAAAGATTTTGGTCAAAGGAGAAGAAAAAGTAGAGGAATGTTATACAATTTACAGGAAGATAAATCCAGACACTTTAGAGAAGAATGAAAGGGAAGTGTCATAGCACTAGGGACAGAGTAGAAGGGTCTCCAGAAAACAGGCAAGGACCAAATACAAACCAATGACATAATTTTGCCAAGAATTGGCCTGGATCAGCAATTATTCATGAAGACGCTTCTAAAATTATCCTTAATATCATTTTTTCCCAAGTTCTACAGCATATTACAGATGTTTGGGCCACACGTCATTTAGATGGCTCATGAGCAGCTTTTCTACTTCTCAATGTGTTTTCTTTTTTTGAGACAGGGTCTTTTTCTGTCACCCATGCTGGAGTGCAGTGACACCATCTCGGCTCACTACGCTTCCTGGGCTCAACTGATCCTCCCACCTCAGCCCCCCAAGTAGCTGGGACCACAAACACATGCCACCACACTTTGTAAATTTTTGTATATTTTGTAGAGATGGGGTCTTGCTATGTTGCCCAGGCTGGTCTTAAACTCCTGGCCTGAGCAATCCTACTGCCTTGGCCTCTCAAAGTGCTAGCTAGGATTACAAGTACAAGCCACTGTGCTCACTCCCCAGTGTGTTTTCAATAGTCATCATTTCCAAAATCATATGAGAATTTTGGTTTAATTAATTTTAGCCATCAGCCTCTCTCCAAGTGACATAAATTATTCTGAGTAAAACATTAAGTATCAGTTTAAACCTAACTGGACTTCCTATCATAGCATAATGAATACAACAATAATATATGTGAAATTACCTAAAGAAACTCTTAAACATGCAGCTTTAGTAAATAGTAACTATTCTATTGAACTAAATACTGAAATGAATCTATTTTAATAACATTTGTACATGCAACTTCAAACATCTGTTTCAGGTTTTTGTTTTTCTTTTTTGACAGGGTCTTGCTCTATTCAGGCTAGAGTGCAGTGGCAAGACCACAGCTCACTGTAGACTCTACCTCCTGGAATTAAATGATCCTCTCACCTCAGCCTCCTGAGTAGCTGGGTTTACAGGCACATGCCAGCATGCCCGGCTAATTTTTTTATTTTTTGTAGAAACAGAGAAATCTCACTTTGTTGCCTAGGCTAGTCTTGAACTTTTGAACTCCTGACATCACACAGTCCTCCCACGTTGGCCTCCCAAAATGCTGGCATTATAGGCATGAGCCACTGTACCCAGCCTATTTCAGTTTTGAGAATGAGAGAAAAAAAGCTAGAAGGCACACTGTAGATTTACAAAAACAGCTTACAAAAAAATATTGCTAATAGTAAATAGTTTAACTGGAGTCATATCTATCCCCTTGAAATATATATTATTAAGCTAACCAAGAAAACATTATTTCTCTACCAGCTTTGTTACTTTAGGCAGTTAACTGCTGAGCTTTTTGGTCTTTTGGCCAAATGTAGTAAACACCTCTCAAAATATGTGTAGTATTATTAACACCACTCATTTTAAGATGGCCATGGTAAACTCAAGAATATAATTTTAAACATTCATGATATATTAGTCTTATGACTATATGACAAGAATTTTTAGCAGCTAATTTTAAAAAGTGTTATTGTGTATGAGTCTCTAGAATATAGAGGCTCTTAGCCTTAGTGCATATAGGAACTAAGGCACAGGCCATATCTCAAAGCAATCAATCAATCTTTTGTGGGTGGGACCCATGCACCAGCATTTTTTAAATCTTCCAATATGATTCCAACATTTAGCCAAGACTGAAAACCACTACTCTAAGATCCTAAGAGTATAAACTTGATTCAGTACTCCACAAGGTGAAAATATAAGTATATCCATGATATGAAGTTGAAAGAAAGTAGTATCTGCTTTTTTTGTGGGACAACATACAGTAATTTTTTGCTAAGTAATTTTGACACATTTTAGCTCAAATTAATTTTCCCACCACAAAAACAAATTCACAGCAAACTGAATAAGACAACCGAAATAAGCCAAAAGGACGATGGAGGAATGGAAATACCTTTTTACAACTGATTATTGTACATAGCCTCAACTAAGCTTTACTCTGAAATAAGTGTGATATGAAACAATTGTTTTTTTCTCAGGACTTACATTTAACTCCTGTCCTTAAATAAAATAAAAGTCCAAACAATAATAATGAAAATGGTTCATCACTATGAATGAGAAAAACAGAAGACTGAAAGTAAACCTCAGTAAGTCCTTCTACACATTTACATGGCAAGAAATTTAAATTGAATTCATTTGCATAACCACTTCACAACTGTATTTTTAAAAAAACAACACTTGAGCCTTACATATGTTCAAGTAGTAATTAGTATTCAGAATGAAAGACCACAGAGAAAACCAAATCTAGTCTATCCCCTAAAGTTTCTTCTGCCAGTTGAATTATTTATTTTTCAAACTTTTACTTTGTTGTAATAGCCGTTTGAATTTATACTGTTCTGACATTTCCTAGACTCTCTAAGAATCAATTAATCCATCCAGCACCACTGCTAGTTGGATGCTAATCAGTTACCCACATTATTATTTGAAACTCCTTGTTTTCTGAGACTGTGTGAAAAACTTAATCATAAGTAGTTACTTAACTGTGCCAAGGTGAATGACACAACAGAGGGAATCTCTGAATACCTGCCTATATTCACTTACTTATTCATTTTTCTTTTTACTCATCCACCCCATCCCAGCCAAAAAAGAGAAGTTATAACATCTGAACATCTATTCTACTATTTTCTATAACTGGGTTATCACAAAAGCTATGTAGAGAGTCCTTGCCTTCTGGAAAAAAAAAAGGGGGGGGGCTCTCAAAAGAGAACAAGAATTCAAAACTCAACTGGGAAAAGAATGAAAAAGCTGAAAAAAAATGGGCAGCAGAAATTATTCACAGCAACTTAATTGAAAATATTGGCATTTTAAGTATTGGGAAAGAAGATCCTCATTAAAAATTTAAGCAACAGTGCTTTAATTAAGTCTAGAAAATTCCCCCATTCCCATATAGAAAAGACTATGTACACTTTACTTTCAAAACTTCAAGCTGTTCACCTCAGCAAGAAAATAAGTTCATCCAATTTCTCAATAATTTAGAACAGAACTTCCGCGGGAAAAAAAGATGTCTGTAAATACAGTCCATCTCCAAACACAAAACAGAAAATCACATTCAACCAATAAATCTTTCCTTAAATAAGAAGAAATCAACATATAACCTTACTGTTTCCTTCCAGAGGATTTCAGAATATCAATGTTACAGTAACAGATCAGTGCTAGGTATGCACGCTAAACACATGCTCTAGTTAAATATCGGACTATGACTACTGTCTGAATACACACATAATAAAGGTCAATTACAAAAATACAAAGCATTTTTAAAATTTTACTATATAGTTAAGACCTATAAGCACAAGTACGATTTTTTTACAGATTTTACCTCATCTAAATTACTGAAATAAGAGTAGGACAGGTAGAAGGGGAGGTACCAATGAACACTAATGCAGAAAATAAAGGTACCTAAAGAAACCA
>NW_016107576.1:3364472-3386484 GCF_001604975.1 Cebus imitator | reverse complement strand
AAAAAAAAAAAACCCTGATTAGCTCAGATTTGAGCTAACATCTTTACATATATATCTTTATCTTTATATATAAAAGATAGAAGGAAAGGCAATCTGATAAGAATAAATATTTTAAGAAAACTGTTAAAGACTGCAGCTAGGATAAAAAATTAAACCCTTTCTCCCAAATAACATGCTGAAAAAAATATAGGAGAGGGAGGCAGTCCCAAAATGGGAAGGAAGCTGAGTAAAACCAAGGCCTCTTTCAAATAATACATTCTATTGTTTGAAAATTTACTCACTCTAAGTCACAGTGAAACTTTGACATCATCTTAAAATTATCACAAATAAGACAGTATGCATACAATTCACATGATAGAAAAGCCAATATTTGATGTTCTTCAAAAAGCTAACTATACATTATCCTTCATATTTAAATATAAAATATTAATTTCCTTGTATTTCCATACTTAATTCCATAACCACCTAAGTAAATGTTGACATATTTAGATTCTCAATAGGGGCTATACTTACCTCTGGAAGGAAGGAGGTAGGAGGTACAGGCTCAGTATTTTGATCCTTTAAAATATTAACAAACAATTTTGATTAAGTCTAGTTAAATTCTGGTATATGTTTCCAAACAGTGTTTAACCTAAATTTTCTTCATGAAATTAATTCATTCCTTTTTCTTTTTTTTTTGAGACAGAGTCTCACCTGTTGCCCAGGCTGGAGTGCAGTGGCACAATCTCAACTTGCTACAACCTCTGCTTCCCAGGTTCAAGTGATTCTCCTGCCTCAGCCTCCCAAGTAACTAGGACTACCAGCATAAGCCACCATGCCCGACAGATTTTTGTTTTTTTAGTAGAGACGGGGTTTTACCATGTTGGCCAGGCTGGTGTTGAGCTCCTGACCTCAGGTGATCTGCCCACCTCAGCCTCCTAAAGTGCTGGGATTATAGGCATGAACCACCGTGCCCTAATTCACTCCATTCTAGAATGCCAGTTCCATAGAATAAATGTATGCTGTAGAATGAAATTCCTCTGAATAGTTTACAATTCATCTTTTCTATTGCCATAGAAGAGACTATAAAAGAACTATTCAGTGCAAAATGAGTAAGAAACTTAAAACTCAGGTTTGAGCTTCTTACCTAAACTATGTGACCAATAATTATTTATTGGTCCATAAATTATTTAACCCAATCGAATTTACTCACCTGTAAACAGGGATAATATTGACACATATCTTAGGAGGTTGTAAGGGTTAAATGACATGGTTCATTTGAAATGTAATTACACTCCTGAAACTTGGTAAAGCATTCAATGCATACAAACGATTAATTTTAATGTCACTTATTACAGAAATCAACTAATAATATACACAATAGCTAATTTTTCTCCTAAAGGGAAACTCAAAGACTATTACGTAAAAATTAGGTACAAAAAGTATAATTTGGAAATCTAGCCTAGCCAATGCAATATGATGACACATTATAGAAAAAAACAAAAATAACATTTTTAGCAAATTAGAAAATTACATGCCTAAAAAATTCAATGATCAACACCAATGAAAAGGGAACATTTAAAAAAAAATTTAAAAATTAAAAAAGTCAATGAAAACAACTAAAAACTTAGAATTTAAAATCTATTAGCAAAGGAGCTTCTGAAAATTAACAGCATTTTTACTCTCCAGAAGGCAGGGAAGGAGAGAGGGAGAGCAGGGGAGAGAGAGAGAGGGAGGGAGGGAGGGATGGAGGGAGGGAGGGAGGGAGAAATGGAGTAGGCCATTGCAGTAATAATAGCAAAACTACACATATTAAAAAAAAGAGTACAATAAAAACTGATAAAATCTAAATAAAGCATACAGTTAATAGTACCATACCATCATCCATTTCCTGTGTTTGATTATTATTGTTTCATAAGATGTCATGATGGGGGAAACCTGGTAAAGGATACACAGAAACTCTGTACTATTTGTGCAACTTTCATGTGAATCAAAAATTATTTCAAAATAAAAGGGTTTTAAAAATGCAGAAAATACACCTCCTAAGAAACTTCTGTTAATGAGACAAAAAAAAGTATGAGGTTGTGTGCCGTCACTCACACTTGTAATTCCAACACTTTGGGAGGCCAAGATGGGCAGATCACTTGAGGTCAGGAGTTTGAGACCAGCCTGGTCAATATGGCAAAATTGTGTCTCCACTAAATATATAAAAAATTAGCTGGGTGTGGTGCATGCCTGTAATCCCAGCTATTCGAGAGGCTGAGACAAGAGAATCGCTTACACCCTGGAGACAGTGGTTGCAGTGGGTAGAGATTGTGCCATTGCACATTAGCCTGGGTACAGAACTAGCCTCTATCTCAAAGAAAAAAAAAAAAAATGAACAAAAAGAAAATTACAAAACCTCCAAAACATAAAAGAAGATCTGAATCAACAATGAGAAATAAATTTCCAGAGGGGAAATCCAAACATCATAGCACTATCATTCGAATTATATTACTAATTTTAAGCAGTTCTATTTACAATCCTACTTCCTTTTTTAAATGACTTGATAAAATAATTCTGAGGTTCATATGTAACAACAAATAGACTAATAAAGCAAGATTAGCTCTACCAGATATTAAAGAATATAATGCTATAAAAATTGAAAACAGTATAATCCCAGCACAAGAACTATTAGACAAAGTAGCATAATCAGATGGTCTACACACATATCCTATTCCCTCCATGCTACACAGCTGAATTCCAGATAGACTGAAGAACAAAACAGTCAAAAAGTTACAGAAAGGGAATATTTGACAATTTTTAAAATATCATTAAGGGTTTCTGGTCTGACATGTACAGAGCTTGGAAGACATCACTCCTATCCTCACAACCTGAAAGCTGAACCAACTGCAAATCAGTAACTCTTCTTAGACCCAATAGAGAACTGAGGTTCAGGACAAATTGCTGCTCCCAAAACTGGAGAGAGAGGTGAATTCAGAAATTACAGCTACAGGTATCACAAACTCCAGCAGGAGAAACACACAGCTGGAGCCAGTATCCATAGAAACATTTATACTATAATGTAAATTGGTAGAGGTTCAATGTGAACTAGCATGAGAATTAAAAACTCAGGATGGGCAGTCTAGTTGGAAGAGAGAGGGTGAGAGGGGAAACTTTCCTGAGTTTTACCTCCAGGTGTCCCATCAGAGGTTCACACATGAAGATCAAAGAAAACTTCCCTGTAGCTTCCAGTAGGAGAAAAAATAATCATTTTGAAGTTGCCCAGAGATCTCTGTTCTCAATAACAAAGACCTGCCCTCAAAAGAAACTACAACAGCCTCCCCTCATCCAAGGTTTCACATTCCACAGTTTGTTATCCACCACCTAACCAACTTGTGGGAAGAGAAATTCCAAACTCCAGCCCCCTTTCAGCCTTCCTACTATCTCATTTAAGTATTGGGAGGTAGAGGTTGCAGTAGCTAAAAAGCACTCATGAAGGTCACAGTTCAAAGACACAGGCTCACTAAAAGACTGAGAGCAAATCATAAGATTTAAAACAGTTTTACACACACACATACAACCACCACATAATAGGGCTCCTGTGTAATAACAGGGCTTATAGCTTAAATAACTACAAGACTCCGATCCTACCTATGAAGGAGTTACTAGGGAAACCCAAAGACAACAAAGGAGACAAAAATAAATACATGAGAGGAAATTTTAATCTCTGACACCAAAGCTACAGCAAACAGCAAACACAACCTAACTCCCAGCCAGACAGGCCTCTAGGCCACACTACAGGCCTATTTATCTCAGTTCCTTCTACCCCTTAAGTCACATCCAGCTTACCAAAAAAATTACAAGGCATGCTAAAAGGCAAAAAACAGAGTCTGTAAAGACAATGCAGGCATCAAAACCAGACTCATATATGACAGAGATTTTGGAGTTATGACTGCCAGAATTCAGTAGCTATGATTAATGTGCTAAGAGCCTTAATGGAAAAAACTACAAGACATTCAAAGAACGATGGCCATTGTAAGCAGAGACCTGGAAACTCTCAGACAGACTGAAATGGAAAACAAAAATCGGTAACAGAAATGAAGAATGCCTTTAATGGATTCAACAGCAGAACAGAGACAGTAGAGAAAACAGTAAGAGAAAATGAAGATATATTGATAGAAACTTCCCAAACTAAAAAGCAAAAAGAATTTAAAAAAATATATAACAATATTTAAGAACTGTTGGACAATTACAAAAGGTGTAACTATGAATAATGAGAATATCAGAAGAAGGGAAAGAAACACAATAAATATGTGACTAATGGTGATCAGTTCTTCGAAATTGAGAGACACCGAACTATAGATCCAGGAAGCTCACAGAACTCAAGAGAAATAAATACTAAAAAATCTACATCTAAGCAGATAGTTTATCTAAAGAATCTATATGAAAAAACTTTGCAAAGAACAATAGTTCTATTAGTATGTGAAAAAAGGGTTACTTTTCACTTTCTCTAAATTTTCTATAACTACTTTTATAATTCAAAAATGTTAATTATAATTTTAATCTATGGCTACAAAAATAATCTTGCACAGTTTTAAAATGTTCTGAAACCAATTTCATAAAGAATTTCAAAATTTTTTAGCAACTATATTTTCTAATGTATAACTTCCTTAAGGTAACTACTTTGAAATTTTTTTTTTGCCCCATTATTTTATGAGCACATTATAATTACATTACCTTCTTCAGAACTGTGCTCAGAAGGTTCTGAGAAAGACAAGTTTACCACAATAACCTAACCTGGACTGCTGTACTTTTCCTGCCGCCTTCTGCCTCCTTCCCTTGAAAACAATCCCACTTCCTGTTTCTGACAGTGCATGTGTTTTAGTGACTATCCTGCTTGCTTTCTATTACTAATGCTGTTCCAATACAGAGAGAGGAAAAGACTGATAGGTATCACTATTTATTAAATCAGTAAATTTAATTTTATAAATAACAAATCAATATATTTGATCATGACCCTAGCCTAAAATGAAAGTTATATGATTTGTTAATCACTTCATTTATTCAGAAATATTTTTATCCCCAGGCAAGACTCACAGGCTGCTATTGCTTTGCCTATAAAATAAGAGGGTATATTACATGAATTGGTGAAATGGTACATGGTATATCGTGAACAACCAGGGGAATTTAACATTAAATTTATTCCTTCTGTATGACTGCATGTTTGTACCCTATAACCTACTTCTCTTCATTTTCCCCACCACTCACCTTTCCCAGTCTGTTATCAATCTTTTTATTCTCTACTCCCATGTGATCAGATTCTTTTTAGCTCTCACGTATGTGAGAACATGTGACATTTCCCCAAATTTGTCTTTTTTTTCCTTTGAGACGAAGTCTTACTCTGTTGCCCGGGCTGGAGTGGTGCCACAATCTTGGCTCACTGCAACCTCTGCCTCCCGGGTTCAGGTGATTCTCCTGCCTCAGCTTCCCAAGTAGCTGGAATTACAGGTGCCCACCACTACACCCAGCTAATTTTTTTGTATTTTGCGTAGAGACAGGGTTTTACCACGTTGGCCATGCTAGTCTCAAACTCCTGACCTCATGATTCACCTGCCATGGCCTCCCAAAGTGCTAGGATTACAGGCGTGAGCCACCGCGCCCAGCCCAAATTTGTCTTTAATATGTGCTTTGGTAATTTCACTTTAGCCTTTAATATTAATCTAACAATACTTATTTCAAATCATATTTAAAAACCATAGCTTATAATAGCCAACTTAATCCATATTTCTCTTAGCTGTGTATGCTTAAGTTACTGGAAACAAAATAAAAATTAAGGCAGTTTCCATGTATGGGGTACTATGCTTCATGTAGGGATACGGGAAGGTTAGGTGAAATGTAAAAGGTTCATGTTGTTTCTCCATTCTGTCATTCTCAAATCTACATTGGTAAAGTCATTATGAAATGAATTTTTTAAAGTTTTAAAGGTACAGATAAAATGCAAGCTGAGCTTCCCACAAATCCAGCATTTCTTTCAAAATGTTTTCACTGCTAATTAGGAAAAATTTTAAAGATATTTGTAAACATTAAAATATGCAAATCAAGTCACTGCTCTACTCATGAAATTGTACACAACTACATGTTAAATTCTTCAGTAAGGCTGACCTGTACTTAAGAATAATGCTATAATGCCCAAAAAAACGTAGTAACAATATATATGACAAAAGAGGTGATCATAACACAGTTTATCTCTCATAGTCTACCATTTCAGTCTACCAAAATTTCTGATTGTAGAATGGCAAAAAACTCTTTACCTAAGTTAATAGTGTTTGAAGCTATGTAAGATTCAAGAATTTTGTCTTTTCTAAAGTCATCCTCAAAATCTTGGCTGTAAATATTAAAGTACAGCCTATGCTATTCTGTTTTTGAGTGAAAACAATAAGAAAAGCTGAACTTTCCTAATTTAAATAAAGGATACAGAACACATTCCTCTATTTGGGATATGACAATGAATCACCATGGGAAAACTGACAATATAATAAAGGAACTATCACATAAAACTTTTTCTAAAATGGAGAAATAGGCTTAGGTTCTTTCTTCTTTCATTTATTTGACTGTCATTAGTCCTTTAAAACTTTAGGGCCAAAGAGTTATTTAATACCTTTATATGCACATAAATACATACATATACACATGCAAAAATTCCCATCAGAATTCAAATTTAATTTACATTTCATAAATCTTTTAATTTTCAATTTCACAGGGATTAGTAGGAAAGAGTAAAGAGAGTTCAGTAATGTCAAAAAGCCAGAGCTTTTCTAGAATTTATATGAAAACAAATAGATTTCTACTTTAAGGAGGCAAATAACAATATGAATTGCCAGTGATAATTACTCCTTCCTAAGGAAGGAAAGAATAAAAAGCTAATCTGAATGTCAAATCTATAACTCATAAAACATCATGTGATTTATCTGAACAACTTGTAAGACAAGGGTCATCCTATGAGGTGGGGCACTGGTAAAAACTACAGTACCAAAAAATGCAGACTGTAGACTATATTAAACCTTAAAGACAACAACAGCAAAGAAAAAGCAGTTAGATATTAATGTCATTATTAATAACAATTTATAACTACAGTGTTGGTACAAACATTTTCCCATTCATTATCTCATTTGAAGATCATTTATCTTCACAAGAATTCTCTGAGGAAAGCAGAACAAGTATCATTTACATTAAATGAAACTATACACATAAAACATTTATAAATACACTGTAAGTACTCATAACTGTTAGTTACTGTTACAAATGAAGATTCAGAGGTCATGATGGCTTACTAATTAATCACAAAGTTCCAACCTAGGACTAAAGAAAAAGGGCACATAATGGCATCTTATCTATAAGACAAACCTAGACAGGCACATACCAAGTCAGAGAGTATCACTGACAAATCCCAGGTAAGGTGCAAAAGCTACACATATCCCTTATTTGATGGCTGAAAAATCCATTTTAAGACACTAAAATATCATCATACAAGTGTTTGCTTTTTTTTTTTTAACCTTCAAGCAGGAAGGAAAGAAGAAATTTATGTCCTAGAAGACAATAGTATACGTTTCAAATTGCAATAGCTATCTATTAAAATACATTAAAATCATTTTAGGCCAGTCTTTCTAATCGGCCATTCTATGGACGAAACAATTGAGTTTTTCTGCCAGAGGTGTAAAATATTCTGGAAACATCCAACACTCTATAAGAGGTGTGTTTTGTTGAAAAGCAATAAAACCGTGTTGAAATAAAAGCACTGGCAATTGAAGGCACTTTCTTAATATCCAAATACAGAATAAAAATCAAGAATCTTAAATACAGATCAAATCTAAATACAGTAAAAAACCTTAGTGTCAAACCTCACTGCTGAACTAGTTTCAGTTTGGCACGGACAAACCCTGAACAAGTAAATCAAATGCAAGGTTGAAGGATTTTATTGATTTTAATCCAGTAACTCAATTTTACTCAAAGCTCTAATATTCCTGCCTATATTTAAAATTGTATATATTTTTTTTATCACTGAAACATTAGGCTGATGTCCTTTTACATCACACCTTAGAAACTGAAAGAAATATAGATAGCCCTAATCATCAAACTCTTAGAATAAAAATAGGGTAGAATTTGCAATTCTATTGACCACACAATAAAAATTCAAGTTTGCAGCAACATTTTAGTTTAAATATTTATGCCGTGCAGTTAGTTTTTCCTAAAGATTTCATTTTTTTAAGTTACTATTAACTAAAAGACATACTGTAACAAAGCATTATTTTGAAAGCATGGTAATAACTGAGCAGTTAATATAGAATTCATTGTCTGTCTTATTCAGACACCAAAACCTACCAACTTATGTAGCAGAAAAAAATAAAACTAGTTTGATCAGCCCATTTCCTATACTGTTTTGCTTCAAAGCATACACACCAGAAATGTTTTATCAATGAACCAATAACATCTCTAAATTACATTCATTAAGCCCAACTCAAACATAGCTTGCACTTGCATAGTCACTTAACCTCAAATCCTTAACCATACCAAGTAAAACTCTAAGATGTTTTCCAACATAGCTTCCCTTTCCCAACTGACAACTGATCAGTCTACAGCCATTTCTGAGTGCTTACCTATACAAATCACTTATTTCTAGCTACGTCACAAATTTAAAAATAAATAATGGAAAAACATAAGGTGGTACTAATGGATTATTCCTAACATACTGAAATTTAGGAAAGTGGACATTACCTTCCCTCTAAATCCAGTTTTAAGCTGCTATTTAAGTACCAAATCAATTCACCATTTTCAAACTACTACCTTCCCACAGGAGAATCCATCAGTAACAATTTAAAAGACTTGTCCTTGACACTTTAGAGTACTCAAAGGTTCAGTATAACCTAACTACCTTTAGCAAGAATCACATCATGTCACGTTGAAGATCTGAGAGCTATAATAGTAATATTCACCTTAGGGCATATATGCATTTTCTATACATGCAACATATTGATTATAATTACTATCAGCACTACCATCCCTCTGATTCTCTTCCCCACTATTTAGCTTGGAATAAAGGTATTCTGGAAAGAATACAGGAAAGAAGCCTCTGAACAGAAATATTCATATAGCCACACCCAGCAAGAATGTGACCAGTTAGCTCAAGAGTCATACTAACAGGAAAAGCAAAAAAAGCTCTTCTGGAGCCAGATGGTTCATCAGCCAGTCTCAAAGAGCTTTCCTCTTAGACTCACCTGTATCTAAAAGGATACAATAGGCCTAGTTTCTTAAAGTCAGAATAAAATTGGTAATATTCGAAAGAATTAACTAACTTGAAACTTCTATGAGAAGGAGAAAGGTAGAGAGCTATCATGGGTAAGTCTTCCCTAACTTTCAGTTAACAACTTACTAAGGCCTGTGCTCCAAACCATGCTAGAGATTATGAGGAAATCAAGAAGCATATAAAAATCGTGATTCTTTCCCTGAATTTACAATATTAGTTTCAATTACTAATTATCATTCCAATGATCCAACTTCACTACTTTCCCCTTTGGTCAACCTGGGGACACACAATCAAAGATCCACTCAGCTTCTACAAATAGCCAAGATGGAGTAAAAAAGACTATATAGACTTACCCTCTTACCTAAAACAAGAAAACAGAATTATAAAATATATAACAACAATTTTCAGACATTGACATTAAACAGGAAATCAGCATAGTATGAGGATTCCTGAGAAAATGGAAATGAAGTGAGTCCTATGACTGCCTGAGAGAGTTTCCACACTACAGCATGGGGAGGGAGAACTCAGGGATCCAACATTCTCCTTGAATTAAGGAGCAAGTATCAAGGAGAGACAGGCAGCTGAAGTTTGCTGGGCAGTGTACTGAAGAGGGCAGAGCTAAAACCAGAATTTTTAGCAGAGCACCTCTCAGTGCATATGTGTTAAGAAACTGAGGTCAAAAAAAAACCATTCAAAATGGGCAAGTGGCCGGGCGTGGTGGCTCACGCTTGTAATCCCAGCACTTTGGGAGGCGGAGGCGGGTGGATCACAAGGTCAAGAGATCGAGACCATCCTGGTCAACATGGTGAAACCCTGTCTCTGCTAAAAATACAAAAAATCAGCTGGGCATGGTGGTGCGTGCCTGTAATCCCAGCTACTCAGGAGGCTGAGGCAGGAGAATTGCCTGAACCCAGGAGGCAGAGGCTGCGGTGAGCCGAGATCACGCCATTGCACTCCAGCCTGGGTAACCAGAGCGAAACTCCGTCTCAAAAAAAAAAAAAAACAAAATGGGCAAGTGGAACAATTTTGGGGGTCAGTATTCCCTTCAGCCAAAGTGGCAAAACCTTCTAATACACAGGGCACTGGGTGGAATACTCTGAAGGGGCACTACAAGGGACTGCCAGTAATGGAGCAAAATTAGTCCTAGGCTAAAAGCTATTGTGGCTCCATTAAACAAACTTAAAAGCACACCTCAAAAAGAAACGCTGTTTCCAGATAACTTAAGTATGTCCCAAAACAAAGCTTGAAAGCACAGGAATATGAAAATATCCAGTACCTAGCAAGGTAAAATTATGGTAAAATGGATGTCTGCCATACAGTTCAAAATTACCTGACATGTAAAGAAGCAGGGTAATATGCCCCATAATGTAGAGGAAAGCAAATCAATAGAAAGCAACCGAGAAACGACACAGATGATAAAATTAGTAGACAATGACATCATAGTTATTATAACAATATTCCACTTGTTCAAAAATATATAGGAAAAGCATATGATGGGGTTTGCCTGTGTCCCCACCCAAATCTCATCTTGAATTCCCATGTGTTGTGGGAGGGACCTGGCAGGAGGTAATTGAATCATGGGGGCAAGTCTTTCCCATTCTGTTCTCATGATAGTGAATAAGTCTCATGAGATCTGATGGTTTTAAAAAGAGGCGTTCCCCTGAACAAGCATTCTCATTTTTTGCCTGCCACCATCCGGGTAAGATATGACTTACTCCTCCTTGCCTTCCACCATGATTGTGAGGCTTCCCCAGCCATGTGGAACTGTAAGTCCAATTAAACCTCTTTCTTTTGTAAATTGCTGTCTTGGGCATGTCTTTATCAGTAGCATGTAAATGGCCTCATACAGTAAATTGGTATCAGTAGAGTGGGTGTTGCTGAAAAGATACCCAAAAATGTGGAAGCAACTTTGGAACCGGGTAATAGGCAGAGAATGGAACAGTTCTGAGGGCTCAGAAGAAGACAGGAAAATGTGGAAAGGTTTGAAACTTCCTAGAGACTTGTTGAATTGCTGATAGTGATATGAACAATAAAGTCCTGTCTAAGGTGGTCTCAGATGGAGATGAGGAAATTGTTGGGAACTGAAGTAAAGGTGACTCTTGTTATGTTTTAGCAAAGAGGCTGGCAGCATTTTGCCCCTGCCCTAGAGATCTGTGGAACTCTGAATTTGAGAGAGATGATTTAGGGTATTTGGAGAAATTTCTAAGCAGCAAAGCACTCAAGAGGTGACTTGGGTGCTATCAAGGGCATTCAGTTTTAAAAGGGAAACGGCATAAAAGTTTGGAAAATCTGCAGACTGACAATGCAATAGAAAATTCAATTTTCTCAGGAAAAATCCAAGCCTGCTGCAGAAATTTGCATAAATAACAAGGAGCTGAATTGTAATCCCCAAGACAATGGGGAAACGTCTCCAAGGCATGTCAGAAGTTTTCATGGCAGCCCCGCTCATCACAGGCCCAGAGGTTTAGAAGGGGAAAATGGTTTAGTGGGACAGGCCCAGGGTCCCTGTGCTATGTGCAGTCTGGGGACTTGGTGCCCCTAGTCCCAGACATTGCAGCCATGGCTGATAAGGGCCAACGTAGAGCTCAGGCCATGCCTTCAGAGGGTGCAATATCTTCCATGTGGTGTTGAGCCTGTGAGTGCACAGAAGTCAAGAACTGAGGTTTGGGAACCTCCACCTAGATTTCAGAAGATGTATGGAAACACCGGATGCCCAGGCAGCTCATGGAGAACCTCTGCTAGGGCAGTGTGGAAGGAAAATGTGGGGTTGGAGCCCCCACACAGAGTTCGTACTGGAGCACCACATAGTGGAGTTATGAGAAAAGGGCCACAGTCCTCTAGACCTCAGATGGTAGATCCACTGACAGCTTGCACTGTGCACCTGGAAAATATGTAGACACTCAATGCCAGCCCATGAAAGTAGCCGGGAGTAAAGCTATATCATGCATTCACCACAGGAGTGGAGCTGCCCCAGGCCATGGGGGCCCAACTCTTGTGTCAGCATGACCTGAACGTGCGACATGGAATCAAAGGATATCATTTTGAAGCTTTAAGATCTGACTGCCCCACTGGATTTCAGATTTGCATGGAGCCTTAGCCCCTTTGTTTTGCCCAATTTCTCCCTCTTGAAATTGCTGTATTTACCCAATGTATCTAGGAAGTAACTTGCTTTTAATTTTACAGGCTTATAGGTGGAAGGGACTTGCCTTGTCTCAGATGAGACTCTGGACTGTGAACTTTTGAGTTAATGTTGAAAAGAGTTTAAGACTTTGGGGGACTGTTGGGAAGCCATGATTGGTTTTGAAACGTGAGGACATGAGATTTTGGAGGGGTTGGGGTAGAATGATATGGTTTGGCTGTGTCCCCAACAAAATCTCATCTTGAATGCCCCTGTGTTGTGGGAGGGACCTGGTAGAAAGTAACTGAATCATGTGGGCAAGTCTTTCCTGTGCTGTTCCCATGATAGTGAATAAGTCTCATGATATCTGATTGCATTGCCCTGCACAAGCTTTCTCATTTTTTGCCTGCGGCCATCCACATAAGATGTGACTTACTCTTCCTTGCCTTCTGCCATGATTGTGAGGCTTTCCCAGCCATGTGGAACTATAAGTCCAATTAAACCTTTTTCTCTTCTAAGTTGCTCAGTCTCTGGTATGTCTTTATCAGCAGCATGAAAACAGTCTAATACAGAATTTTAAGCAAAGAAATGAAAGATAATTTTTTAAAGGCCTATATTGAACTTCTGGAAGGGCAGGGATAAAAGAAACACCTGAGATAAAAAATAAACTGGGTAAGATTAAAAGTGGATTACACACTGCAGAAGGATTGGCAAATTAAAGAACTAGCAGTAAAAACTATCTAAAACAAGAAGATTGAGAAAGATAAACAGAACATCACTGAACTTTCAGTAGAACAATTTCATGTGGTCTAATATAAGTGTATTTTGAGTTCCTGAAAGGAGAAACAGCACAGAAAAATTAATATGTGAAGAAATAATGGCCAAAATATTTTAAATGTAATACAAACTATAAACTCACAGATCCAAGAAGCTCAACAAACCCCAGCTCAACAAACTAAGGGCCATTATAATCAAATAATTAAAAACATAGTGAAAATCTTAAAAGTAGGCAAAGAGTGAAAAATAAAAGACACACTACATATAGTGGAACAAAGACTGATGACAGCCTTCTCATCAGAAACAATGCAAGCCAGAAGACAATGCAACAACATCTTTAAAGTACTGAAACAACAAAAATGTTAGCTTAGAATTCTATACCCAACAAAAATATCCTTCACACGCTATGGTAAACAAAGACTTTTTCAGACATATAAAGTAAAAAGAATTCATCACCACTATATTTTTAAGTATAAGTAATGTTAAAAGAAATTATTCAGGATGAAGAAAAATGATACCACATAAAAATCTGCATATACACACACACACACACACACACACACACACACACACAGAAAAACAATGGGAATGGTAAATATGTGAATAAATTTTAAACAATTTTTTAAACATTTTATATCTCTTTAAAAAAATAAGAAAAAATAACAATGT
This sequence comes from Cebus imitator, assembly GCF_001604975.1. Classification (NCBI taxonomy): domain Eukaryota; kingdom Metazoa; phylum Chordata; class Mammalia; order Primates; family Cebidae; genus Cebus; species Cebus imitator. The sequence continues at coordinate 3,372,658 of NW_016107576.1, read as the reverse complement.
ATTGTAGGACTCATGTATAGAAGTAAACATATAATGAGAAGAATCCAGAAAAAAAAGTGAAAATACATTAACGTTCTTATACTACACAAGAAATTGTATAATGTATACCATAAACCCTTAAGCAACCACTAAAAACAACAACAAAGAGCACTGCTAGTAAGTCATCAAATAAAAAAAATGGAACTTAAAAATACCTCTTTAATCCTAAAGACACGAGAAAAAAGGAAACAGAGCAACTAAGACAAACAGAAAACAAATAACAGCTCACAGATTTAAACCCAACCACATAAATAAACATATTAAGTGTTCTAACTATTCCATTTACAAAAGAGATTGTGAAATTAGATCCAAAATTAGATGCTGTCTCCCAAAAATCCACTTTTAATATAAATACACCAGTAGGTTAATATTAACAGGATATGCCTACCATTTGTAGGTCTTCTTTTGAGAAATGTCTATTCAGATCCTTTACCCATTTTTTAATCAGGTTATTTATTTTCTTAATACAGGAATTGAGTTGTTTGGGTTCCTTATATATTTTTAATATCATCACCTTATCAAATGTGTGGTTTGCAAATATTTTCTCTCATTTCACAGATAGGCAGTTTATACTGAGTCATAAAACAAGTCAAATAAACATTAGGATTCATTCAAAAGGAATAAAAAAATCGAATTTATACTCCCCCTTCTATGGTATACCATTTTAACTGGTGACTGCCAGCTAAAAACTCCATTCCCAGCCTTAATCCTTGAATACAGACAGTGACTAGCTCTCACTAACATACTGAGTGGTAAAAGAAGCCAAAGTTTAGAAGAGGGTACCCTCTCACCCTTCTCTTGCCTCTTTCCTAGGCTGAGGCCAGAGGGGATGGTAGAATAACAGATACTGGTACCGAAGACCTTAAATCATCCATGTACGAGCAAACTACCTATCAAGAAAGATCACCTAATATGAGTTTTTAAAAAATGTTTTTTAATTATTGTAATTAGACAATAAAATTTTGGGCTTTGTTTTAAAAGCAGCTAGCATCATACTAACTCAGGAAGCTTCTCTAAAGTTTTATGCAGAAGAGCCACATGACTTGATTTACATGTTTAAAGGATCACTGTAGCTGTTACATTGAAACTAGCCTACAGGTAAATTTGGAAACAAATATACTAGCTAAGATGTGGCAGTAATCCAAGTTAGAAATGAGGGTACAGGTGCGCCTGCGCGGGGCGGCAAGACAGGGCGTGTTCGCTGTTCGGTGCCGGTGTTGCCCGGACCCAGGGCATCTCCCGCCGCCGGAGTGCGTCCTGCCGAAGCCTGTGGTTGCACACCCACCCTCATAGGGGCTGCTCTCCGCGACCATGTCCAAGTCTCTGAAGAAGCTGGTGGAGGAGAGCCGGGAGAAGAACCAGCCCGAAGTGGACATGAGTGACCGGGGCATCTCCAACATGCTGGATGTCAACGGCCTGTTTTCCTTATCCCATATCACACAACTGGTCCTCAGCCATAACAAGCCAACAACAGTGCCACCAAACATAGCAGAACTGAAGAATTTGGAAGTGCTCAACTTTTTTAATAACCAGATCGAGGAGCTGCCTACGCAGATCAGCAGCCTTCAAAAGCTCAAACACCTGAACCTTGGCATGAACAGGCTGAACACGTTGCCACGAGGCTTCGGCTCCCTGCCAGCTCTTGAGGTTCTGGACTTGACTTACAACAACTTGAACGAAAATTCTCTTCCGGGAAACTTCTTCTACCTGACCACCCTGTGTGCACTCTATCTAAGTGACAACGATTTTGAAATCCTGCCGCCAGACATCGGGAAGCTCACAAAGTTGCAGATACTCAGCCTTAGGGATAACGACCTGATCTCGCTGCCTAAGGAAATCGGGGAGCTTACCCAGCTTAAATAACTCCACATTCAGGGGAACCGCCTCACCGTTCTGCCCCCAGAACTAGGAAACTTGGATTTAACTGGTCAGAAGCAGGTATTCAAAGCCGAGAACAATCCCTGGGTGACCCCCATTGCCGACCAGTTCCAGCTTGGAGTGTCCCATGTTTTTGAGTATATCCGTTCTGAAACATACAAATACCTCTACGGCAGACACATGCAGGCCAACCCAGAGCCACCAAAGAAGAATAATGACAAATCGAAAAAGATCAGCCGGAAACCGCTGGCGGCCAAGAACAGATAAGGAAGGGGTTGGCATCAGGTGGCCTTCCAGCACCTTCTCTCTCCAACACTTCATTCTCTCTTGCTCTGTCTCTCAAACGCAATGCGTGTGTGGCCTTTTTTGTATTTCTTTTCACTCTAATGCTTCCCACCTTACGTTTTAGATTCTTCTGGTAGGTGGGAGATTGTTATAAGGTCTTTAAATCGTTCCCATTTGCTCCTTTTAAATTACCAAAAGCATAGAACAAAGCTCTTATTCAACTGCAAATTCCATAGTGGGCACAGGCTTTTCTTGAATAGACATCACAAGGTTGGTTATTATCCAAAGAATAAAGTCACGTAACCATTTAAATGTCACTGTTAATACTTTTCACTCTTTCTGTTGATGCACATAACTCATTATTTTGCTTCATTAAAACTCTTCCTTCACCAAGATATGTTAATTTCACTTACAAATGATATTTTAATAAAATCTTGCATTTGTATCACATGTTACTTATTGACCTGAAATAAAGAACAGTCTGATCATGGGGTACAACATGTTTTCATTTACTTTTCTCCCCAAGATTATCTTATCCAATTTTATTGGTTATAGATGATAAACTCAAACTTTTCATGAAAGAAATGCAAAATTATATCACAGTTCGTTTCTTCTCACATTAATTTGTCAAGTTTTTTTTTTTTTTTTTTTTTTTGTCTTTTTTTCTTTGAAGACTTTCTAAATTAGGAAGCAGAAAAACAACTCTCTAGGAGAGTCTGCCAAAGGATTTTGGAAAGTAGCATTCCTTCGCCGAAGAAATGGTGATTTCTGCCAGGGGCTGGTAGACAAGAACTGTGAAAGGGAGAGAGAAAAAACCCTCAACTATGTTTTTTTGTCTCGGCAGAAAATCTGCTCACATCAGAGCATCCTTCTAAGCAACTTTGTTGCCAAAGAAGTTGTGTAAATGTGCACACACCACACCACACCCAGGGTGGAAACCACAGCTGCAGAGTCATTACACCACCCATTGTTTAACATCTGTGACAGACAGCTTTCCTTCGTCTCAACAGTGGTATGTCTGAAAATGAAAATAAATGCAAGCTGAGGTTTGGTGCCCACTCAAAGAGTTGCCCACTGCAGAAGACCTGCACAGAAGAAAGGTGTATGAAGATGCAACGTCTTTTCAAATGGACTGGGAGAAGGGGCCCACCCTTCTCTGCTGTGTCTTTTCAGCTTCTCACTTGTGCTCCACTGGGGTGTTTAAAAAGCCAAAATCAAAACCAAATAAAAAGTTCTGAGTTAATTAGGAAACAGACTTTGCATTTCAGTCAGAGAGGCCGCAGAGCAAGGTCTCAACTTGTAGCTGTGGACAACTTCCTGATAGAACTTTTAACTGTGGGAAGAGGCTTCCCGGGTGCCATCACCTGTTTTGGGATAGAGAGTTGATGATATTGTTTTTCTAGAGCCTGTGTTTGCCTCTCCCTCAATTTTTTTTTTTTTTTTTTTTTTTTTTNAAAAAAAAGAAATGAGGGTACAGTGAATTAGGGTGACAACAGTATAAGTGTTGGGTAGTAGGCATATTCTAAAGCTAGTAAGATTTTCTTGACAGACGAGATACAGAAGGTGAGAAAAAGAAAAATCAAGGAAAACGTTAGACACTGGAAAAATGGAGGTGTCATCAACTAAAATTGAAGAAGACAGAAATAAACAGATTGGGGTTAGGTAGGGTAAGGCAGGAGACGGACAGATCTTACCAACAGTGTGCAAAACTTGCAGATAATGTTGATGTTTTGGAGACTGAAAAGCCTATGTAATTACCCAAAGAAAATGTCAAGTGGGTACCTGAATTACATGAATCTAATGTTTAGGAAATAGGTCTGAACGAGAAATATCTATCTGGAACCTGTCAACATATAAATCACCAACTAAGGGAGAAGAAATAGAGTTCCAAAAACTGAGTCCTTGGATTTTCTTATGTTAAGAGGTTGGGGAGAAAAGGAGAATCTAACACAGGAGACCGAGAAGTGACCGGTGAGGTGGGAAAAAAACCAAGGATGTGGTATCTTGGAAATCAAGTTAAAAAAACCTCCTAAGAAAGAAGTCATCAATTGTGCCTACTTCTGCTGATATGTCAAGTAAGAAGACTAAAACTTGACCATAGCATTTAAGAAAGTTACTAGTGACTTTAGCAATTAGAGGCAGTGAGAAAAAAAACAAATTTGGGGGAAGTTTTTCTACAAAAAGGAGCAGAAATATGGGACAGAGATTAGCTGGAAAAGTGGGAATCAAAAGAAAGCACTGTTTCATTTTTCAGATGAGAGAAACAATATCATGCTTATACGCTAATGAGAATAATACAGCAGAAAGGGAGAAAATGGTAATTATTGAACAATGAGGGAAAGCTTCTGGAAACGTGTCTTTAGGCAAGTGAGGCAACAGAATCAGGTGCACAAGTGACCCAACAGGAACACTGACAGTTAATCTATTGTTAGGCAGAAAGGTAGAATACATAAGTACAGGTACTGGTAGATGGGTAGATCTTAAAAATAATTAGGCTATAGTGAACCACAATTATGAAGTTCATCTATAAGTACATCCTTCAAAAGTGGTCTTTCTGGAGAGCAGTATTTGAACACTCATTATTATTTCAATTTCATTAAGTGCCAAAAAGCTATTAGAAAGCTTACCACAGTGGTGACCAGACATTCTGGAATTATCTTAATTGAGATCAACTGTTTCAGGGGACTACTCCATGGCACTAGGTATCCTATATAGAACTCATAAATGAGGCACCAATTACTAATTCTGGAATAACAGTATTCCTATTAACCCAAAGTCCTCAAAACAGTAGCTACCGTGAGGTTTTCCAAACGATTTCAGAAGTGAGGAAATCTATCATTCTCTGGAACATCTTATAGGTATCACTGCATGGTTTCAGGCACTTGTGAAAACTACCAACTTCAAAAAGCAGTCTCCACCTTGGTCATGGAATTAGTTGTTTTGTTTAGTAGAGTTTTAAGAACATAATGAGTGCCATAATTATCACCAATGGATGAGTATAATCCATTCTGAATTAATTTTTCCATGTAAAATTATTCCTAACATGCTCATAAATTCATGTAGGGATATAGGAATATAGTCAACAAATATTATTTATAATGCTAAAACCCTACAGAAAATAAATTTACCAAGGACATAGTTCTATCATTTATGTGAGAAAACATTTCAATGCACTGCTCCACCAGTCAATATTAGCAACAAGTGTGCTCTTGTAATTCGGAAAGAACTACTTTTTACAAGTCACAAATTCTGACCTGTTTGGTAGTAAGCCACAGCTAAATAGTTTTCATTTGGATTCCCTGTCCTTGTCCATTTCTCACTAGACAATTAAGTCTAAATTTTAACACAAAGAAGTATTTTTAACTTCATTTGAAGTTGAAAAACTTCTTTTGCACAACTATAATGTGCTTATCTCCTAAATTTAATTCACAATCTGCATGTTATTAAAAACAAAAAAAAGTCCATTAAATGTGAAACATCTACTACAAATCTGTGATCCTTGCCATTAAAGGAATCATACTCCTTTGCAAATCTGATGAAAGTTATGTATATAATTTCAGGGAATTCACTGATACCCTGAAGCCTATTTATGGGTCCCTGAGGTTTAAAGAATTTCTGATTAGTGGAAAACAGCTTCCAAAATCGATCCAAGAACATACGAAAACTTAATATGTGATTAAAAGAAGGAATATTAACATACAGTTGGAAAACAATGATTTACTGAGAATATCATGATAAATCTCTGTAAACATATAAATGGTTTAAAGAGCCAAATGTAATAAACTATAAAATACTATAATAAAATACAGAGAATGTACACGATCCTGGCTCAGGGAAATCTTCTTAAGCAACATATGAAAACTACTTGCCTAAATTGATAGATTTAACTGTGTGTATTTTAAAACATCTACATGAGCAAAACACAACCATAAAAGTTAAGAAACAAACGGCAAACCTAGACAAAAACAAATGCAAGAGGCCATGTGTGGTGTCTCACGCCTGTAATCCCAGCACTTTGGAAGGCAGAGGGGAGCAGATCACTTGAGGTCAGGAATTCTAGACCAGCCCATCCAACATGGTAAAACTCCATCTCTACTAAAAATACAAAAATTAGCTGGTCGTGGTGGCATGTACCTGTAACCCCAGCTACTTGGGAGGGTGAGGCAAGAGTGAGCCGAGATCACACCACTGCTCACTGCACTCCAGCCTCAGCAACAGAGCAACACACCAAAAAAAAAAAAAAAAGGCAAGACATACGACAGATAAAGGAGTACTAATTCTAACATTAAAGAAAAAAAAAATAAGTAAACCACCCAATAGAAAAATAGACAAATGAAAATTAACAAGTAAAAGGGCAATAAACTTATGTAATGATGTTCAACCTAACTAGAAAGTAGAAGGTAAATTAATTTATCATTCCACAGGCTCACACTGGCAAAAACTAAAAGCTGATATCTTCCAGTGCTTATGAATGTGGGCTGGCCGTGTAGATTACTATACCTTTTGAAAAACAAAAATGGTTGAAAAGTAGATTTTAAAATCTGTTAAATTATAAAATATGTATATCCTTTGTCCCAGCAATCTCACATGTAAAATTCATCCTAGCACAAAATGACATCTACATAAGTTAAATAGACATATAAGGACCTTTCCTGCAATTGTTTATAACACCAAGAAAAAAAAGAAACAGGCAAAAAATTTACGTGTGTGTGTGTGTGCACATAAATGACAAATGGGGGGACAAACTGTCCATTACTAGAATAATGGCTTCATAATTTATGATACACACATACTTTGGAATATTATACAGCTATTACTAATGGAATGGATAAGTCACATTTATATATATTGACCTGGAAAGAAGTCTGTAACATTCAAGGCAAAAAAAAGCAAATTTCATTGTAATATGTGCACCGAAATGCCGTATTTGTTTTTTAAAAAATAAAAACAGCCAGGCGCAGTGGCTCACGCCTGTGATCTCAGCACTTTGGGAGGTCGAGATGGCGGATCACCAGGTCAGGAGTTCAAGACCAGCCTGACTAATGTGGTGAAACCCCGTCTCTACTAAAAACACAAAAAATTAGCCAGGCATGGTGGTGCATGCCTGTAATCCCAGCTACTTGTAAGTCTGAGGCACGAGAATCACTTGAACCCGGGAGGCAGAGGTTGTAGTGAGCCGAAATCCTGCTATTGCATCGAGCTTGGGCAACAAGAGCAAAACTTCTCAAAAAAATAAAAATTAAAAATAAATTTAAAAACTGTATTATTGAATATTGGTTTATTTTAGGAATTCCTAATTAGTGAATTTTCCAAGTGGTCAATGAGTACACCTCAGTTTTGAATACATCTATGGCTCTATTTAGAGGTCTCACCATCAAAATACTGTACTCTCAAATCAAGATATATTAAAGGCACTATCAGATAATACTATCCTTTGGAATCTTCTACAATGAAAATAACAACTACTTTTAAGGACAAAATGTTTAAGTTTTTTTTTTAATGCCAAAATAAAAATGCTTTTTAACGTTGTGATTTTGGAAGTATGGAAGACAAATCAGATTTTTTTTTCCTATAGAAAAAGAAATGCTATCTATTTCAGTTGTTTCATTAACATAATTATGTTCATTACATGAATATAAACAAGGGGCAGATGTTACATTAAACCAACTCCTCTGTGCCAGAAATTCAACTTTCTCTGAATGATATTCTTATAATAAATGCAATTAAACATTGATATTACAATTTTAAAACTCTATTCAAATAGCCAAATCACGGTGTAATGTCAATATAAAGTCTTAGACAGACATAATTAAAGGAGCACTTAATTTGGAATCAGACATACCTGGTATGCAATCCTGGCTCTGCCACTTAAATGTGATGTGGCCTTGGGCAAGTATATAACCTCTAAGCCTGTTCCTGCATCTGCAAAAATGGCACTCTGTTGTTTCGGGATTTTTTTTTTTTTTTTTTTTGTAGGCATTGCT
>NW_016107576.1:3358510-3363521 GCF_001604975.1 Cebus imitator | reverse complement strand
AATAAGCAAAAACTTTAATTTTAATATAACTTTCCACTTCCTGTAAGAGGAGACTTTTTCTGTAGAGCTGGATCATTAATAAGCTAGAATATGACCCTGAATGTCGCTAAATGGATCCAAAAGAAAAGAAAAACCATACTGGATAACCTTCAATTTTAAAGTGGACATTTTTTTTAATTATACAAGATACATATTAATTAAAAAATTGGTAAATAAACTGAATATTCAAATTTTACTCTAGAGAGGACTGGGAGTATCTCTAGTTACTCTTTAGTTGCACTTCATTCAGATTTACTTGATGGTTTTTATTTCACTGCTCTTTAAAATGTCAAGGCTTTTGCAAAGCTTACCAAAATAGCTACTATACGTAATATTACAATTATTCTCTGGTATATTTTTCCTAAAAATTAATCATCCACTCACAGTAGCATCTACTCCTTAGTCTAAATTATAGTGCTGAGAGTTTTTTGCTGGATTCTCAAAAGGTATTTTAAATGATGCTTAAGTGAGAGTATGCAAAAAACACTTCACGTTACTTTTCCGTATTCAAATTACATCCTCGAGCTGATTTTTAAGTGCCACGTACATTTTTAAATCAAAATTTACCACTGCCATTCTTTTAACATTCCCTCATGCTGAGCTCTTCCAAATGCCAAAGTTTCCTACTAATCCGAAGTACCTATTATCTGTGTTTTTTTCCGGCCTGTCTTTCACAACTTCGCACCAACTTTTGTACTTTAGATCCCTTAACCCACGAAAGCACTGTTAACTCTTTAAGGTATTTAACATATGGTTAGCTTTCCACATAATCCTACCTTTCCTTTAACAAACACAAACTTCACTACATAATTCCCCTTCATCGTTCCCTCCTCTTTGAAATTCCCATCAACACTGCCGCGAAGCAACATACGTGGGCATCCCTATTCTCAAGCCCCAATTTATCAGTTGAGCGCCACTAAAAAAGAATTTAAATCCCCGGACCCTCATTTCCGTACTCCGCTAAAGCTTTTAACTCGCGTTCCTGCCCTACCTGGCCAGCCTCCCTCAACTGGTATTTGTAAGGTCCCTTGCTGCCCCGAGCACAAGAGTGCAACTCGCTACAGTGTATTTCTTTTACTCCCCATCACCCCGGCATCTCCTTCCATTTCTGAGCACCTATCCCTTCATGAACCCTCAAAATAATTCGTATCCAGATGCCCATAGCTCAAATTAGAATACCCCTCGCCTGACATTGCCAGGGCTTTCTGTACGACTTCCAAGAGAACACGCGAGGCTGAGCGCTTTCGTCTCTACAAGCAACACCCGCTCCCCACTGAGTTCGGTCTTCTCTCGCGCGCTGTCTCCGTGGAATGCCTACTTTGGGGCACCCCTTTGGCTCGGGAAGCCCAGCCTCGCAACCTCTGCCCCGTGACCTCGCGAGTCCAGCACGCCACTCATGCTTAATTCACCCCATTCTTGGAGCTCGTGCTCTCGCTGCCCCTCATTCCCGGTTCTCTCTGAAACGTGTTTCAGCCCCCGAGCCAGACCCCAGGTTAGACGAACGCCCACAAGCTCCAGCGGGAGCGCCTCCTCAGCCCCTTCCACAGCACTCAGCTCGAAGCAGTTCAGCTCCTCACCTAGCTTCGACCGGGACTCCTCCAGTTTCTGGATCTGGTTTTCCAAGAAGAGCATCGCCACCGCGAAGGCCACCACCGCCAGCAGCTGCAACTTGGGCGGCATCATAATCCTGAGGAGCCCCATGAAACCCGCTGCTCGGGATCAAGACATACCGCGGGGGGCGGGGAGCGGGGCCCCGGAGGCGAGAGAGACACCGGGAGGAGCCCGCCTAGCCGGGAGGTAGGCAAGGAGAGCGCAACACCGAGAGAACCACCGCAGCGACCCCCCCTTCTCGCCTCTCCAGTCCCCCTCCCCCAGGCGCCAGCACCAACGACACCGGTGCCTGCTTCTCCTCAGCGGACTCAACGACCGCCCCCTCCAAAAGCCCGCGCCACAAACAGCGCGAAGCGGCTGCCGGGCTCTCGCCTCCCTCTACTGCCTCAATCCCCGACCCCCGCGCCCGCCTGCATGCCCGCCTCCCTCGCTTCCTTCCTTCCCTCCCTCCTTATCTCGCGGCCGCGCGTCCCTCCACCGGCGCTGCGGCTGCGCCGCCCTCAGCCCCCCCCCCCCCCCCCCCGCGCGTCCCTCCACCGGCGCTGCGGCTGCGCCGCCCTCAGCCCCGCCCCCGCCCATCCCCCTCCGCCACCACGCGCACGCATCCGCGTACGCTGCTGGGCAACCAGAAGCCCCGCCCCTCTTCCCGTTCGGGTCCACTTATGGGACCGAAGAGCCCCTGCGCTTCGCTCGTGGTTCGGTTTACGGTTGGTTTCCTCTGCTACAGATTTCAATCAAGACGACATTCGATTGGGTAAACTTGAAGAAGAAGGCAGGGCTAAAACTGGCGAAGGCGTGGCTTCTTGGCTACTTGACGAAGTGTCGTGAGTGAAAGAAAGGAAACCGCAGAAGCAAAGAAGTGGGAAGTTTAGGAAAGTGCCTGATTTGGGTAATCGAAAGCTCCCAGTGACTGCATTTGTATTTGATGACTTTTAAGCTTTCATAGGCCCTTAGTTAATACCTATCACTTCCAAATTAGAGCTGTAAGGACAACGGCCGTTAGCGTTCTGTTTTGGATCAGGCTCTGGAGTGGACGCCCCTAGCCGAGGGGTCCTTTTGGGCAGCCGGAAACCTGCGGAAGGTGATAGCGATGGCGGCTGGGCCGGGTGGGTGGCTGTTGCCGGCGTTTCAGCTACGGTTGTTGTTCGCGACTGTGCTTCAAGTGGTGAGTGTAGATCACCTTCGCAGCTGCCACAGAGAGAGTAGGAGGGATTGCAGCTGAGGAACACGCAACATTCGAGTCCTGGTTTAAAAGGGTGGGCGGACAGCGCTTCCTTAGTGACTGCTGAGGCCAGAATGCAACGTGTCTTAATTTCTCTGTTGAGCCTCGGGTTTCTAGCTTCAGTTTTCTCCCGGTTTCACATTGTCTTGGGTACTTAGCTTCTCTCACACGGCTCTAGCTAAAAACAATCTGTAAACCACACTAGGTAGGAGGGAGAAATAATAAAGCTTGGTAAGAAGTCAAGGTTGTTTTTAAATGGGCAGAAATGCAAGACACTACTACCCTCATGACGAGGCTTCCAAATCTTAAAGGGAAATCTTCAAGTCGTTGGTCCAGACGAACAATTTCCGTTTACCTCTCTTTCGCGCCCACCTCTCCTAACTTCTTTTAGTCTCTTAACCTCGGTTCTCCTCTGCTATTCACAGACGGCTGGCTGTGCTTCAGTTTGATTTGTGCTTTTAAACAATGTTGTTGGAATAAAAGGATTTATCTATACCAAAGTATAATTTATTTTTGAAATTGATTTAATGATGGCTGTTGTCTTTAAAATAAGGCAGCGTTTTTTATTTCGTTTTTCTCTATTGGCAGAATAGATGGGTTATCTTTGAATGGGGAAAGTTTACTTTTAACTTATTTTTTCTCATATCCATGTTTTGCTATGTGAATGATAAAATTTTAGGCACAGTGTTGAAAGCTTTTAAGTTTCTTATCCTAGCTTAGTTTTTCAGGTAGTCTCTAATAAGGAGACCTGGTTTAATTTACTTATCCAAGGTTGAGGGAGTTAGGGACGACCCCGGAGTCCTCTAGGAACACCTCTACTTTCCTTTTTCTCAAAGTGCTTGAAAGCATCCAGCCTGTTTGCTTTGGCTACTTTATCCAAAAGGTAGATTCTTAACTTTTGTAGTTAACATTCCAATACTCTCTTTATTCAGGCATTTGGTGCCTTAGGAATTACTGGATCATCTGTCTCTAACTTTCTACTGTTTAAGGGTGTTTGTACATCTTTAGGTCATTTGAGAATAACTTTTCAAGATGTCTTCTCCTGATCTCCCTCTGTCTTTGACTGTCAGTAGTCTATAGCTGTGTAACCACGCTCACGATTTCGCGTAAGTCTGGGTCAGTGGAGTAGAACTACTCCACCTATGTTCGTTTTCCTCTGGTCTCATTTATGCTTTTTGTTGACCTAGTAGGTCAGCTAAACCGAAAGGTCCCAGGGTTACCACTGTTCATAGTTGGTGCTGTCAGCTCGAGGACTTGGTTCTCTTCCATGTGGCTTCTCGTTCTCCAGTAGGCTAAACCAACTTCTTTTCATGGCAGTCTCAGGGCAGCACTCCAAAAGAGCAGAAGCTACAATGCCTCTTAAGGCCTTGCCTTGGAAATTACATATATTATTTCTATCACATGTTTCTCAAAGCAAGTCACAAGACTAATTCACATTTCAGGGATGGGGAAATTGATTCCGTTTCTACATGGAAGGAGTGGCAGGGTCACTTTACAAAGTGTGCATACTAGGATAGGAGGAATTTATGGAATTATTTAGTTCCATATGTTAAAAATGGTGGGAATTAATTAAACAGTGTGCCACAATGACTGTTCTCAGAATCCAAGACAGAAATTTAGGTGTTTTCTTTGACTCCTTTCCTTACATATCTCATATCCAGGCAATTACTGAATCTTGTTGATTTTAATTCCTAAACATCTCAAATCCATCTACTTATTGTTAATTCCTCATTCAGGCCATAAACATCTCTCCTCAGAAATAACTCTTGGTTCACCCTTCATATTATCTCTGACTGTATTCAGAATCTAAATGGTTGGCTTTGCCTTTGCCAGCTTCCCAATTGTCCAAGACAAAAATTAGTCATTTTTGGCCAGCTCTGGTGGTAGCTCATGCTTGTGATCCCAGCACTTTGGGAGACCAAGGCGAGCAAATCACCTGAGGTCAGGAGTTCAAGACCAGCCTGGCCAACACGGCAAAACCTTGTCTCTAGTAGAAATACAAAAATTAGCTGGGTGTGGTGGTGGTGCCTACTCAGGAGGCTGAGCCAGGAGAATCGCTTGAACCCCAGAGGTGGAGGTTGCAGAGCTGAGATTCACACCATTGCGTTCCAGTCTGGATGACAGAGCAGGACTCCATCT